>NW_026294402.1:44137355-44657894 GCF_007827085.1 Peromyscus californicus insignis | reverse complement strand
TTTGGTTGATCGACTTCAGTACTTTGACAGCTGGATCTTGGTAGTGGACCTCAGGAGGAGAAAGTGGCCAAATAAGGGAATAGACCATGGCTAGCTTTAGAGATGTAATCTAAGGGTTTATCAGAAAGCAGAGAGATTGGGGAGAAGGACAAGGTCTGCCAGAGTCATGCCTACCATGCTCAAATTAGCCAGAGTCCCTTCAGAGGTCATTTTTTTGTTTTTTTTATTCCCTCCCACAGTTGGAGCTTGAGAACAGGATATTGATATTAATATAAATATAACAAAAAACACAATGATGAACAAAACTAGGATTTTGACTTTGCCTCCTTGTTATCATCTAAACACACTTGCCTTTTTACCTAGTGGGTAAGGGCTTCCCCAAAAGAAGTGATCCTTAGGCCCAGTACCCAAGGGAAAGGAAAACATTTCATGATACACCACAGGAACCTAATACTCATTTGAGAACTCTCTGTCCCTTAGCTTGCCAGTAATCTTAACTTTCGACTCCTTTGACACTAGATGATGCCTTGCCTTGCTCATGCAGCTTACGTAACCAGGAAAGATTTGGGTTTTCACAACACTGCTTTTGATGAACCAAAAATTTTGAGTGAAGAGTTGTCTTACTATTTGCTTTCCTTATCACTGTTACAGACTGTCTGACAGACGTAATTTAAGGGAAGAGAGGCTTACCTAAGCTCAAAGCTTCAAAAGGTAATTCATCACCTCAGGGAAGGCACAGTAGAGTTCATCATGATGGAAGCAGGCATCTGGAGTTCTTTACATCTTGATAGCAAATCAAGAAGCTGAGAGGTGTACCAGAGATAGAGGTGGGTATAACCTCCAGAGGCCCACTCCTAATGGTCTATATATGCCAGCTAGCCCCAATGTCATCAAGCTCCATAATCCTCCCAAACAAAGCCACCAGCTGGGCACTGGGTGTTCAAATACATGAGCCTTTGGGAATATTACATAAACAATAATTCACTGCCTTTGGTGCTACCCCAACATGAGCCAGTAGCAAATTAAGTACTCTCCCATTATGCTGCTCACTGAAAGAACAGAAGGAGCTGTCATGGCTGCACCACTACAAGTCTGTCCTACATAAACCAAAAGACTTTTATTTATACTTATATGTTTTGTTAGAAATACTCTGTGGGAAAGGACTGTGCACAGGTTACCCAGCTCTGGGAAATCCTTCCCTGGTTGGCTATACTATAGAAAAATCATAGATCTGGATCTCTGCCTCACAAGAAAAAAAAAATCTAGAGAAGGCTACTGGGAAAATTCCCTATGTTGTTGAAATTTCACCAAAGCAAGGTACGAAAGACAACATACATGAACTGTTCCACTTTCAGCTTGGAGTTTTATCTGTATCTGGATCTTCTCTTGTCCCTATAAGCTTCAGAACTTTTACTCCATCTTTGCTTCTGTTCCCAAGATAGCTCAGCTATTTCAGCTTTAGTAAGAATTCAGGGTCATCCTTGAATTATAAAAACTATAAAAAAAAAAAAAACCTCAATAGGTGAAGGTAATACACCTGCAACCAACCTTCAACCAGTGAGTTAGGAACCAATGAAAGTGTGATTTTTCTTGCCGTCCCTCACATACACAGTTGGTCTCAGAGGTATTGGATACCAATTTTTCTGCTCTCAGATAACCAATTGTATAATGTATTTGAGTATTGGCTTATTCTATTTTGTTCATGTGTGGATTCCAGTTCTTTCTTTATAAACTGCCCTTTACCCATTGTATCAGGCTCAGACAACCCAAGCTAAGATTCTACAGATGGATCACCCAGCTGCTGGACAGTAACCCTGACTTCACTGCTGGTGGTGAGTTGGGGGCAGTGGTGTCACACTTCATAGGGTTCTGACCTCAAGTGGACTGGGAAGAAGTCTAAAGCAAAGACAGCATTTGTTTTTGTGCCAGCTGTGACCCTTAAGTAACGTGAGGGCCATGGGATCATTAAGCATGGGAGACTTGATGACCTGTGAAATGTCTTTGAAGCTTCGGGAAGGAATGATGAGAAGCTTCAGGCAGCAAATCAGAAAGGAAAGTCACTCTGTGAAAGCCAAAACTCTTCCATGGCAGGATCCAAAACGATTCCTAATCCCTTAGAGCGTCAAGGTCAGCAAAGGCCTAATTTCATTTGTATGTGTGTCATAAATCAAAGGACAAAATCCATAACCTCAACCCGTCTCCTATGTGAAATTAGAGAAGGGGTCACTGAGAGATGGGAGGGGACACGCCAGCGGATGAAGATGACCACTTTTACTGCTGCCCTGCATGCAGGACAGCAGAAGCAGCTCCCTTCCTTTCTGTAAAGACTATGTTAACCCACACTGAGGCAGGCAATTTGCATAATAGCTGCTCATTTTGGAACTGAATTCCTTCTCTCTTTTGCCTCCAAACCGGTCATTAGATCAGGTCTCAGCATAGCCAGAAAACAACTGCCTGCCTCTCCTATAGGGCAAAGGGGTTTATACAGCAAGACTTTCCCCTCCACCTACGGGGTGTATTCAGTCTTGCAAAGACTGGGAAGAGCTTGAGGGTTTTGAACATAGTAGGCAGAATACACTGAATAAAAGGGCAGTCACTGACTGAGAAGGGCTTTCCCATGACTAAAATTTTAATATTTTATCAAGGATACCTCAAATGGGTAAAGTGATATAGTTTTCCAAAGCTACCATAGCAGAAATATTGAAGAGGGGTCATAACAAGCTTTTGGGTAGGGATGCTAAGATTTATTATGTGAAACCAAAGAATTCATCCTGGGACTTCCCATAACATACTCATTTCACTATGACCATAAAGACTTGACTGTTAACAAATGCATTGGCACACCTGAGAAGGTCAGAATGACCACCCCGATGCAGGTTGATGTTTACTGGAGATTCCACGTTAGAACTTGGCTCCCAGTTTTAAATGAGAATGACAAGAATCTGAGACAGTATGGGACATGTGGTACATTTAGCCATCATGGGAAAGTTACTGACCTTCACAACTAACAATCTAGAGTACCAGCCAGGAAGTCTAGACTGACAATTTCTAATACACCATGGCTTTTGTAGACGTAGCCCTTAGCTACTTCTCTAGCATCATGATGATAATGAACTAACCTTCTGAAGCTGTAAGCAAGGCACCAATGAAATGTTTTCTTCTGTAAATCATCTTGGTTATGGTATCTCTTCACAGTATTGGTACCAGGGACTGGGGTATTGTTGCGAAAGGACAGACCATGCTATTTGTTGAAGAAATATAGAAGACTTTGGGACTTTGGACTAGAAAAGCAGTTGAATACTTGAAGTAGGGCTTAATGGGCCATCCTAGTAAAAGCATGGAGACAGTAGTGTTGAGGGCAATGTGGACCATGCAGGCCTGGCTCATGAGGGTTCAGAGGGAACGAGTATTAGTAAGTGGCTAGAGTCCATTCTTGTGATATTTTGGCAAAGAATTTAACTACTTCCTGCCCTTGTCCAAAAAAAAAAAGCTGCTAGAGGCTAAATTGAGGAGTTTTGGATTAATGTCAATTGGCAAAGGAGATTTCAAGACAGTCCAGTATTTATTATGTCATATGGTTATTAGTGTTCACCCCTGTACAGATCCACAGTGAAAAGGAGTGAGCAGGGCAAACAAAAAATACAAAGTGTACGATTTGAGGAGGAAAGGAGCACCAGGAAATGTCATGATGGAGCCAAGTCCTGTGCCCAAGCAGATAAAACATTTAAAGAAAAGCCTTATTGAGAATGGAATAAAGGGAGTGGTACCCTTAGTGTAAACCCCACCTAGCTGAACTTTCAACTTGTAAAAAGGAATTAAAGGAAAACTTAAGTAGCACAGAAAGCCATCAACAAGTGAAGGATTGTATGAATGTAATTCACTGCGGGGAGAGGGGGTGGCTAATACTAGCCCTAACAAGTAGAAGAACTTGAAAACTTTACCACTTGGTTCTAGAGTTAGAATCAATAAGGATACAGAAAAAGAGGTTATGGAATCTTCCTCCACATTTAAGGAAAGCTGCCAAGACCAGGTGTGTGGCAGGGGAATTCCTGCATGGAAGCACAGAGCATTAGGTGAAGCTGTGAAGGTGAAGCCTGGATTGCATTGGAAACTCCAAGATGTTGGAGATGCCAGAGCCATGGGAAACCTTCCAAGGAAAACTATTAACAGGGTATCTAACAGCCCAAGAGAGGTAAGTGTCCTGTAGTCAACAAAGTTGGAAAATAAGAGCCATCTAATAAATTCTTTAACATCAGACATGAAGCAACAGAATTTGGAGTTTGCCCTGCTGGGTTTAATTCTTGACTTGGTCCAGTATTTCCTCACTATGCTCCCTTTCCTCCCTTTTGGAATGGTAATATATATTCTACACCATTATATGTTGGGAGTATGTAATTTACTGTTTGATTTTAAGGAGGTTACAGTTAATAAACTAACTTGAGTCTCAAAAGGGATGCTAGACTTTGGACACTTAAGCAGTCTTGAGAATGAAAGACTATGGGGACTTTTGAAGTTGAATTGAATGCATCTTGCATTATGACATGGTTACAAGCTTATGGGGGTCAAGGAATGGAATTTGATGGCTTGAATGAGAATGGTTCCAATAGGCTCATATGTTAAATGCTTAGTCACCAGTGAGTGGAACTCTTTGGAAAAGATTAGAAGATGTGGTCTTGTTGGAGTAGGTATGTCACTGGGGTGGGTTTTGGGGACTAACCCTCTGAGACTGTAAGCAAGCCCCAATTAAATGTTTTTCCCCATAAATTTCTTGGTCATAGTGTCTCTTTACAGCAATAGAATAGTAACTAAAACAATAGGTCCAATATCACCTTGTACATAGTTTATTCAACTTTCAGAGAATGTATGCACTTAGCATTTGGTATGCATCTGTCACAATGGTTTCCTGATTAAAGAAATGAAAAACAACCTTTTATGACAATCATTCAAGTCCCTAATACTGTCTTCACAATCCAAAGTAAGACATTACCTCAGACAGAATGCCATGTACAAGAAGCAATCAAAGAAATTGACATCATCATTAAAGTCTTAAGAATGGTGAGTCGCATAACATCCAAATTTAATTTGAATATTTGCTATCCAAATGATCAGCTAATGAATGGCAAAGGCAATGGGGTGCCATAAATGTAACTGAGCTGAAGCCTGAGATGTGGCTGTTCTAGAAATAGATTAATGTAGCCTTTTGGCCTGGAGACACAGTTAAGTATCTAATAAGTGCATTTTTCACCAATTCCCCAAAATCAGAAAGTCAAAAGAGAATCCTTTACATGAAGGAAAGCAGAGGGACATCATGCATGTTCAGTGCTCACCCAAAGGTCATGTGGATTCTCTTGCTTTCTTTCAACACTGATTCTTTATGAACCTCCAACTTTCCATAGAACATTACACTGGATGTCCATTGGATCAGCTAGACAAGCAAGCTATATTGTGGGCCTTTTCAAATTTTAGGTATTATAGTTGGTCATTCATTTTGGCCTATTCAACAAACTACTCAGAAAGTTGTCAATTTTGTCTGAAACTTCTTTTTGGCACTTCTGCAAGTGTCATGCATGTCCTGTGACTCAGAAATCAAGTGTACTAAAGTTGTCTGTGGCAATGCTGTGTGCAGTCTGGCAAGACCCTGTGGAAGCCACAGTGAAAATCTCAGTCATTACTCTGAAGAAGCAATGTCAATGGAAGTATGCTAACATGTGGATTCTTGAATTAATGTTTATGCTTAACTGAAAGCCTCCTATGCTTGTTTGAATGAGAAATGTCCCCCAAATGCTCAGGTATTTGGACACATGGTCCCTAGTTGGTGGTGTTGTTTGAAGAAGTTTAAATGGTAGAGCCTTGCTGGAGGAAGTATCTCACTTGGGGTGGGCTTTAAGAGTTTGTAGCCTTGTTCCACTTCCAGTTCACTCTCTCTGTTTCATGTCTGTGGTTGAAAACATTATCTCTCAGCTTCTTGCTCTGCCTAATGCCATACCCCCCTGCCATTATGGATGCCCACTCTGAAACCATGACCAAAATAAACTCCTTCTTTCTTAAGTTACTTTTCGATGTGGTGTTTTATCATAGCAACTGAAAAGTAACTACTATGCATCCAAGGTAGGCAAGCATCTCTTTAACCATTAGAATAGTATGATTCATCCTATGGATACCAGCAGTCCCTCCTCAAACACCCATAGGCTTATACAATGAACCCTGAATGCAGAGGCATGATGGCAGGAATGAAAGTCACAAGGCTGATCTCATTTCTTCTTCTGCTATCTGACATGCAGCATATTCCACTAGTATAACGCTGTCCCCTGAGGATGTTCAACAGGAACATAGGTTTAAGTTGATTACATGGTAGCACTTTTCTGTACAGACAGTTATCCTGAGTAACCAAATTTGATGCTTATTCATCTGACTTCCCCACCTGCAATGTCTGATAGAGTAATTTGATAGCTCATTTGCATATAAATGTATATAACATTGCATCTGCTGAAAAAGCCTATTTTACAGGAAAAGAGGTGTAGCAAGAACATGCATCTTCATTGTCAATATGACTGGATTTTAAAGTAAAGAAACTTACTTCTGGGCACGTCTGTCAGAGTATTTTTGAAGAAGTTTAACAGAGTAGGGAAGACTGTCCAGAAATGTGTGAGTAAATGAGGAAATGTGAACAAGAAAGCCCAGTGAGTACCAGCATTCATCTCTGTGTGCTTCCCGACTGTGGATATGCTGTGGTGTTCTTTCCTCTACAGCTACAGTTGCTCTCATAGCACATCTCCCCCACTCCCTGATGGACTGTACCCTCAAATAGTGAGACAAAAATAAACCTGTCCTTCCTTACCTTTGTTGAGTATTCTATCATAGCAAATAACTATTGACAGCATACCTGTCCATCATATCCACCCAAACACAGCCAGCCTGATAGAATTTTTTCTTAAAAAAAAATGAGCTGCAAATAGCCTGGCTAAAAAGTAGTGGCCATACCTTAAAGGTTTGTGATGCTGTCTTCTAGGATGATTCTGAACTCACCGAATGAACTGAGACTGTGTCCCCAGGGTTTACAATGTATAGATCCAAGAATAAAAGGTGTTAAGTAGTATTGAACCCCACTTGGCATCATGCAAGTGACCTGATGGAATAACATGTGCCTTTTGTGTTCTCAAACATCCCCTGCTGGATTGGAGGGCCAGAGTCCAAGGAGGGACTACTTTCTCCAGGGGAGAGTGTAATGATTACACTACTCTGAAAGCTATGGCCATGCCAGGTAATCAGCAGGCAGAAGAGGGCTTTAGAAAGTTAATATGCCTTAATTATGAAAAGATGGTATTGCTGCCACACAATTAGGGCAGGGGGGGCATGTATGGAAGCCAGAATATTCAGTGGCACATCTCTTCTTGCTTTGATGGTCAGAGACAATTTCAAGCAGCACTGTAACACTCAAGTCCAGATAGAGACAGGCAAGTTAAGGCTAGGTGCCTTGAAGTAAATATCCAGGTAATCTTAAGTAATTAATGAGGATCAGAGAATCCAGAAGAGAGGGTTTAATGGGGAGGTGACAAATACCAATTTCAGCCTGAGAAACTGCTATGATTATGAAGAGACTGGAGCTGGTTTTGTTAGCCCTGTAGCTTCTATAGTTTCTATAGTTTGTTAGCTCTATAGTTTCTATAGTTTGTTAGCTCTGTAGCTTCTATAGTTTGTTAGCTCTACAGTTTCTATAGCTTCCTTGGTAGATGCTGGCTACTCCTCAGCCCCCAATAACTCCATGATGGTTGCACTTGGTGGAAATGAGATTGGAATGGTGATGGTGGGGAATCTGTGGTGCATCTCTGATGCAGTCTCGCATCTTCATGGCACCAATGGCTTTCAGTAATGGCTGTGAAGACATCTTTCCTTTTTTACTTTCTATGGACCCACAATTCTGCTTACTTCTCAAATAGTTTCTATACATGAAAACCTTTGATTAAAATCCTGCTTCTTGGTAAGCCTGGGTTAGAGCTTAGTGCTTCATCCACATCTTTTTATGTGATACCCAAGCCTGAAAGTCTCCAACACTCTTCATCTCAACCCAAGACCTAGACCTACCTTAAAACCACACTGATACTTATTTCTCCCCTCTTTTACTGGTTATTATTGGGGTTTTTATTTTATTCACTGTCATCTCACATTCATAGTTTCTTATTTTAATTCATTTAAAAAATAATTTCATTGACCAATAGAAGCAGATCTATATTTATGCTATATAGTGTTTTAAAATGAGTATACATTTACTATGAATAAGTACCTCTAAATTGCTAAGTTAAGCTAGCAATATTCTCCCATATAATTTATCAATGGAGGGGATACTTCAAATCTGTTCTTTTAGTCATTTGCAAGTATACAATGTATTATTAACCATGCTGCACAATAGAACTCTTGGGCATCTCTTCCTATCTGCCTGAAATTGTATGTGTCTATGTTTGTGTCCTTAACTCCCCATGCAGGGTAACGGCCTTTCTGCTCTGTGTCTGTGAGTTTAACATTCTCAGATTCCACAGTTAAATGAGATCATGTTGTACTTATCTTTCTGTGCCTAGTAGATTTCACATAATACAGTATTCTCCAGGCTCATCCACACTATTGCAGGTGCAGATTTCCTTCCACTGTGGTTATTGGCCACATTTTATTTATCCATTCATTAATTGATAGGAGACTCAAGTTTTTCATCCATTAATGGATGGCGCATGTGTTTCCCAAGTAGTGGTTCTATGTTTGGATGCTCTAGGGGACTTGAGGAGGTAATTCCTATCAGGCAGAAGTAGGTCAGTGGGCCTCTGAAGGTTATGTTCAGCCACTGGTTCTTATTGTGTTCACTACTTCCTACTCTGCCATGATATAAACAGCTTCCACAGATTCCTACTACCATGACCTGTGCTTCTCTGTCAAGCTTTCCTTTCCCTAATGGTATGAAACCCTCTAAAACTATAAGGCAGAAAATCTTACCTCTTGTGAGATGTCTATGTCAGTTAATTTGGTCACAGCAATACCAAAGTAATTAATACCATTTGATTTTCCACCTTAGCTACTATAACAGTATATTCATCTCATATGTGTGTACATCAGTTCTATTTTTAATTTTTGAGAAACATTTGAGATATTGACCTGCAGTTCTCACCATAGTAAATATTCTCCAATTCTCTCTATCTGAAGGAACCCCAATGCTAGCAGGAAAGAATTTGCAGAACTAAAATTGGTCACCTGTCACACATAGCCTTCTCAGTGCGTAGGGGTATCCATATGCCTCAGACGTGGCCAAAGAGAAAGTTGATTGATAGCTTTCCAGAAGGGAAAAGTCACCTTCATAGGAACCAATTTTGTTGCCATATAACTTTTTGAGCTTCATCCTTCTTCCAGCTTGAAAGGTTGAAAGGAAAATGGACGTGAATCATTCATCTTGAACATGAGATGAGACATGTGTATTGAAGATTTAGGGTAGAGTGAATAGAAAGAGAAAGTAGAAAGAAATGGTTTCCCTGTGGTATCGTGGAGCTTCCATGCCAGATTCTTTGACAGGGTAGCAACAAATTAACTCTTAAGAGTTTATTTATTAAGGCACTGTAAATGTGTGTTCTGTAATGTGCAGTTGGACGTAATTCTAATTAATAACAATTTGTTTTCATGTCTCCAACCTTCTGGCCTCTTTAATCCTTAAATGCATCAAGCATGCTCTTGCCTCAGATTTTGCTCTCCATGTTCCACTGTCTAGAGCTTTTCCCCCAACGCCCCCAATGCCCACATATCTTGCAACTTCATTTCCTACAGGTCTCTACTCACATGCCAACATAAAGCTTACTAGATAGTCAGAAAATCTACCTCCCTCCTTTCGCACATATTCTCCTTAGCATGCTCTGCTCTTTGTTTCGAATCCATTATTAGCTTTGACATAAAATACATATTTGAGTGGTTTATTTTAGATTTGTTTGTTTGTTAAGATCCTTAAATACAAAGTCCTTGAATTGATCATCGAATTATTCCCCAAACCAGGGATCTTTCTTACCTCAACCTGTAGGAGGCACAGAGGACCTTGTGCTCACAGATAAACACTAGGGGACCAGGAATGTTAAACACACAGGGTTGTTATCTTCAAAGAGGAGAATGTATAACCTGTTTTTCTCAAGAGGGCTGGGAGCAGACTCAGTTGGTTAATGGACTGATGACCTTTGCATTATCTGCTTAGCTGAGATCACACCAGATACTCCTCTAGACCTTTATCTTGAGTTTGTTTTCTCAGTTAGACTATAGAACCTATCTCTATGGAAGATGTCACTTGTACTTTACAAAGAGTTTTGATGTAGTCATGTCTTAAGCTTTGTTGTACACAAGGGACTGAGTTAATTATCACCAGGATACTTTTCACCAAATTGTCATAGGCTGAAATATGCCTAAAATAAGCTACTCGTGGTCAGACTACCAAAGTTTGAACTAGCACTGGCTACTGAGTTTCATAGAACTGAACTGCCTTCATGCTTCCCTTGAACCATCTGCTGGCCATGGTGATCACAGAGACTCCTGCATGAGCCCAAGTGTCATGAACCCAGAGGTCCAGATAGTGGCTACACAGTTAATTAAATATGTAATAAACTTGGCATACAGGATAGAATTTATCAAGTTAGCAGAAGCCCATAAGCTCTCAGTTCTCTCCTTTACTCTGACAACTTCTTGGAAAAACCTTACGGAAGTCAGGAAAAAGACCAACATCTCTCATAAATAAAACTTCAAAATATTCAACAAAGTACCAGCAAAATGAACACAAGAGCATCAAAGAGGATTATACATCATGATCAAGTAGGAATTCACCAAATAATGCCAAGTGCATTTAATCTCTTAAGATAATTAATATAAAATGTCATAACATTAGAATAAAGCAGAAAATCAAACAGTGATCTCAATAAGTACACAAAAATCATTTATCAAAATTCTATATCCTTTCATAATAAATAATCACACAGTTAACTGAAATATAAGGGTATTTCCTTGACTGATGAACCTTTAATGCTTTTTCTTAAGACCAAGAGGAAGAAATAATGTATACACTTGGCACTACTATTCAACATTATACTAGAAATTCTAGTTACAGAAGTTATACCAGGACATGAAAATAGAAAACATCTATCCCAGAAAGGAAATCATGACACTATTCTACCCTCATTGAGCATAATCCATGGAAAGTCATTAGGGAGTGCATCTATACGATTAATAAAACTAATAAATGAGTTTAGCGAAGTTGCCAATTACAAAACCAATATACAAAACTCGATGACATTTCTATACAATTGTGATTCATGGTTTAAAAAATGAAATTTAAAAGTCAATTCCTTTAATACTGTGCTTAACATAATAAAACAGAAATTGGCTTAACCAAAATGTTCCAAACCTCCAAACCGTCACTCTGAAAAAAAAAAAAAAAAAAAAAAAACATTGTTGAGAGAAAGCAAGGAAAACCTCAATAAATGAAAGGGTGCCCTGAGTCTGGGTTGGAAATATAATTTCATTAATATGGCAAAAGTCTCCAAATTAATCTACGTATTTAAGAAAATCCTTAAAATCCTCCAGGCTGCCTTTTTGCAAGCTGATCCTAAAATGCATACACACCCAAAACAAACAAAACAGAAATAGAACAAAGTAGAAATAATCTCCCAGTTTTAAGGCTTACTTCAAAACTATACTATTAAGACAATTTAAAGACCCTCCATTTAATACATGTGGGAATCTTTCTGTATGCCAGAGTATCTGAGTGAAGAGAAAGGGAATGTACTAGGTCTTTCTGCCTAATAAAATTAAGGTAGTTGCCACTTCCAAGGACAACCCTGACTCACCATCCCCACCAGGAAATGTAGAACAAAAAGCATGTGGACAGATGTAAAAAAAAAAAAAAAAAAAAAAAACTCTGAGAGAAGCAACCAATATTTAGGAAGTTGGAACCCCCGGAAAAGGATGGCCAGTGACCCGGAGAAAGAATCCAGACTCTAGAGCAGTGGTTCTCAGCCTGTGGGTCACAACCCCTTTGGGGGCTGCTTATCAGATAATCTGCATATCGGATATCACATTACTATTTACAACAGTAGCAAAATTATAGTTATGAAGTAACAATAAAAATAATTTTATAGTTAGGGGTCACTATCATATAAGGGACTGTATTAAAGGGTCACAGCATTAGGAAGGGTGAGAACCACTGCTGTAGAGGAAGGACTGTGAAAACATCTTAAGAAGCAGAAAGGCTTTAATTTGAAATTAAAATAGGTACATGGATATATGATGGATGTATGGATGGATAGAGGGATGGATCGACAGAGAGAGAAATATATACATATAGATGGGATTGGGTAGAAAGATACAATTTCACCAATAAATGATTGGTATTACTTCCAGTTTAATATGATATAGAAAAGAGGGACACTTATAGAAATGGACAGGAAGCAACACTGAGGACAGAAATAATAGAATATACAGGTAACATAACCTATAGAAATTATAAGATGGACACTAAAAAATGTCTTGGGACTAAAGGCAATTTAAAAGATAATTCAAATGGCAGCATGCTCTCAGTTACTATCTAGATTACAACTTCCATGTTTGCTTGGAAATAAGTAAGCATTCAAGTGCTGAAGTACTCAAGGGTCTTTGAGACTTTGCTGTACTATTGTCATTCCAGAAATTAGCCAAAGAAGGACAAGGGGATTTGTCTGGAAATACTCAGCTTGTAGAATACGATTGCTCCTCAAATTATCTTCTTACAAATTTTTTAAATAAAATACATCATTTCCCCCATCTATTTCCTCCAGTCTCTCCTGTTTCTCAAAATCAAAGCCTCTTCTTAACTCTGTGTGTGTGTGTGTGTGTGTGTGTGTGTGTGTGTAGGCATACATACATATGCCTACATATAAAAATCAACCTCATCAATTCATTTAGTGTTTCTTGAAAGTATATGGTTTCTGGGATGACCACTTGGTATTTAATAACCAATTTGAAGAAAACTATTTCTCTGGCACTCAGCATCCCTTAGTTTCCTGTAGTGCTTTGTCTATGGGTAGAGTCCTGTGAGATTTCCCACTTTCATGTTAACATGTCTATTGGTGTTGAATTTTGTCAGATTTTGTTTAGTCAGCCGTTCTTTTGAAATATCATGGGTAATGCTCACTAGACCAGCATGAGTCCTACCTGCATTCCAAATATGTGTCCTTCCACCTACAGATAAGTGTATCTCTCACCAATCCTCAGAGAAACTTCTTGAAACAAATGGAGACCATTACCAGAAAAACACAACCTTTCAAAATGCAGAGAATGAGTAGGGTGCCCAGCCCCAATCATGACATCTACAAAACAACTCCTGCACCCAAGGTTCAGGAAACATGGAGAAAGAGGTGGGAAGAAGATCATAGGAAATCTGTTGTGAGGATGTGACTCCTAAACTATCTATTAAAAATTTATTTTTATGTGTATGGGTATTTTGCATACATATGTCTCTGTGGAGCATGTACATACAGTGTCCATGGAAGATGAAAGAGGGCATCAGATCCCCTGGAACTGGAGTTATAGACAGTTGTTCACTACCATGTGGATGCTGGGAAACAAGCCTAGGTCCTTTGTTAAGCAAACACCAAGTCACTTCTCCATCCCCCAAATCATCTCTCCTTATATTTACAAATGGCATGGAATTGTGCTTTGGGTTTTCATTGCAGAACATTTTCTTATAGATTTTATTGATCACAACCTATTGCCAAAAATGTTTCTGATGTCTGGAATCAGAATATGTCCACTATTTTATTTAGCAAAATTTCTCAAAGCCTATATAATGCTGAGTTTGATTTTTATAAATGTAAAATTGTTTTGCCATTTCTGCAATATGATAGATGAAAAACAGCCTTTAAAATTATCAATAAAATCTTCATTTTTGAAGTAATGAGTAAAATTTTTTCACTGTTTGCCACATATCACATTCATTCTGATTTGCAAGATTTGAGAAAATGAAGAAACTCTGGTTTCAACTTACCATCTCATGATTCTCTACAGAGAACCCATACAACTCTTCCATCTTCCTGCACCCCTGACCCGGGGCGTAACAATTCTACAACAGCCTCACCTCCTTCACTTGACCACAGGTCATATTAATTCCTTTTCCTACAACAAGTCCCTTAACCCTCAGTGTAGCACTCTTGCCATGTATACAAAAACACGTCATCTAAGCACAGTGTGCTGGAAAACTTCTATTGAGGATGTGTGGGTTGTGGGATGGTCTGTATGTCAAATGTGTTGCTCTGATTGGTCAATAAATAAAACACTGATTGGCCAGTGGCCAGGCAGGAAGTATAGATGGGACTAACAGAGAGGAGAACTGAGAGAACAGGAAGGTGAAGGGAGACACTGCCAGCCGCCGCCATGACAAGTAGCATGTGAAGATGCCGGTAAGCCACGAGCCGTGTGGCAAGGTATAGATTTATAGCAATGGATTAATTTAAGATATAAAAACAGTTAGCAAGAAGCCTGCCATGGCCATACAGTTTGTAAGCAATATAAGTCTCTGTGTTTACTTGGTTGGGTCCGAGCAGCTGGGGGACTGGTGGGTGACAGATTTGTCCTGTCTGTGGGCCAGGCAGGAAAACTCTAGCTACAGGTGTGGGTAAGACACTTATGGGAACTGTGCTATTGGCTTCATTTTGCTATGAAAAATCAAACTACTCTAAAAACAAACTCTATTGTAAAAATTAGCATAAATAAAAAGGAAATCCTGTCCTGATACCATTGCACTGCCCACAGATAAGCTCTGAGGTGTCACCAAGAAGTAACTTCTGCCCACTCCTCTGTCCTCCTGCTCCTCACAAGTACAGATGCTCGGATCACTCTAAGCATGTGTCTTCTCAGGCGACATTTCCCTGTTGAATTCTGTACTCCTCTGTCACTCATGGGGCCACCTTTGTTCATTCAGCTGAAACGAGTTTGTCCATCCCCTACACCTATGGTACCTAGGAGACCCTCCAGCCAAACCAGCATCTTATAATATAACTATATGTTTTTCACATTTAACTTTTCTCCCTGGACTTCTTTGAAACCAGATCTGTATTTATACATGGATTATCCTACTTCCTAATGTAAGTTACATGACAAAAAAAAAGGCAAACATCATCACCCCAGCTCCTCTTGACTAGCATTTTTTTTATGCTTCAGGGAGCAAAACCCAGTGCTTCAGACATGGGATGTGCCCCCCACACACACACTGGGCTACTCTCCAGTCCTAGAACATGTTCACTCCTATTGTGTCTAATGATGTCTATTATATTCTACTAAATAAATGTTAGTCTAGTTTTACTTTTTCAATTTTCTTATACACCTTTAACAGACACTAAGGGATATTTTAATGATTTGACAAAAAAAGTTTTAAATTATAGAACATTTCAATTTTTCTGTTGATTTTATGGTCCTTTCCTCACTTCCAAACTGGTTAAAGTAAGATACCTCTGTGTTTGATTGAAATGGAAGCAAGAGAAAGCAATAGAGCTAGCATGAGTTACAGACTATCACTGATTAATTCCTGGGTTTTACTTGCTCACTTACCCACAGTGGTAGTTGATCTTGATTGAGAAACTGACTATGAGCTGACAGTTGCTGAGGACATCACTAAAGCATGCTTCTGGGCATGTCTGGGAGGTGTTATCCAGAGACATTTGTCAAGTGGAAAAGCAACCAAGGGCCTTCAATGTGAACTGCTCCACCCAAGCCCAGAGGGAACAGAGGCAGAGGAGGAGTCCCTGTCTGCCACAAGTGGACTTCTTCTGCCACATGCTGCTGCCCCCCTGATGTTACTGCCCTTCCTCAAGCCCACAGCTGAATCAGTCAGACTGCCACAAGGTTTTCCATTTGTAAATTCTTACAAAGAGGAAAGATTCAGAAATGGGAACAGAAAGTGATAAATCAGGATACAAATATTAGTTCTTATCAAGGGCACAAACTTTGGAAGAGGTTAAATTCCCTTCACTCGTCATCCTTTTACACCAGGGTGGCATATAGCATAATAGACTCGCCCTAGAAACGAACCCAAAACAAGAGGCTTGTCAGACAGTATTTTAGAAACTGGTGTGTAGTATTGGAAAACAGTGCTGTGACTGGAAAATCTTAAGTATGAAGCTGACCTTTATGCCCTTTACAATTAGTGTAAAATCTACTAGCTGCATTATTAAACTGTGTGTGAACATGATTCTCAATGCCTTGGATTCCAATCCCTTTACAGAGATTGCACTTTTCCCAAATAAGGGAAACATACTGAAGAAACTGAAGCTTCAGTGAACTATTCATTACATGCAAACAGCAAGAGCAAATGATGAAGGGAGGAAAGGAGTGAAGTGATTCACTTCAGAAATTATGTTTCAATTTAGTTTGAGACTACCAAATTTCCTAAGAACCTAATATTTCAAAACTGTCATTGAGTGATATAGTTGGATACACATGAAAATATCCATGTGTCGATTTTGGAAGCTATGAATAAGCCATATCCACAGCAAAATTTGAAACTTAACCCAAAGTCACACTCAGTTAATTTTCAGATTGTGGCTCTGATTTGAAAACTAACACGGCCCTACCACGGGAAAAGTCATTGGTGGAGTGATCGAGCCTGAGTGCCACACATCCTTCACCTTCCAGTCCTTGGTGAAGAAAGTCTGAGTGCTACCAACTCTTCATTTCTTTGTTCCATAGATCACACTCAGGGGTGACAGTACCCACACAACCAAGCTTAAGTTAGGTCTCGAAAGGACAGAGACAAGGCAGACAAGATCCTAAATATCCAAATCTTCAAGGAGCTCTTACCACAGCTTCAGAAGGCTGGGAAAGGGTATTAGAGTTTCCATTGCTATGCTAAAACCCTATAACCAAAACCAACTTGGAATGGGAAGGGCTTATTTCATCTTATACTTCCAGATCATAGTCCATCAGGATGTAAGGGCAGGAACTTGGGACAGGAACTGAAGCAGAGGCAATGGAGGAGTGCTGCTGACTGGCTTGCTCCTCATGATTTGCTCAGCTTACTTTCTTATACACTCCAGGACTACCAGCCCAGGGATGGCACCACCTACAATGGGTTGGGCCCACCCCACCCCCATCAATCACTAATCACAGGTGTGCATAGACTGATTTTATGGAGGCATTTTCTCACTTGTGGTTCCTCCTTGTCAGATGACTTAAGCTTGTGCCAACTTGACCAGAAAAAAAAAAAAAAAGAAAGAAACCCAACCCACCACCAGGACAAATCCATTTCTGGCAAGTGAATATTCATTACTTCAGTCTGAGATTTGAAATCTATTTGAACATTACCCCTGCATTCCATAACAAATGGGGTGCATCATTGGTACCTTTATTTTCCCATCATAGGATCCATATTCTTTCCTCAAACTTTCTTTAAGCATCAGAAATAGTTCAACCAGGAAAAGATATTGGAGTTTTCAGTGATGATGTTCCTCAGTTTTTAAAGTTTTGTAATGGAAAGTTTCAACCACACGGAAGTTGACTGACTAGTCAAATGAAGCCCAGTCTCTAGAATGGTCAACACTTGGTTCATCTTGGTCAGTTACCTTAGGGGTCAGCAAGTGTTTTCTATAATGGGTTAGGTAGCTGATATTTTCAACTTAGATGACCATCTGGTCCCTGTCACAAAGTAAAAGACTCTGCAGTCATTGTGTGAGCACAACCATAGGCAATATAAAAGCAAATAGTGAGGTTGTATTCTAGTGAAGTTTTATTTACAAAAACACTCCATCCTCACCACGCTGATTTCTGTCTTCACGGATAAATTTGCCTGTTCTTGAATGTCATAACAGTGTATAATTTAACTTTTTTTGCTAACTGTAAATTTTGAGATTACCCCTTGCTGCCATGCATGTTGACAGCTTGTTCTTCCATTGTTGAGTAATGTCCCATTATATAAATAACATGTTATTTTACACATTTTTCTGCTAATAAAAATTTGGGTTGTTTCCAAGGTTTTTGTTATTATGGATAAAACTGCACTGAGTGTTAGTGTATGGATGTTTTCAGAAGATTTGAGTTCCTGAGAAAGGAACAGGTGACTTAAGACAGCTGCATAAACACAGGGACTATGAGAGTGGTCAAGCCACTTTACACCTCTTCTAGGATCACACAAGAGACCCAGTTCCCAACACCCTTCAAATCCCCAGTCTTCTCAGACTTCTTAAACTTTAGCCTTTCTAGTGGTTTTAGTGACATTCATTGTAATACATACGATTATCTTTTCGTTTTTTGTTTTGCTTTTTCTTCCTTCAGGTCCTGGCCAGCCAGTACATATCCTCAGTGGAGAATCTTAGCATTCTAGTTTGGTTCTATTTTAATTATTTATTCAACTGTAGATTTGAGATGTATTGTCTCTTATCAGATATAGTTATCACAAATGGGGTAGGGTTCTTTTCACAAAAGTTGATTTCACTCTTCACAGAAATTTCACATTTACAGAAAAAAAATGTATAAAAAGTACAGAGAGTTCCTCACATTCCTGAATGTTTCTAACAGCAACATCTGTGTGTGTGTGTGTGTGTGTGTGTGTGTGTGTGTGTAGACCAGGGGACAACATCTGGTGTCTTCCATCTTGGTTTTTGAGACAAAAATCTCTCACTGCCCTACAATTCACCAAACAGGCCAAGTTATCTATGCAATGAGCCCCAGGAATCTGCCAGTCTCTGCCTTCTTTCTCAGAGATGGGATTACAAGTGTATACCATTATACCTGGCTTTTTTATTTTACTGTAGATTCTGGGGATTAAACTTGAGTCCTCATGCTTTCACGGAAAGCTGAGTCATCGCCTCACCCCTCAGCTTCACTTAGGAAGACTATTTTTGCTGCTATACAATGCTATGGGGGGACAGAGTGGTGGAGGGAAATTCCCATTTTAATACTTTGTCCAGAGCTGTTAGCAGTCATCAGTGGAAGAGACTGGCGTCACCAGGCTTATTCTTCCATGGAATTCCCTTACGGAAAGGTAGGATTTGAACTGAAGTGTTATGGTCTGGAAAGAAAATGTCCCCAGCAGGCTCAGGTGTTACACTCTTGCTTCCCAGTTGCTGGCACTGTTGTGAGACTGTGGGGCCATTGGAGGTGGGGCCTGGCTGGAGGAAGGGAGTGTCCAGGAGGTGGACCTTTATAGCCCCACCTTGTTTCCAGTCTCCTTTCTGCTTGAGGTTCTGCTGAACTGTGAGGAAGTGCGGAGCTCTAGCCACGTGCTGCCATAGAACCACCATGGCATGCTACCATGCCCCCCTGCCGTGATGGACTGTGTCCCTTTAAGCCATGAGCTAAAATAAGCCCTCCCTTAAGTTGCCTTGGCCAGGTACTCACTCCCAGCCACAGGAAAAGCAGCCAGTACAAGACTGAACTGAAAGGTGTCTGATTCCTAGGCTCTTAAATAGGTGACTCCCAAGTTAGCCAGAAAAATTCAGCTCCATCCCCTTCCTTCATCTTAGCACATGGTTTTTCTGATTCAGAGAAGGAAGTAGAGCCTGCAGAATCCAGCAGCAGTTAGTTTATCTTTACAAGAGAGAAAAAAATCAATTACATGATGATTTGCTTACTCACTAGCTGGCTTCTCTTCTGGATGGCAACTCTTCCCTGCAATTTGCTCTGTGTTGAGCAAAACTGTTGTGAGACTCCTTGATTTGTTTGTGTTTTTATGATTGTGGCCAGAGGCTGGGAGAACCTGAGGGAGAAAAGAAAGAGAAAAGAGAGAGGGGAACTGTTGTAGAATCAAATGCGAACAAAACCCACCCCTCCCTCCACATATCTTTCCTCAGAGAGCACACAAGAGACTTAAAGGAGAGAAGTTAATCCTCACAAGGGAAATGGATTTAATTATAGAACAATCTTTCCCCTAAAATATGAAAAATAATCAGTGTATTCACACACACACACACACACACACACACACACACACACACACACACAACAAGGACTTGTTGGAGACAATTGACTGAATGAAAGAGTCCTGCATATTTATAGCCAAAGGTTCAGAAGCATATGTGTGTGTGTGTGTGTGTGTGTGTGTGTGTGTGTGTGTGTGTGTGTGTGTATGTAAGGTTCTTTTTTCCCTTTTAAAAATTCTACATGGACTAATTCTGAACTATGCATATTTTACTGTTTCAATTAGCAAAGCTTATTATTTGTTTTTCTTGGTTTCTAAGTGCTTTGGCGATCATTATGCCCACGATGACAGAGTTTTGTGGGCCGCTTTCTCATTTGCAGGCACTCCCTGAACGAAATACCATAATAAGCCATAATAAAATAAAGTTGGTTCATTGGAGAAGACTGGCCCGTCCTAACAGACAGGCCATTAAAGGTAAGTTGTAGAAGGGGATCAGTGAACAACCATCATAAATGGATCATCAGGCAAATTAGCAAAGCATTTACTACTCGATGGCGGGGAGAACAGCCTTTCAGATAACTTCCCTAATGCTACTGTAATTGGGGAGAGATCTGCCATGGCACAGCTGTGCAGGCCATTATCTGAATGGCCACTCAGCTCTGCTAGCTGGGACAGGGCCTTCTGCTGAGAGCCTTCCCTGAAAGTTAGAGGCCCTGGTTAAGTAGGTGTGAGCGTCCCAGTCAGCTGTGAACTCCCTACCTGGATGCCTACAGAATGCTAGAATTTGAAATGAGGAGTGGGGAAAACGTGGTGACGAAGAGCACTCCCCCCCCCCCCCCCCCCCCCCCGCAGCAGGAAGGACTGTTTCTATAGAGCCTTCAGAAGCAAGCCTACTTGGTTCTCTATGTCCTTGATAAAGGGGAACATTTCTACTCTGACAGCTAAGCCTCTAGAAATGGAGCTAGGGGAGGCACATTGTTTAAACCTACAGATAATTAGAAACTTATTACTACCTGTAGATAATGGCAATCTTTGTCCCCCTTATAGTCTATAAAGCACCTCCACGAGATATTCATGGGATCTTCACATCAACATTGGGGGTAGATTGTTGTTATTCTCATTTTTAGTTCAGAGGAAGACCCCAGAGAAAGAAGCGACTCATCCAAAAGCTTTAAAAAAAAACTTTCATCATTATCACCATAATCACCCCCACCATCATCATCATCACCACCACCACCACCACTACCACCACCACCACCACCACCACACCACCACCACCATCCTCTTCCTCCTCCTCATCATCATCCAAGTTCTCATTATGCTGTGGGATGGTCTGTATGTCAAGTGTGTTGCTGATTGGTCAATAAATAAGTCACTGATTGGTCAGTGACCAGGCAGGAAGTATAGGCGGGACAAGGAGGAGAATAAAGCTGGGAAGAGGAAGGCTGAGTCAGAGTCACTGCCAGCCGCCATGATGAGAAACAGCATGTGAAGATGCCGGTAAGCCACAAGCCATGTGGCAAGGTATAGATTTATAGAAATGGATTAATTTAAGCTATAAGAACATTTAGCAAGAAGTCTGCCACAGCCATACAGTTTGTAAGCAATATAAGTCTCTGTGTTTACTTGGTTGGGTCTGAGCAGCTGTGGGACTGGCGGGTGACAGAGATTTGTCCTGACTGTGGGCCAGGCAGGAAAACTCTAGCTACATCATTATATATTCCTGATTGGCCTTTGGCTTGATATGTGGACTAGTCTGCCCTGGAACTCACAGAGGTCTGTCTGCTTTTGCCTCCAGAGAACTGGGATTGGCTGTATGTGCCACCACATCTGGCCTAGTATCTGGGATATGAACTCCATTCTTCTCATCCAATGCCCAACATCTTTGCAGAATAAAGGCCTTTGTAAGTCATTTTCTTCTCCATAGCTTGCAAACTCCTCCCAATCCAGTATCGATATGAGTGTTCCTCTCCTTCTGTGCCACACCCAGCACTTGCTCTTGTCCTGTTCAGATTGCTGACTCCTTCATGAATCTGTGTTGACTGAAGATGAGACTATAAGATGGAGATCAGGGGCTGTCAGAATTGAGCACAGGGCCTAATGCATGAAAAGTGCTCCAGAGTCAATAAATGAATGAATTACACATTAAAAAGTTCCCATATAGTGTAAGCATGAAATCAGAATTGTGGGAGGGGCAGGAAAGGCAGCTAATGGTCAAGGTTAGCATTAACAAGGGGGGTTGTATACATGTTTCTCTGACCAAGTTTTTGAAAAGAAGCAACTTAAGGTAAGAAGACTATGTTTTAGCTCACTGTTTGAGAGGACACCAGCTATAATGTCAGGAAAGGCATAGTGGCACGAGTATGAGGTCACATTGCATCCACAACCAGGAAACAGGAAGTAGTGAATGTTGGTTCTCAGCTCTCTTTTATTTCAAATTTTAATGTATCCAAGACTCCAGCCAAAGGGGATGATTCCACCCACATTAGGGTGGGTCTTTCCTCCTCAGTTAAACCTTTCTGAAAGCATCCTCACAAACACAGAGGTGTATCTTCTAGGTTATTCTAAACACAGTCAAGTTGATAATGGAGATTCACCATCTCATGGGTGACGCAGCAGAAACAGAAAGGGCCTTTGGGAGGAAGGTTCTGAGTACGGGAAAAGTTCAAACTTCAGGCTTTCTGCACAGCAGGACTGAGAAAGTTGAGCAATGAGTGAGTTCTCCAGTCAAGAGGAAGGGCCACCCAGCCCTTCATTCCCTAGTGTGAACTCCCTGGGTTTAGAATCTAGATATCTTAGAAGTGATCTCAGTCAACTTCCTCTTATGCTCATGTCCCCAGTCTCCTCTGTCTTGAAGTCCTAAGGGCTCATTTTGTCCCTTGGTGCAGTGACAGATTTAAAATCAGGGCCACGTAGATGTATACGGGTCACAAGGACTCTACTGGGATGCACCAAAGATTTAACTCATCCTTTCTCTGCGGAGAAAAGTCACAGTAGTTCTCTAAATATTCCAGGCCTCTCCATTTACACAGGTGAGCCTTAACTCTCTGAAGGCCCCTGATCTTTGGTCATTCTGTTGGGAATGTCATTCAGAGGTCAAGTCATCCTTTCTATAGCTGCTGGGCAGAAGTTCTATTGAAAAGTACAAGAACTTTGTGGCAGGTTAGCACCAGGCCGAGAACATTCTCCATAAATACTTGCTCAGTCAGGCTTCCTGAGTTCATGAGTACATATTCCAGGACACCCTCCGCAGCATGGTTCCTGCCCCTTGTTTCCTCTGTCCCTGTCACCCTCTCCCTGACTGTCTTCCTCTTCACCAGCCTATGTGTATGCCTTCTCACTCCTGTATTTATCTGATCTTTCCTGCTGTTCACTCTGAAACCATCAACCAGCCCCCCGACATCCCACAGTTCTTGATGGATTTCTAAGACATCTACCCTCTGGCCTTAACCCCAGTGCAGTTTGGATTCCTCAGTAAATACTTCTTTTCTGCTTCCTGGGCTCCAGGGGAGACATTGCTTTTCTCTTAAGTTTTGTTTTTGTCTCTTATCTTGGGCAGAAGCCTCTGTCCCTTATGGCCTGTATCCGAGGACGAAATCATTTTTCTCACTTGTTTTCATCCACAGATGTCACCATCATACTGTATCTTCCTTTTTTTCTGTGTTGGTGAGCTGGCAATGGGAGGCTCAGTCCTGGGGCCACTGTCCCTTGAGGGCTAGCTAATTGATAGAGGCAGCAAATGATTTCCCCGAGAGCCTACCTAGCTTTGAAATATAAAACAGCCAGTCACCTGAAACCACCTCCTTCATCAAACTCTTACATGCACTCAAGCTAATCTCAAATGCTGGTAGTCACAGAGACCAGAGAAAAAGATCTCGGGAAGAGCTCACGTCCAGGATGAATTGTTCATGCCCAGAAACAACAGCCATGGGACAATCATCACTTCTGCACACTTCTGGACAGGAATAGTCGCACTCATTTGCATACATAAAATGACAGAAAAGGAGAGACTGTTATGACATAAGATTGCATGTTGGAAAGCTGACGTGGCAGGGGCAGGAAACATGGATGATAGAGAAGCCCGGCTGATTAATCACTGGCATTAAAGGCTCCATGGGTTATCGGTCTCAGTACTGATAGTGAAAGTGAAGAGCGAAGATCCCTTCTGTCAGCGCTGGCATAGGCTTTGATGATGGTAGATTTAGAAAGCAGGAAAGTCGATCACGACTCAAAGGCAGGATGACCAAGTAGAACAAAATGAAAAGGAGGCTGGCTTCAGGCCTGACTCACCGTCTCCATCCTGTTCCTAACGCTTTTACTTCAGGCCCTCCTTCCCTGAATGTTTTCATCGCAGACATAATTCTAGATAGTATCTATGCTTCATAATATAATGGCAGAGTTTCCCACTCTCAAAATTTATTAGCTAGGAGTTATTATTAAGGCTTAACGTGCTATTCTAGGAATGTCTGCATTTTAATAACTTTGAAGTCTTTGAAAACTCAGTTAATAAATCTCCAATAAGAGGACTTGAGGCCACAAGTGAGGATACAGTTATTTAATGAGAACTCACTCTGCGCTCATCCCGTTTTGCAGGCTGGGGCTGCAGCAAGGAGGAATAAAGCCTCCCTTAGTGGCCTGATGGTCTCCAGGGGAGGGAGACAGATGATGTGCAAACAAGTGACTCCAAAAACATTTTTTGTGTATTTCCATTTATCCTTCGAGAACTTCGTGGATGTGTGCAATATAATTTGATCATATCTACCCTCTATGCCCTCTTTCCCTTTTGTTCCTCCAACACATTTCACTCCCAACTTCATATCCTGTTTTTTTTTTTTTTTTTTTTTTTTGGTTTTTCGAGACAGGGTTTCTCTGTGTAGCTTTGCGCCTTTCCTGGAACTCACTTGGTAGTCCAGGCTGGCCCCGAACTCACAGAGATCCGCCTGGCTCTGCCTCCCGAGTGCTGGGATTAAAGGCGTGCGCCACCACCCGCCCGGCCATATCCTGTTTTTTAAATCTAGTTAGTCAATTTAGTACTGTCTGTATATGCATTGGTGTAGAGCCATCCACAGGGGCAGGAACAACCTGTCACGAGCCATTACCCCGCCCCCCAAATGATTCTTCTTCCCTTAGTAATCATCAACTGCCAATAACTCCTCAGCTAGAGGTGGGGTCTTGTGTGTTCCTCCCCCATCCACCCTGGAATGTTGATCAGCTTGATCTTGTGCAGGTCTTATGCAGCAAGAGCCATGGAGGAAAAAAAAAAAAAAAAGATAAAGGGATTTGAATATGCTGGTGCACACAAATGTATGTGTGGGCATGCATCTGTGTGTGTGTGTGTGTGTGTGTGTGTGTGTGTGTGTGTCTGTGTGTCTGTGTGTGTGTGTGTGTGTGTGTGTGTGTGTGTGTGTGTGTGTGTGTGTGTGAGAGAGAGAGAGAGAGAGAGAGAGAGAGAGAGAGAGAGAGAGCGCTGTATAGGTATAGGTCAACTGTGATGATACAACACAGCCGTGGCCCAGAAATATGAACTCTTTTTTGAGGAATTCCACTCTCAACTTGGTATTTCATGGATGAAAGCTTAGAGATTATCTTACATTTTCTCTCTGGTGTTTCTGAAAGCAATCTGCACAAATCACCTGACACCTGACAGACAGGTCTGGAACTTCCAAACCAGCTTGGGAGCGGCTCCGGCTACCTCAGGAAGGTCTTGGATGAGGCTTTGTTCTGTTCTGCCCCTGCCACACATCTTGGTCCTGAAGGGAGAGCAGGTTACTCAGTCTGAGGGGACCAGGTGGAACAGACGCCTGGTGCCGCCTCTGAGCAGGCTTGTCAGGCACTCAGCTGATTCACTCGTGGGAAAGAAAAACAACAAGAGAATTTTTGCCATCCCAAACAGCTCAGCACTTGCAGGCACGCAGGTCTCAGGACATGTGTCCTGGGTGGCGCTTCAACTTCAAATGAAAGCCAAACAAACGAGGCAGAACACACATGCACGGTTCTCCAGAGCAGGCTCCTTCTGCATAGTTAAGTGCTTTTGCACAGGCCTCCAAATCTCTCTCTCTCTCCTTTTTTTTTTTTTTTTTTAAAGAAAAACAGCATTTCCACCCGAAGCCATTCATGCATCTTGACTTAGAGCTGAGCTGACAAGGAGCGTCCTTCCTCCTCTGTCTGTACTTATCATTCTCTTGGGCTGGTGGCAAGGTCCACTGCTCAAACAGTTAATATTTTTTTTTCTGACACAGCAGTGACTGTGTTTGGAATTCGAAATGTAAAGGATGTTGAGTTCTACATTTCTGAGGGAAACTTGGGCTATCAGCCAGATCATTCATCTGCCAGATACTGAGCTTGCAATAATGCAGTAGGGAGAGGGTAGGAGACAGAGAAAGGGAAGAGAAGAGGAGGGAGGGGGATAGGGGGTATAGGAGGGGTGTGTGTGTGTGTGTGTGTGTGTGTGTGTGTGTGTGTGTGTGTGACACGCAGAACAAAATTCACCCATAGAGAATGAACTCTAATTTGCTAGCAAGAATGGAACAAGAGACTTGGGAGACTAGCTCTACCCAGCTCGTCTGCTCTGCTGCCAGCAGCTGAAGACTTAGGTGAATCCTGTCTGCCATTTTCACTTCTTCATGCCTTTCTCTACCAAAGCATGGTCTTCTGCATGGGTTAGATATTAATTTAAATATAATAAGAATGAGAATGCTGTTCTTACAGCAGAGTTGGAAAGTGCATCTTACTGATAGAAGGTGTGTTTATAATTGTTTTTGTGGAGTTTTACCATTAAACTGTTAAGGGCCCAGATCTACTAAGTGTTAATTCCAGGAAAAGTCTTTGGATTAGATGAGCAAATTCTTTGCAGAAAGAGATGATTGCTTATATGGAGTCCTAACATAATAAGAGTCAAGAAACCTTAGGGGTCATGAGCCCACCTCCCACCCAGACAAACAATCCCTCTTACAGATTCCTCTGAGTTCCCACAGCACTTGGCAACCTAATTCTCAGAACTACTTGCTTTTGTGACTGCTTTAGACCTGTGTCTTTCTCCCCTTCTAAACCAATGTTCCCTGGAACAAAGTGAGAGCATTGAGTAGGCACACGATCCACATTCTCATGAGTGAACATGACTACGTGACTGTGCACACTCCTGGAGTCATTCCTTCAGACCTGGGTTTAGAAGAACCAGAGGCAAAGATGGATGATGCGATTGTTTCGTTCTTGGTGGCTCTAATGATCAAAACGTTTTTCCATCCTAGAGCTACAACGGAACTGCTTACATTCCACATGCTTTTGGGGGCTTCCGTGGAGTCTTCTAGGGCTCTAAGGAAGGTCAAGGAAAACTCTTGCATTGTTTTAATCTTTTTTTGCTCCTCAACCCTTTCTGTTTCCTAAGTCTCTCTTCATATTGGTCTTTTTCAGTTTTTTTTTTTTTAAAGACACGTGAACACAATTCTTAAAACGTGATCCCTAGAATTATCCAAATACGATTTTTCTGGCACACAGTTTGAAGGAAATGGATACTAAAATCATACTTACTGGGTTCTGGTACCTGCGTGGAACACCATGTCCATTGCTAGATCCTGGTACCTTCATGGAATACCATGTCCATTAGCTCATTTCCGCTCATGAAATCTGGAAACCACCTTGTGAAATGGAGATCATCCTTCTGTTTTAAAGTTCCACGAGTTCATTAATCGTGGCTGAGGTCTCATTGACGGGATGGTAGAGCTCGGACCTGATCTCAGATTTGCCGGTCAGGCGGCCTTTTCTCCATCCAGCAAGTATGAATTATGTAACTACGAAGTGCCCTGCCTGTGGCTGTCCCTGTGATGAAGTGGTCTTAGAAGTGAGTCTTTTTAATATACCAGGCTACCATTTGTGGCTCGGACCATGTGACCTGCCGTGGTAAGCTGTGCTAACACAAGCCCACTATTGGAGCAGTATCACGTTGCAGGATGTGCTGTGTACACTCTCCCCTTACTGTTGTCTCTTGGTGTCTATCCTGGTCCCCATATGCCCCAGCACGAGACAAGGCAGTCACTAGAGTGCCTGGCCTGGGATAAATACTAAGTTAGTACTTGTGGAATGCATGAAGTGCTTATTTGTTAAATCCAGAGTTAGACCTTTCGCACCTAAGCGTGGGATTTCGGGAAAGAAAATGGAGTAATACCAGAAGAGGAGGATGGGTTTCTAGTTGAGCTGAAAAAGGAGCCCTTTGTGGTCATTGCTGGGATGATGTGGTAGTTGACTGAAACAACTATGGATCCAGTGGAACACTGACTTTTCTGGCCTGGAAACCATTGCTCATGAGAATGTATCTGATAGTTTATTAACAACCAGGGCAGCTGCTGTAATCCTTCCGATTTTCCTCCCCTCTGAAACCCAAGGTATCTTCCAGGATCTGAACTGGGGACTCTGTGACTATGTTTAATCTCATTCATTACTTAAAGCCCATTACTGGGTACGGGTTTCATGCTTGTTTTCATTGACCCACTGAAAATGGTGTCAGTTACAAACTTGATTAGCCTGCTTTCTGAGTTTTTTTTTTTTTTTTTAATGGTTAAAACTGTTGATGGACACGGACAATGACAGGTCCCAGAGCACATGGCCAGAGGGAGGACTTTAGTGAGCTCATCAACATTTTCTAAATAACACTCAAAATAACTAGGATCTGATCTGACTTTATTATTATATTGCCTATATTTTAATGTGACTACAATGGTATTGTAGGAGTCATTGTCAATTTCTTACTATCATCCACAGACTTTCCAGAAGTAGGAAATAGGATAATGTTTCCTAGATACTGTGAAGGGAAGGTGGCCATTGGCAATAGAACCATCACTTTATTAGGATCCAGAAACTCTCTTCAGTGAACTATTCTGAAATCCAACCGAGATTCAGGGTAGGATTTTTATTTCTGAAACTCTTTTGTTCTTTTGGTATAAGGGCAGAATAACATCCCTTTGTTTCCATTATTGGTTTTTCTGACAATCTAATAAATCCATGGACCCCTTGTCTAACATTCTGCTTGTACTCTCAGGAACCCCAGGCCCCAAAATTCTTGATTAAGAACACCAAAGAGCTAGCTGGAGAGACCTCAGCAGTTAAGAATGCTTATTGCTCTTGCAGAGGACCCTGGTTCACTTCTGTTCCCAGAACCCACATCAGGCATCTCAAAATAGCAAGTTAAACTGTTCTAGGGGAATCCAGTGCCCTCTTCTGGTCTCTTTGGGCATCTGCACACATGGTGCACATACACTCATGCAGGCACACACACATACACAAAATAAAAATTAAATAAAATCTTAAGAACAAAGAATATCTCGGCTGATTAAATGCTGGAAAGGATAAGGCAGATGGTTTTAGCAAAGGAAGCACCTCATTTTCTGAGAACCTGAATGAATACCCTAAATATTACTATTGATACACAGCTGAAAAACCCCAGGAGTGACTCAAAACAGTCACTCGAGTTCTTGTCTGGCTTCTTGGTCAGGCTTGCTCCAGAGAAAGTACAAGCAACAATGGCCACACTCACATTGCTAAGCCAACTTTATTTTTAACTGACTGAATGGCTTAGATGTCACTCTGTTTCTCTCTGAACAGCCATTTAGAACACACAGAGTGGATTCGATCAGTGTTTGTGACAGTCAATTTTAATATCAACCTGACTGGAAAAAAAGGAACACCTCTGGGTACATCCTTGATAGCATTTTCAAAAATGATTAGATTATGGGGGTTACAAACTAATGAACGGATTAAGTCCTTGATGGATTCAGACTAAGGTGACATTGTCTAAAGATGGTCAAAGGCAGGAGGTGGGTTCTAGTCGGAGGAAGCAGGTTACTGGGAGGTAGGACCTTGGGAGCTATGTCTTCCCTGGTTACTTCCTGTATTACCTACTTTGTCTCTGTTGTTTTTAAAAATAAAGTAAAAATTTCCCTTCGTCATGTGCTCCAGCCATTAAACTGTCCTTCTCAAGAGACCATGGACTAAACTCTTAGAAACTGCAAGTCAAAATAAAACTTTCCCTCTTTAAATTGCTCCTGTCAGGCATTTGGTCACAGCAATGGCACAAGTGATCAACTGTCACATAGTACTGGAGCCAGGCGGGGCACAATTTCTGGTAGCCTGTTGCTGAACAGAATCTGTTGACTTGAAGGTGTGCATGCAATCTCTATGGCAGCTTCAGAGCTGGGCTCTTGCTGATGGCCCCCACTTGTAAAATAATGTTTTGAGCATGCATCCCTAGCTCTGAGCTTCAATTCTTCTGAGGTGGTTAAATATTTACATATACCCATGCCCACATGTATCTCTTTTCTGTCCATCAGGACCTAGCCTGCAGCTCCTTCTGCCTGGAAGGGCTGAGCTATTTTGGAACTGCACCAATTAAGAGCAGCAAAGCCCTGAGGCTGATGGGAGACTCAGCAACCACAGATCCTTACAATGTACAATGCTGGAATTAAACAGACATGTGTGAGCAAAGTGTGGGCTCTTGATTGAGACAAAGCAGTCTCTGTGTCTCACATGTACGTACATTGCTGGCGTGCTTACCCACCAGAAGGCATTTGAATACTGTCATTAGTGATCGTGGCTGAAAGGTGGGGGTGAGCCCAGTGCTACTCCATACATACATACATGATGGGAACTCTTCCTATGCTGGAGGAGTACAGTCCTGTTTAGTATTAGATCAACTAATATCTAATAATATTAACACTACATAGCCAGTACTCTATCCATAAAACCTAGCATCAAATGTGACAGATCAAATACATATTTCATCTCATTCAATCTAAATAATAATTCTCTGAGATCTACTGATTGGCTATATTTTATGGACAAGGAACTGAGGCTCAGGAAAGATGAGTAGTTTGCCCAAGGTTCCATGGCCAGTAAGTGAGAGTCAGAATTTGAATCTTAGGCTGACAGGGTAGGCCAGAGAAAACAAAGAAAAATCCATGTTATCGTGAAACCCACAGCTTAACTAGTAGCTTGACTTATACATTTTAACAGAGGGATTTTTTTTAAAACTTGAAATTGCTAGTCTAGAGGTAGGACATGGGAGACAGCAGTAAAGTAGAGAAACAGGGCATTCTGGTATTGAAATTTGTTTGTGGAGCTTTCCTGGAAGAGAGTCTGTGGATGATCAGGTGGGTGAAGAGAGGAGAAGGTCCTGGAGAACGAAGGTGTGGGTCAGGATCCAGGAAGGACTGACAGGAGAGTAGGTCTAGAAGAAGAGGGCCTGTTTGTGGTCCTCAAGGGAGAAGACATGGGGGACACAACTGGTACACCCCCATTGCATTGGTGAGGTTGCGTCCTACCACGTGGGAAATGCCAAACGGTCTTTCTCTCCGTAAGGTATTCAGTAAAATCTACGAAGCAACAACACACGCTGCTGAGGGTGAGGGAAGACATTAAAAAGTGAGGAGGCTGGTGTCATGGCCAGGGGTTGCACCACTAGAGTCCTGCTCACCGTGTGAGAGCAGATCACACTGAGCATCCCTACATTTCGCTGTCGGAACCCATGTGTTCCGGACCCGACTCATCCAGAGCCATGGCTGGCTAAAGGCAGAGCCTTTGTGGAAGTAAAAGGACTCCTTGGAGGCGAAGTTAGCTCTGGACCAGGGAGCGGGGCTGGGGTGTGGATTGAGGGTAGGACTTCCGCTGCTTGTTATATTTGGGCAGGTACAAACCTCATGAAGGACTGTAGGGTCCTGGTAATGCTTTTCCTAGCCTGTGGTGGAAGAGCTCATTCTGCCAGGACAGAGGGCACCCACCCAGGCTGGGAAGACTGTACGCTTCAGCCAAGTCCTAGAGGATGTGTGGGCTTTTATTAGACACATGGCAGAGACAAGGGCTTCCTGTTCCTAGAAAACAGGATCCAGCAATGGTGGAGAGTGTCATGGGCTGCAAATATGAACTTCCCATAAAAACTCTCACAGGAACCTCTCAGCTACCCCAAATGAATAAAGACAGCCTCCCTATGCCAGGCAACACAGTTTCAAGGTGAGTCTTCTCCTTCCCTTTCCGGCTTCTCCTGAACAGACAAGGCCCGTGGACTCACGGTGAGTAACTGATGGCACATTGTGACGAGAGGGACAGGGTGTCTGTGTGGAGAGGAGTCTGGGGAGGGTGCTTGACTGAAGAGAAAGGAGTCATGGAGAGGAGAAGGCAAGGTTCCTGTCACAAGGTCCCTGGGGAGAGTCTACTCCTCATCATCCAGTTTGTATGTTTTTTGAACTACCCACCTCCCACCTAGACACTGACAGAGAGGGACACAGGACAGGTGAGCTCAGATGCAATGGCAGCTTTAGTGAGGGGGATCTTCTTCAAGGTGAAGCTAGGCAGAGGCAGAACAGAGTCCACAAACACAGTGAGGCAGCAGACACTTGGGGAAATGCAGTTACCGTGGAGCTGTAACATACATCATCTCTTCCTGGGTAAGAAGAAACAGTTGTACCTCCTATCTATTAATCCCATCTTCCATTAATCAGGGTAACTCACCATAATTGTGATTACAGTTGGGAATCAATTAATGCTCACCTTAAAATAAAGTGTAGAGAGGAAAGCAATTAATGTAATAGAGTTAGAGCATCACATGACGCGAAAGCTATTGACAATTATGAATCATGGCTCGCAGTGTGATGTCCACAGCTCTTTCATGGAGAGGTTGACAGTGAAAAAGGAGAAACATGGTCAGGGAAGAGATCTGCTCCTCTCGTCACCAGCCACCGAGAAGTAGCCTGTCTGGGGCTTCCAGGTTACCTCATCTCCACCTCAGGGCTCCAGCTGCAGCCACCCAACCTCTAAGGACCGAAAGAAGCAGACTGAAGGAGGGCCATGGCTTTCCTTTTCTTTAAGGGGACTGGTTTATTCCTTTTTTCTTCTAGAAGCTGTCTGTGGTCTTTCAGACTTGGATCTGTTTGGTTGTTTGTTTGATGGATGTCATTTGGAAGAGATTTGTGATATTAAATAAGTTTAACCTACTCTAAACATAAAAAACCTTTAAAACCTGTTGGGGGGGGCATCCCTCACCCCCACATTTCCCAAGAGTACTCTTGAGTAGGAGCAGCAGGAAATATTAGAAGGATAGAGGGGGAGATAAACAGATAGAAAATACAGGCTAGCCTGAGAGGGCCTGGATCCTAGGGTATTTAAAGGAATGCCAAGGGGTGGAGCAGAAGACCTCCCCTCAACACAGCCAAGTGCAGACCATCCCAGACACCTGTACTCAGGCCTGTGGTCCAATCATCCTCTTTATGCAGACCTGCTGGATAAAGCCTAAGTGGGCTCCAACAAAAACTCATTCTGAACATGTGTTATATGCACATTTTATGTGCATATAGTGTGTGTGAGTTGTATGCACGTGGTGCCTGCACATGAGTATGTGACTTTCTTCTGCTACTGTTTGCCTCATTCCCCAGAGACAGTGTCTCTCACTGCACCAGAAGCCTGCCATTTTGACTAGACTGATTGATCAGCAAACTCCCTGGATTTGCCTATTTCTTTCTGCTCACTCCAATGCTAAGTAAGGTTGCCTGGCTTTTTACCTGGCTGACAGGGATTTGAACTCAGATCCTCATGCTTACTACATAAATACTGCTACCCACTAGGATATCTTCCCAGTCTCATTTTTTTTTTCTTTTTTGGTGAAGATAGTTTTGTAGTATATCTCAGACTGGCCTTGAACTCATAATCTTTGCCTCAGCGTCTTGGGTGTTTGGATTATAGGTGTGCTGTGCTACCAACATGCCTACCCATAATGCATTTTTCAAGGTAGCGCCTCTATCATTTATACTTTTCCCTACTCTTTAAACAGAAGATGAGATAAAAGCTATCATGGATATTTTTCTTTTTCTTTTTTTTTTTTTTTCAGCTGTGGAAAGCCAGTGTAAGTGAATAAACAACCTGCTAAGGTCACACGCACAGTGACGTAAAGACAGGAGGAAACTCAGTGTACCGTCTTTCCACTAGGTCTGCCCCAGAACAATTGTGATAACACAGTCCACCCCGTAGCTGTTTTAGTTCATAATCAAGGGAGACAGTCTCATTTTTCTATAGGAAGTGCTCCCCAGGAGGTGCCCTGGGTGGCAGTAAGATCCGGGGTTCAGTCCCTCAGCTTTTGGGGAAACTTCAGTAAAACTTTAGAGTATACCACTTCATCTGGAAGTGCTCCCAGAGATAATTAAACGGACCCTTCATTTTCCAGATGAGAGAGCTGAGGCCTGGGGTGAGGGGATGGGGGGTGGGGTGATCAGCTCCAGATCCATCTTAGGTAGAAGCAGCACAGCCTCACTGGGCAGGCAACTGGTGGCAAGGCTGACGTCTGAGAGCAAACGACACAGCATCTGGAAAGGAGACCTGTGACATTCACCAGGATGTTTTGAGTAGGTACTGTCTGCGTGGTTTCATATTGAGATACGTGGGGTCCTGCCAAGTGTCTTATACATCTTCATGACTAAAGGAGGCACACTTGCTCACTCCTACTGTGTTTATTTGGTTTATTTCTTAAGCTCCCCGAAAAGTCCTGACCTACAATTCTTTGATATGTTTTCTCTGAATATCTATGTATCTGCCTTCATAACGGCCACTCCAGGTGACCCCGAGGTCTGCTACAGCTGAAGTTCTGGGGTTCATGCATCCAGGCCACTTTTACCCCCCCCCCCCTGCAAAGAATCTTTATATCTAGTGCCTTGAGGCTGAGACCTGGGGCTTCTTGGATAGAATGACACAGTTCATTTGAAAATGACTACAGAGACTCTGATTTCTTCCTTCCATCTAAGGGCCTCTTCCAGTCACTCTGATAATGCCTAAGGTCCCAAGTGACCCCCTGCAGTAGCCTCAGTGGGAAACTGGAGTAGGTAGGCAGACCTGTTATCCACAGTAAATGGTGATTTTTGGTTCAGTTGCCAAATAAACTCCCAATGATGACCCACAGGCACCGGCGTTTCTTTTTTTTTCTTTTTCTTTTCTTTTCTTTTTTTTTTTTTTTTTTCTATTCAGTCGATGTCAAGGCAGAGACATTGCACAGGGGGAAGATCCGCGGGTGACTGATCCTTAATCCTACCTGTGGGCTACCCTAAGATCTGCTGGCCTAATTAAGTATGGCTTCTGTTAAGATCAATGCACGTTTCTTGTCTGTCAGCAGTTAGAGCAGCAAAGGCCTCCAAATCCACTAGATGGCAGTAGTCCGTTAATCATGTAGGAAGGTGTTGCCTAGAGAAGCAATTCCCGGCAGAGCGGCCACGCTCCAGGATTTATAATCAAGTCCAGAATGTCTAAATATAAAGATACTTTCTCCCCTCCTGCATTCCCCAAAGATTACTTTCACTCTTTCTAATTATTATTTAAAAATAACAGCTACTCTGGGCTAGACTATGCAAGACTATGGCAGAAAAGAAACAGTTGCACCCAACCCCGAAGCGGTGGCTGGAGAATTCGGGAGTCAGCACGGGATGAACTCATTCAGCTGCCGCCTCCTCCTACAAGCAATAGGTTTCTTCTGAGGCATTTCTCGCCACGGCTCTCTGCAGGCTTCCAGGCCTTCAAATCAGGGACCTCATCCAGATCATGAGCCCCAAACCACAATTTACCACACAACTGCGCTGAGCTCTGAACCAAACCCTGATATTAATTTATGGAACCACAAAGCCATTACAAGGTTGTGTTGTATTTTCCTTATAAAAAGAAAAAAGAGAGGGATGGATGAAGGGAGGGAGGGAGGCAGGGAGGCAGAGGGGGAAGGAACAAACTCATACTGAGGAGTGTTTTGAACTGAAACCAAATCTACATATTTCCTAGCACCATGGAGCGAGGGCTTTAGGATGTTTTCTGAATCTTATTTGAACTGAATGTATATTTCACAGCCCTGCTCCCCTGGTTTGAGCCATGGTTCTTTGAAACAACCTTGGTTTCCCGGAAGCTGCTTTCGACATTATCCTGTCTGCCAATATCAGAGTCTCACAGTAGGGTTGTGTGGAATTGTGGCCCCAGAGTTAGCCTTTTACACAGAGATACCCCAACTCTTATATGAACTCCTTATTAGGCTATTTTCTTGTTGGTCTTGGTCATTTCTCTAGCAGCCAGGGAGTCTGGTGGTTGGATCTGAGATTTATGTAGGACACTTGGCTAAAATATAAACAGTGGTTTAGAGAAGGGGAATCTGCTTCATGTCAACAGTAATACTAGTCTGGGGGCCTCCCAGAAAGCTGAATTGGACGCTTATCCACTGAACAATGTTACTAAGGATTCTGGCCCAGCCTATACAGTGAGGGGCCTAGCTGAAGAGCACAGTCTCCCAGTCAGGTTCATATTCTGTCTAGGGATCCGCCTTTACCTGGGTTAGCAGGGAGGGAGTCCAGCCAGATTCATAAACATTTGTTGCCAACAATGCTTGGCTTTCTGTGAACAAATCACATTTTTGGTATTCATTTCACTTAATCTATTAATTGAACAACCTTCTTGAGCTGAGGAACCAGGTTTTATAAGGTTTGGAATTTGTATAACTCTGGGGGAAGAGGAGCTATAAGAAAATGAAGTCAAGATTCCAAGTATAATATTAGACAACAAAGAAAATGTTGATTTAGAATGATGCAGGATGAGTCACACACTTCCAAAATGGCTCCAGCTGGGGAAACTCAGATCTCTTTTTTTCTGAGTAGAGGGCTAGGGAGGCTGAGGCTCCACTGGCTTCCAGGTAAACCATTCTTCAGAGTGCCCTAGTGACTCCGAGGGACCTCCCAACACTTGTCCAGGGCCAGACTTAATATGGTGTGCAACTCAGTTGTGAAATCAAAACTTTTGACTCTCATGGTGGTATACACACTTGCAATCCCAGCACCCAGCCCAGAGGCTGAGGGGGAGGATTGTGAATTCCAGGGCAGCCTGAGCTACCTACCAAGCCTCTGTGTCAACAAATAATCACAGGCTGCAAACTTTTATCAACTCTTAACTTGAAACTTACAGTGTAGAGTTCCTGTTGGTTTGAATTAAAAACGCCGCATGCCCCTTCCCTAGTTCTGAGACCAAGGAGAATCTTTAAGTCAAGGCAAAGGTGGGTGGGTGGGGGGCTAAATCCTCAGAGATAAAACCATCTAATTTATCATGACTCTGTTTGATAGGATGCAATGCAAAATCCATTTTTTTTTTTAGTCACACCCTATAACCTAGCCTGACTTTGCAGTTGAAGCAATTCTAGGTGTTGGGATTACAGGTTTGCACCACCAGGCCCAGCTACAAAGCTTCAAATTTGCTTGTTGACCTCTCAACCATTGAGGGCTTCCATCTTCAGCAATAAGATAGCTTCCCTGGGTAGACTCCCCAAGAGAGGCTTCCAAGATGGCAGGTATTTCTAAGACAGTAGGCTATCAAGGGTCAGTCCTGGACAGATCCTGGGGGTCTCCAAATGTTCAGATTTAGTTTTGCATCAAGGTTTTCCCATGGAAGCCTTTCTCCTTCCACCTTTGGGTGCCCTTTTTCTGAACACTGTCTTTGGCTCCCTCCTCCCTCTCCCAATAAAACCTTCCTCTCTGAGCAAGGCTCTATTGTTAGTCATTTGTGTCTTAGGGTGAATCTAAGTCATTTGGTTTCCCCCTGCAGAGTGAGCAGCAATTCCCCATTAAAGGACAAAGCTGTAACCTTTAAAGGAATTGGAAGTCAGGAGTTGATGAGGGGGTGCCCTGAGTGGGAGGGCATGGAGGGACTGCCTACATTTTGGAAATAATACCACAGAGACAGCTGCTCGGATGTTCGTAGGGGAAGGAAAATAGGAATTTAAAATGACCTATTGCCTGGCATTGGTCATGCACCAGATCATCTGGTAGCTGCTTTCAGAAATGTTGTTTATAGGAATTCGGGAAGGTGGGTATATAACTTTTAGTAGGTAAGTAGCGAAGGTCATTGACAGGTCCAGGGTGACATAGGGCAGGGAAGACAATTTGGGGATGACGGCCTAACTTGTGCCTGGCACATGACTGTTCCTTCTCAGGAGTACCCGGTGTATTCCACAGGTCTCCTGAGCACTCAGCCATTAAGGCACTTTTTTTTTTTTAAGGGGAAACCTGATACTCAGAGTAGTGATGTGACTTTCCTAAGGTCACGTGCAGGGGCAGGTAGCTTGTAAGTTCTACACTAACCAAGTGACTTCTGGGGTTTTAAGGCTCATAGACCAAATCAAAGTATTTGGAGCTCAGTTCACTACACCTATTTATGACACACAGTAGGGACAAGAAGAGAGGGCCGGATAGGTTAACTCACTTAGGAAGATACAAGCAGGCGGAGGGACCATATTCCTTGAATCCCAAGCTCCACAAACTCATCCATCTCTCTCCTGTCTGCTGCATCCTCTCTCTCTCTGCTGATGCAAGAAGGCTTAAGGCACAGAAGGTCTCCCGGCCAAAGCACACTTTTGATCTCTGACAGGAAGGTCATCATTGCCAGAAAAAGCATGATTAGACAGCTATTGCTTGCCAGTTTACTTTCCTGACATTCAGGGATGTTATGCCAATTTCTTGTATAGAGCATGTCTGGCCAAAATGAGGCGGTATGGATGTCCACAATGGGTAGCTGATTTAGGAGGTGACAAAAATTTCATTCCAGAGGTGACATGACCGTGGTTTGTCTTCTCTACAACATCTGCTTCACCTTACATTCTACTTGCTCCATATTTCATTGGCATGCCTTGCAGATCACCACTTTCTTATTAATAACCAGCATGCCTGGTGGGGTCTTCCACAACTCACAAGCTGCTCCCTTACTCTACACGTCACACGTCTTGTATGTTTTGCTTGTAAGTGACTCATTTTCTGTCTTTGCTAGTTTCGTTATCTACTGCCGTGTAGCAACATGGCTGAAAACTTTACAGCTTAAAATAACAACTTACATGTTTTTTGATGCTTATATAATATTTTAAAATTGTCCTTTGAGAATTTCATACATGCACACAATATATTTCAATCATATTCTCCCTTACTTCCCCTTCCAATTCTCTCTTTATCGCCCTAAAACCACTCCTAAACTTTTTTCTTTTTAAATATATATTCCACTGAGCCCAAGTAGTGCATAGACATAAGGGCATCAATTGGAACACTGTCAACCTACCAGGGATCTTAAAGAGACCTATCCTTAAAGAAAAAATTTCTCTCCCTCTCGTAGTGACCATCAATTGTCAATAGCTCCTCAGCTGGAGGTGGGGTTTGTGAACTTCTCTCCCAACATGCTGGAAAATTGACTGGCTTGATCTCATGAAGGTCTTGTGTAGATAACTATAGCAGCTGATAACTCATGTTTTAATCTTTCGAAGATTCTGTGGGCCAGAAAGTTGGGAGCAGTTTGGCTGGGCTGTTCTGCCTTAAGGATCCTCATGAGGTTATAGTCATCTGAACTTAGTTAGGACTGGAGGATCTGCTGCCAAGATGTGATAGCCACAGCTGGGAAGCTGGTCCTGATGGCAGAGATTCTGTTTCTTTGCACATAAACTTCTCCATGGGGCCGAATGAGTGTCCTCATGAGGTGGCAATTATCTTTCCTCATCCAAGAGATAGCAGTGTCTTCTATTACCTAGCCTTGGATATGACACATGATCACATAAGACAGCCCTGTCCAGGATGAGACAGTATGTATGACATAAGGGATCAGAAGGCTAGGATCATTGGAGGCATCTTGAAGACTGACTTCCATAATGAATCCTAGGTAACATGATGGCCACCTGTCCATCTTAAGATTGTCATCCATCTAGTTTCTTCCCAGAATTCTGATAACAAATTTTTTATTCTAAAAGCAACATGGCAAATCTGCATTACAGTCTTAAAGACAGTGGGTGGTATCCATCACAAAACTTTCCTCTTCCCCAAACTGTTTCCTTTGGAGACTCTTCCCCAAGCTGTTTCCTTTGGAGACTGTCGACCTTCAGCTCTAAGTTTGAAGATTTTCAAACACTACAATAAAGCAATGATAACAGTGATAATTGTCACCATGAGGATCACTGAAGCTTGCTGATCAATCAAAGAGTTATACAGGGCTGGAAAGATGGCCCAGTTGGCAAACAGCTTGCTTTGAAAGCATGAGGACCTGAGTTCAGGCGCCAGAACCCACGAGAAAAGAAAAAGAAAGAAAAGAAAACCATGGTGGTAGTGGCAGTGGTGCCATGTGCTTGTGATCCCAGAGGCAAAGTCAGGCAGGTCCTTGGGACTTACTGGCTAGCCAGGTAGCTTACTTGGAGAGCTCCACCTCAGTGAGCAACCCTGACTCTAGAAAAAAGGTGTAAGACACATCAGAAGCAACACCAAGATTGTCTTCTAGCCTCCACACATGGACGTATGCAAACAGGTACATGCACATGTGCATGAAAACCTGTATACACATGTGCACACAAACAAGCATATACAGACAGACAGACAGACAGACAGACAGACACACACACACACACACACACACACACACACACACACACACACACACACACGGAGTCATGTCTAAGATCTTGACAGAGAAGCCCGAGAGGACCTCTGGCCCAGCATCTCAGCTGGATAAGGCAGCTTTCTCCTTCATCTTTGACATGGTCTCCTCTAGATGGCTGGTTTCCTTGATCCCTGGGCATGAGAAGTGCAACTGAACAGCATCGAGAAGTCTTTAATTCCTAATGAGACACCGTGGTGCCTCTGACGCATAGGCAAGGAACAGCAACCTGTGTTTCAGCCTCTCGTCCTCATGAATCCTGACCTCTCGTGAAGGCAATGTGGTCTATGATGTTGGCCTATGTGTTTTTGTTTTGCTCCCATGTTCACAGTGTCGTGTCTCTTCTCATCAGCGGCGTCTCTTGGGGTTGGGGGGGCATGCAGAAAGAACATTATTAATTCATTCTTGATTTGCCCCAGAGCATCCGTTGCCTGTCATTTTCGAGAAAAGAAGTTGTTGAAAGCCATTGTTTGATGAACTGTTGTCACAGAAGCAGGTTTCACTCAGGGTGTGACTGGCTCGGCTCCAACCTTCTAAGATTGCTTGACATTGGCCGACCCATATCATGACAATTCCAGTGTGTCCCATGTTAGTATGGCATTTCTTTATGCCTTGCCAATGGAACGAGGACTGAGAAGCCTAGTGCCTAGGTTGGGATATACATAAAATCAGATCACTTATTCATAACCTTCTTTCAGGAGGAGAATGGAATGAGTCTCTTCAAAGACATTCACTAGAAATCTAACCATTTTTATCCTTCAATTCCTGGTATGGTATTAGAGTTGGAACGTAAAATGTCTCCCACCAGCTCATGTGTTTGAACATTTGGTTTCCAGCTGGTGGTTTCAGAGAGGCTGTGAAATCTTTGGGAAGTGAAGCTCAGCTAGAGTCCACAAGTCACTGGGTAAGCATTGAAGGATATACCCACTACTGGTTCTGACAGTTGCTGCCTGCTACAATGATGAACTGAAACCCTCTGAAACTGTGAAAGCCCAAATAAACCATTCTTCACTTAGGCTGCTTCTGTCAGGAACTCCGTCACAGCTGTGGGAAACGTCATTAGCACACACAGCTAACTGAAAAGCACAATGCTTCAAGAACTGTGGCTTTTTGAGCTTTGTTGTTGTACTGGCTGGTTTTGTGTGTCAGCTTGACACAAGCTAGAGTCATCAGAGGAAGGAGCCTCAGGTGAGGAAGCACCTCCATGAGATCCAGCTGTAGGGCATTTTCTCAATTAGTGATCAATGGGGGAGGGCCCAGCCCATGGTGCATGGTGCCATCCTTGGGCTAGTGGTCCTGAGTTCTATAAGAAGGTGGGCTGAGCAAACCATGATGAGCAAGCTAGTAAGCAGCTCCCCTCCATGGCCTCTGCACTATCTCCTGCTTCTGGGGTTTGAGTTCCTCTCCTGACTTCAGTGATGAACAGTAATGCTGAAGTATAAGCCTAATAAATCCTTTCCTCCCCAACTTGGTCATGGTGTTTCGTCACAGTAAGAGAAACCCTAACTAACACAAACGTTTACTGGAGATAGCTAATTGATATTTTTTCCCTACTGTGACAGCTAATGTTATGGGTTGACTTGACTGGCCACGGAGTTCTCGGATACTGGGTCATATATACATTATTGTGGGTGTTATTCTGACAGTGGTTTTGATGTGCTTTCTGTTTAAGTTGGAAGAGCGAGTGAGCTGATTGACCTCTTTCAAATGAGGAGGCTTCATCTAATCAGTTAAGGCCTGATCAGAACAAAAAGTGATCCTCCCCTAAGTGAGGAGAATTCTTCCTATCTGTTGACCTTCAATTTGGGACATTGATTTTTCTCCTACCTTTACACTTGAATTGAGACATTAGCTTTCCTGGTTTCAGATCTACCGGCCTTTGGAAAGGAATGACACCATTGGCCCTCCTGGGTCTCCAACTAGTCCACTCACTCTTCAGATCTTGGGATTTACTAGACACCATGATTGTGAGCAATTCCTTATTACAGACAATCCTGTTGGCTCTGGTTCTCTAGAGAGCCCTGCCCAACATACTCTCCTGTTGCCTGGTCCTTGGTCTTCTATCTCCATGTTTGGGCCTACCACAGCATCATTTACATTCTAGTGATGTTCTGTCATTTCTCTAAAGAAGGTAGCTTTCACTATCCATCCCTCCCCACCACCCCCTGCTGCCCTGCCTGCCCCAATACTAGCAACAGGATATCTTTACTTGGGAATCCCAACAGTATACTTCACTCTCCTGCCATGGGTTGCCATATAATGAAATGGGACCCTTTTCTTCTTCATGTAGCTCCAGCTCTCTCCCAGAAGCTATGGTAGGACAGCATATTGAATGTGTAACATGAATTGTTAAATAGTCTTATTAAAAAAAACCCTGTAGCCAGATATTGGAGTGAAAGCTAAAAGATCAGAGAAGCAGAACAAGACAGCCACAAGTTCTTACCTCTACGAAATCCTCAGTCTAAAGGGAGAGTTCCTATTTCCTCACATCTTATATACCTTTCTGTGTCCTGCCATATTACTTCCTGGGATTAAAGGCATGTGTGCTTTCCAAGCAAAGGCATGAGATCTCAAGTGATAGGATTAAGGGTGTGTGCCACGACTGTCTGGCCTCTGTGTCTAATCTAGTGGCTGGCTCTGTCTCTGATCTCCAGATAAGTTTATTAGGGTACACAATATATCACCACATTGATGTGCCTTCATTCAGGGACTGTTTGACGATCTTCATAAATGCCTTTTTCATTTGACAGACAGGGAAATGACTCTCTGGGAGTCCAGGGTCCCAGGGTTTTTATAAGGGTCTTCTCAGGTGTGAGACATTACACTCTCAAAAGGACTGTGGCAAAAATGCAAGCTCTGTGTTTATTGACACTGTTCCCAGGTTAGGCTCCTAACCTTGATTTCTTATGCATATCCCTCTACCATATTTCATGTAGGCCATTTACCTTTGAGTTGTGCCTAAGCACCAAGAGTTTTGTTTATTGTTTTCTGTTTGTTTTGTGGTACTGGGTATTGAACTTAGGGCATACCACTCTATCACTAACTATATATCCATCCTTTTTAATTTTTTGAAAAAAATTTGAGACAAAGCCTCACTAAAGGCTGTCTTCTAACTCACTCTGTAACCAAGGCAGGATTTGAGCTTACGATTCTCTTGCCTCATCTTGTGGAGTGGCTGAGATTACAGGTCTGTACCACGAGGCTGGCGATGAGTGCTCTTGAGTAGGAGAGAGGCCAATGAAATGAGCTTTGATTTGATATTGTTTTTACATTTTAAGTAATTTTTTTATCAGTTTATATTAATTGTACAAAGGGATTTGTTGAGACATTTCTATACATGCATGTGGTATACTTTGATTATATTTATCCCGTTCATTGTTTCTTCTTCTCCTCATTCCTTGTTTTCCCATTCCTTTTCTATTTTCTACCATTTCCCCTTTTAATTTCCTGTTTTTGTTTGTTCCCTTGTCTCTCACAAGAGAGAAAGCATGGCTCATTTCACTTAACATGATGATCTTCAGTTCCATGTTTTGATCTTCTCTTCCTTCTGACCTCTTCGGCACCTTTCAGTTGAATCATGTGTGACATATATGCTCTCTGGACTTGCTCAAAGTTTGTTTCCTCAGAGTTCTGGTGATTATCCCTGGACTTTTGAACTTGTAAACTATTTCTAACCATTTTTCTTCTTCTTCAGATATTCACCTACCGAGAATCAAATTTTCAATGCTCCTAGAAATCTTACTAACACTAAGCACCCGTGTATTGACCAGTAGGCCTATCTGCATTTAAAAAAAAAAAAGAAAACCAAAAAATCACATTTGCCTCAATCTTCAGTGTTTTGCTTAGATTATATCCTGTCTTGACTAAAACACGCTTGGCCATGCAACAGGCGATGACTGTGCACTGCATAGGTGGATGCAGTGTATCTGGGTCATGGCGTCTCCCCACAGATATTTCCACTTCTATTACATGGTGGCAAGCTTCCCCACTGGACACAAATGTCCTCTCAGGGGTTGTGGTTATAACTGCCCCTTTTAATTGCTTGTTATGAAGGAGTTATCAGCTCTGGTTTGCAGATAGCTTGGAACAATGTAAGTAACTGAATAGAGATTGGGTCACCTGGGCAGGTGTAGCCTGAGACATTCCTGCATGAGTGTGTGAGACAGATTCTACTGTGTTCTTGTAAAATGGGCTGGTGGCCCTACATGGGAATTGCCAGAGTTGACTTCTTGTCTATTCTCTATATCTCTGATAAACAACTTCTGGTTTATGGATAATGGCCCCATGTACTAGACTTCATAACAGGAAGACATTCTTCATTAAAACTGAACTGTAGATGTAACCAACCTTCTTATTAAATAAGAAACACAGAACCAATGCAAAGAAGAAAGCCAAGAGGTCAGAGCTAAGAGCTAAAACCTTACCCTTCCTCCTGTGGTGGTCCTACCTCTCCGAACCAGAGCTACCCCTGTGTTAAAGTCTTTATATAGAGTTCCTGTTCTGCCTTCTCATTGGTTGTAAACCCAACCACATGACTGCCTCCTCACGGCCTGTCTGTATAGGCCTCCAGGTTTTCCATGATTGGTATTGATTAAAGGCATGTGTATCCAATAATGGCTGTATCCCTGAACACACAGAGACTTACCCAGCTCTGCCTACCAAGTGCTGAGATTACAAGAGTACACCACCACTGCCCTGCTTTCCTACGGCTTGCTAATAGCTCTGACTCCCAGGCAACTTTATTTATTAACTTACAAATAACATTTTAATACAAATAAAATATCACCATACTGAACTGTAGAAGGAGACTAAACCAACTGGACAGGGTCAGCAGCTAAATCTCTTATACTATTAATCACCAGGAAGTCCCCCCTTGTCGCTTTCACATGGATGGCAGAGCTCTCGTCTTCCATCTCAGTCTTGCCCCCAGAACACAAGAGGAGACAGTGGTAACGACTGCTAGGTAATCCCTTTTATTTCCTCCTGTTATGCAAACAGCTCTGTGTGCATGCATGCGTGTGTGTGTGTGTGTGTGTGTGTGTGTGTGTGTGTGTGTAGGTCACAGGGTAACTTTATGTTTCATTTCTCAGTCACCTTCCTCCTTTTGTTTGAGACAGGACTATTGACCTGGAACTTCACCAAGCACCAGCTATGGCCAGAGAGCTTCTAGAGCTGTGCCTGTCTCCACTTCCCATCTCACCATCAGTGGGATTAAAAGGCACACACCATCAGTCTGACTTTCAAATGGTTCTGTGGAGCCAACTCAGGTCCTTATGCTTGCAAAGTCAGTGCTTTACAGATGGAATCATTCCCTAGCCCTCAGTGGACTGTTGGTCTAGCCTATGTAAACAAAGGTTTCCAGAAAGAAATTACTCCTTCCACTGCATCTTCTGCAAAGCTGATTAACTGATTAAAACTTCAATAATTATGGAGAGCTTAGAAGGTTGCAGGTCCTGAGTCTAATTACAATTTGTCTCGGGCTATCTTTAGCCCTCTAAATAACCATTCCTCACCTACCACTGTGTCTGACCTTACATATTGTGACCAACAGATAAAACCTTTTGGAATATTATTAACTTGACAAGACCTAGTTTCCTCCAACCAAAAGGCTAAGTGTGTCATCAGATAGCATCCCAGACCTGTAGCTGATGTTTCTCTGCTCTGCTGTAACCACCTACTTAATGTTTCCACCAACGTATGTGGAAATTGCCTTGATTTATGATTTTCTTTGTTTTGTTACTATAAAACAATTTCATGAAACTGTTACCACATCGGAATTTTGGGTAACCTGAATCTGTGTTCCCAGGCCATGGTCACCCATATTTGGCTCCAGAATAAACTGTCTCGCATCTCCTTTGAAGTGAGGGTTGTGTCTTTGTGTTGACATGTACTACTCTCAGAGCTATTATCACTAAAACGACTTCCAGAGCCAACTGTATCCTCTTCTCTGCCCCACCTTTCTATCTCTCTCTGTGTTGTATATTGCCCAATTAGTAAATCTTCTTAATGGCTTCCTCATCCTTTGAGATGTGCAGAATCTGGGCCACACAGTGGAAGACTGGGTTCATATCTTTTGTGATTGACTCATGTTAGTATGTGTGGCGATGATGTCCCAATTCCTGATTGGTAACAATCTTTAGGCCTATGTATATCACCCTCATTTCCCTATATGGTATATGGCATGACAATTTCTAGTTCTTCCTTTTAAGGATATCTTTCTGTTTTGCACTCAACTGAGAATCTTGCTCTTTGCCTTTGGATAAGAGTTTGTATATATTTACTTTTCTACTATTTTAAAGTCATTAATTTTTTTTTTACTGTTTCCATGTGTTCAGTAAGGAGGGAGTTATATATATTCTATCTGCCCTCATGAATGAGAAAGAAACTATTCTCCCTTTCAAGCCCAATTCTTCTTCTTTTCATTGTATAGATTGTCTTATATCTATATTCCTTAGCCTACTTGGCTCTGAATTCCTGTTTATATATGCAAAGACTCTTGATATGTCCTATTAAATTGTAGAATATATATTCCAACATTCCTTTTTGGCAGTCTAGAATAACTGGCAAGAATTTTGATTTTTCCATTTTTTTTCTCTTCATCTTCTTCCATTAATCTCAGTCAGGGGAAGAGAGCCATAAAAAATTCTACTCTTTTAATATAGACTATATCTTTTTGAAAAGCAAGCATGATTGTTTAAACTAACAATTTTTCCTCTTTTATAATTATGTTAACAATTGTGGAGCACTTGTCTATCAAGTATTGCACCAAATAAACTATAAACACCAATTTACTTTTTGCAATATCCCAAGTGCAAATATTTCATCTAGTGCAAGTAAGAAAGCCAGGATTAATAGAGGATGAGTGATGACCATTGGGGAGAGGACTCCAAGGTTAAGAGCTCTGACTGCTCTTGTAGAGAACCAGAGTTCTGTTCCCAGAACCCACACTGAGTAGCTTACTACAAACTCCAGCTCTAGGAGGTCCCACACCTTCCTCTGGCCTCTGAGGGGTCCCAGACATAAGTTGCATACATGTGAATATATGCATACATTTAACAAAGAGAGATGAGGGTTAATTGGCTATCTATAACTGCTTACCTATTGATGGACAATCAGAGTATTCAAATTCATATTTGCATAGTTTTAAACTTTTTCTCTAAATCCATAATGATAACTATTTTAGATTTTGTAGGCCATTTATTTAAGGTTTTGGCTCTTTCTTGAATATGAAAGTTAAAAAGCTGCTTTAACCTGGTAGGCTACCAAAATCAAGCCAAGGATCATATTTGATGTGATGGCCCCATTTGCCAACCCTTGCTCTAGAACATCTGCTTGGTCCACCACAGCCACAGTATCTCCAGGCAGCACAGGTTGCCATCCCCACACAAGCACTGTATCAGGCGCATCATGGTCAGTCATGGTTTAGAGGGTTCTTCCATGGTGTATCCATTCTTTAGTTTCTACATGGGGAATTAGACAGGAAAATGAGACTTTGTGTCTTTTAATATCCTGGCATTTGTCACACGGAGCTTTTGGGGACCTTGGCAAAGGAAGAGCTAATGATTTCTGTACCATTTTTCTCATCCAGAGCTTTAGGTGGGAACTGCCTTGCCAATTATGTCTTTCTAAGAGTCTTCTTTCCTCATTGCCCTCCATTGATAGATAATCATTTAACATTTAACACGGAACAGTAGGCAAAGCCAAGTGGGTAGGCTGGTCATAGGTTCAAGCTGAGAGATGATAAAAGCCTAAGGCGAAAGAGATTGACAGTGGGAGGGGTCCAATAGGCTTAAGGAATGAGGCTGTGACATATATAAAGAGTGGGCAGAAACCTCGGCTGAGGCTAAGAGGCCACACCTGCATGACAGTGGATGATGGGTGTTATGAATACATGGGATTCAGCAGCAGACTCATGTTTTGAGGGAGGGGAAAAGTCAAATTCTGCAGCAAATTAGTTCATTCTGGGGATTATGCAGCCTTCACCTGGAGATGGATATCAGGGCAGCAGTTTAAAATATAGGTTCATAACAGAAGGAACTGCTAGACTAAATTTGAATTTGAATTTAGCCCCAAGATAAATTGAATCTACTGAAAGAAATTGCACAGAATTGAGTCTTCACAAAATCCCTAGTTAGAAGGATGATTTGGGAGGAGGAAAGTATGATGCTACCGTTTCCAGGGATCCTGGCTGTGATACGACGGAGGATGTGAGCCAGCAGCAGCGAGAACATGATAGACAGATGCTAAAGATAATTTGCCTGGAGAATTAGACAAACTTAGAATTTAAAAAAAACCAGAGTCTTTTTTTTTCTTTTAAGTACAGTATTTTCCTCAATATTTCATTTTGAAAAATTCTAAATTTGGCCACTGGGAAAAAAGCACAGTAAATATTCATATAATTTTCATGCGAATTGGCCATTAATATTTTTGCCATATTTGTTATTCTTATAACTAACTACATTTTAATTATCATACTCAGGAGATTTAAGGTGGATACCATAGTTTTATCAAATATCTAACTTTTCTTCAGATTTCTGTTATTACCTTAATGGTGTTGTTTATGGCTATTTTTTTTAAAGTGTTCATTCAGTCGTCAGGTCAGGAATTACATAGAGTTCCTATTATGTCTTTTTAGTCTTTACCTTAGAGCTATTTTTCCTCCGTATATCTCTATGTCATCAATCTTTTGAAAACTCTTGGCCACTTGCCTTGAAGAATGCCTAGTGGTTTAGCTTGAAGTCTGAATGCTTTTTCAGGATTAGACTCAGGCGAGCAGACTTTTACAAACAGTATATAGGCAAGGTTGCAGCCTGAGCAGAGTACAGCATGGCAAAGCTCATGTCAACTTGTCCCATTTCTGGTGATGTCAAGTTTGATCATTTGGCTAGGTTCCACCTGGGGATGTTTTCAAACTATTTGAGTACCTTGATCTTCAAAATTTATCCTCATAATGTTTTAGCATCTGTTGGTTTGACTAAGTCAATGGAAGTTTTCTCAAGTCTGTGATGCTCATTACATAGTTAGCTGCCATTGTTCTTCATGGTAAGGCTTTACACACACACACACACACACACACACACACACACACACACACACACACAAACACGCAGGAGGGATCAGAGTGTTCTTTTCTCATTGCCACTGACTAATAGATTATTATTTAACATTTATCATGGAACATTGGAGAAAGACTATTTGGTAGGCTGGTCATAGTTTAAAACTTAGAGGGGTAAAGGCCTAAAGGAGAAGAGATTGGCAATGCAAGGAATCCAATATTCCTTAAGGGGTTTACAGGGTTTGGTTGGAGGGTGTGTGGAGTGGGCAGAAACCCAGGCTGATTCTGAGAGGATACACAATCAAGCAAATAATATGAGCTTGCCCTGTTCCTGGTAATGTTAAGTTGGAGCATTTGACTAAGTGTTTGCTAGAGTTGGTCATTGCATGGGTATCTTTCTCTGTTCCACTTGGGTGATATTTTGAAACTATCTGAGTAGTGTGTGTGTGTGTGTGTGTGTGTGTGTGTGTGTGTGTGTGTTATATATCTATCTCTCTCTCTCTCTCTCTCTCTCTCTCTCTCTCTCTCTCTATATATATATATATATATATATATATATATATATATATATATATATATATATATATATATGGTATTGTTTGTTCCACACATACAAGCTTGGTCCCAGTGTGTCAACATTAGGGAACTAGAAGGGATTGGCTGTAGTGGGCAGTTATATCACTGGGAGTTCTGCCTCCAGAAGGGATGAACATAGTTCATATGTACCCTAGTATCAAGAAGCACTCTGTGGCTTCCTATAATATGTATACTTTTTCTATGGCACCACCTGCCATGTATGTGATGTAGTTGAGGAATTCTCACCAGAGAGTGAATCATGGGCTTATTTGAACTTAGACTTTAGGCTTCCACACTTGTGAACTAAATAAACCTCCTTTCTTTATACATTACTCAGCCTTGTGTATTTTGTTATAGCAATGGGAAATGGAACAACACATATTACATACATAATTATTTATATGATATCCTCAATTTTAACAGTGTCATAGTATTCTCCCTCCTTTCAAATTTGATATTTATGTCTTTAACTATAGTAAGTATGAATTGAATAATCATGCAATTAAAAAAATATCAGAGAGAGGAAAGTCTATAATTCCAGTTGTAGGAGGTTGAGGCTGAAAGATCACAAGTTCAAGGCCTGCCTGGGCTACAGAATGGTTTGAAGGCCAGCCTGGCAAAGCAGTGAGAGTAAGTATCAAAATAAAAGTACAAAGAGGACTGGGGATATAACTCAGTGGAGGAGCACTTTCTTTCTGATGGCTTTATAACTTTCCATTATGGACTGCTATTGTCATTGATTTAATTAGTCTCTTACACAGGAGCTTTTGGATCGTCTCCAATGGTGTTTTTAATTACACACAGTGCTACAAAGAAAAACCCCATGAATGTTTTCGTTCTATAATTGCAGAAGAGTATCATCAGAGTAACTGAGAAAATGGGACCGCAGAGTTAAAGGACAATGTGCTTGTCAATTCATCAGACATAGCCATGTTCCTGCCATACGGACCAGACCATGTTTGCCTTCACACTGGAAGTGTGAGAGAGGATCTGGTCCCTACTGCTCCACTAAGAAAATGATTGCCAAGATTTGATAGTTTAAAAGACATTATTATTATTATTATTACTATTGTTGTTGATGATGTGTGTGTACATAGGGTGCGGGGGACACAAGTTACAGTGTGCATGTGGAGGTTAGTTTATAATACTATAGAGTAAAGTCTCTTCCATCCTGCTTTGGGTAACCAGACTTGCATAGCCTTTACCTACTCAGCCATTTCAGTGGCCTGACTTTAAAATTTTTGCTAATTTCTTTCTTTCTTTTTCTAATTTCTTAAGTGGGGAACTAGTCTATTTTAAATTTGCATTTCCTTTTTTTTATGTTCATTGGTGTTTTGCCTGCATGTATGTTTGTGTGAGGGTGTCAGATCCCCTGGCACTGGAGTTACAAACAGTTGTGAACTGCCATGTGGTTTCTGGGAATTGAACCCAGATCCTTTGGAAGAACAACCAGTGGTCTTAACTGCTGAGCCATCTCTCCTGAACTGGCCATATTCCATAATCAGGCAAGACTTCCAGTGGAGGGATTGGCATACCAACCGAGCCACAAAACCTTCCTCCTACAATTTGTCCTGCCTACAGGATGTGCTGGGGTAAAGGTGGCACAGAAATTGTGGGAGTGGCCAACCAATGACTGGTCCAGCTCGAGACCCACGCCACAAGAGAGCCCACCCATGACACTACCTGGAAGCCCGGGACCCAGAGGCTAGATAGCCCAGAGACTTAGGATAGAACCAAACACAACTGGCAAAAATTAAACAAAAAATGTCAGTGAAATGATTCCTACCAATATTCTGCTATACTCATAGATTGGTGCCTAGCCCAATTGTCATCAGAGAGGTTTCATCCAGCAACTGATGGAAACAGATGCAGAGACCCACAGCCAAACACATTAGGCAGATCTCAGGGAATCATTCAGAAGAGGGGGAGGAAGAATTGTAGGAACTAAAGGGGTCAAGTACACCACAAGAAAACCTGCAGAACCAACTAACTTGGCCTCGTAGGGACTCACAGAGACTGAACCGACAAGCAGGGAACCTGCATAGGACTGACCTAGGCCCTACACTACATGTTGCAGTTTTGTAGTTTGGTCTTCTTGTGGAACTGCTAACAGTGGGAACAGGGTCTGTCTCTGACTCTATTGCCAGCTTTTGAGACCCTCTTCCCTCTACTGGGCTGCCTAGTGCAGCCTTAATACGAGGGGAGGTGCCTAGTCTTACTGCAACTTGATATACCATGTTTGGTTGATATCCATGGGAGGCCTGCCCTTTTCTGGAGAGAATGGGAGGAGAAATAGTTGGAGGGTGGGAGTAGAGGAGGGAGGGGAAACTGTGGTCAGGATGTAAAAAAAAATGCATTTTCCCATTATTAGTGCAGTCAAACATCTTTCAGTATCTTAAAGGGACATTGCATATTTTCTGAGAATTTGTTTATTTATTGAGACAGAGATTCCCTATATAGCACTGGCTGGCCTGGTACTATCTATGGAGATCAGACTGGTCTTCAACTCACAGAGATTCACCTACCACTGCCTCCTAAGTACTGGGATTAGAGACAAGGTCCATGCCCAGTATTGTTTGAAAACTGTATTAGTTACTTTTCTCTGTGCTGTGATCAAATATCTGACAAGAAGCCACTTTGGGGAGGTTTATTTTGGCTCATGGTTCACGGAAGTATGTTCCATCATGATGGAGAATTCTACTGCGGGAGCATGTGGCTCAGACTCCTCACTCTCTCACCTCTTGGTAGAATAGCACAGAGCAGACAGGAAACCAGGCAGAGCTCTACGTTTTAAGACCTGCCTCTCCAGAGAGCACTTCCTCCAGCTGAACTCCATAGTCTCCCAAAGCACCACCACCACCGGGGGGCCTAGTTTTCAAACATGCAGGTCTGTGGGAGTCATCTCACACCCAAACCTTATATAACACTACAGTTCTATTAGATTTTAAACTATTAATATAAATATTAACATATTAGGGAGAATAGCCCCTGTTCTGTGAAATGTCACACACACCCCCATTTATCACTTGTCTTTGTGTTTGTGTGTACATGCACATGTGTGTGCATACCCAGGCCAGAAGACAATGCGGAGTATCATTCCTCAGGTACAATGAACCTTTTGAAAGACAACGTCTCTCATTGGCTCGGATCTTGACAAGTGAGCCCCAGGGATCTGCTTGTCCCCATCTCCTCAAGTGTACACCACTTTGCCTGACCTTTTCTTTCTTTGTACAATAGACTCTGGGGATCTAAATCAAGTCCTTGTGCTCCAAAGCAAGCAGTTTATAGACTGAGCTAGCTCCCCAACTCATCTCTTGTTTTTTGGCTTGGTGATTTTCCTCTATTGAAGAATTTATTATTTGGTTGTTGTTGTTTTTTGAGACAGGGTCTCCATATGTATCTCTGGTCAGCCTGCAACTCTCTATGTACACCACATTGGCCTCAAACTCATAGAGAAGAGCTTGCCTCTGCCTCCCAAGTGCTGGGATTAAAGACATGTACCAGCACAGTCTGTTATTAAAGAACTTAAAAAAAATTAGATTTTTTTCTTTAGCATATCTGTCAAATGAATTACCTTACACAGTACCTATATGGGTATATCATTATAGCTAGAATTTTTATACATTTGGATGATATGCTAGATGATATAAAGAAACAAGCCTATTTTACTGTTATTATTTCAAAGACCGATTTATTTACTTTATGTGTATGTATGTGCACCATGTGTCTGCAGCATCCACAGGGGCCACAAAAGGGAGTGAGATCCCCTGGAGCTGAAGTTAGAGGCGGCTGTGAGATGCCCAAATGTGGGTGCTGGGAATTGAACCTAACCACAATCCTTGATTTCTTGACTCTTTTGAAGCTCTGCTTTGCATCTATTGCTAGCCTTTGCTTAAATTTGTTCTCCCTTGGGCTTCTTTTATTTTCCCGTATGAGATGATTTTATCTTTCCCCCAGTTCATTTTCAAAGTTTAATCAGTTTTTTCACATCTCTCTGTTTTGTTTGTTTGTTTTGTTTTTGTTTTTTGTTTTTTTGTCTATGTTTGTTATCAGATCAGTGTTTAAATTTATAACCTGAATTGTTTCCATATGTCTAAATGTGTATTTTAGTCCAGGGTGAGAAGTAATGTTATCATTTTCCTTAACTTTATGGTGGTTGAATCTGAGGGGGAGTGCATTTTTTTTTTTAACCAACTGAAATATTTTAGATCTCATTTTAACTTACTTTTATAATAATTTGGTATGGTAGTGTCAGTCATTTTCTATTCATTTTAAAATACTTATTTTCCTAGACTAGCAGTAAGGGTTGTATGTAGACAGGGATGGAGGAGACTTACAATGGTTTTATTTTTAGTTCAGGAGTGTTCTCTTGCTGAGATACGAAATGGAATATCTTTCCCGTGTGGTGCCTTTGACAGGGGCGGGGCAGTGGGCCTTTTTTGCCCTGCAGACTCTCTGTTGTTTCCAAAGGTTCACTTAATGTCCATTTTCACCTCCTGATGATGTCAGTTTTTATCTTTCTTTATTTTGGCCAGAAAGGCTCAAAAATTGTGTCCTTTGAAGTCACCTCCTCTCCCTCAGAACAGTCTCTTCTCCAGGTTGTCATGGTTATTGCTTAAAGCCCTTTCCAGTAGGTTCCCTCAGCAGCAGCACTCAGAAGCACTGAGCCCTGGATGCGTCCTTGTCATCTTCCACTCTGGGTGGCACTTTCTTCTGAGTCTCCACCCTCCCTGGTCTTTATTCCCTCTGTCACCCGGTGTACACTTTCCAGATGGCTTTGCTGCTGGCTTGCCTTACTTCCTGACTTTGCACAATTTTAACTTCATAATGTGCTTGGCTTCCTACCTGGGCTGTAGTCCTGGGTGATGACTGCTTTTATTTACGCTTGTGTTACTTTTTATGACTTTTGTTTTCCCTTTTGAAGATGTGTGAGCTGATTTGGAGTTAAGTAGCTATTGTTATTCTCCTGGAATCTGGAGCTCTCATAAATTTGAAATTTGAAATGCATGGTAGAGATCAGTTAGCAGAAACCCTTCTCTTTACAAATGAGAAACTGAGAAGTGGCAGGAACCCATTCGCCCAGCATTATACAGGACTGAACTCAAGACTGCTGCTCTGCCCACTTCTCACTGTTCACCAACAAAATCCCCTTTCAGTGTGAGGACGCATTGTACTGGGGAAGACATCCTCAGAGCTGGAAGCCTGGGGGTTCCCACACCCACGCTTAGGACTCGGAGTCTATAGAAAACAGCAGTTGCCCCGATCTCCTGAATGGCTGGACACTCAAGCCCAAGAACGCTCTCTGGTCCTATTGAGTTGTGAGGTCCTGGATGAAACTGTCCCCACATTTTTGTCTGTGATGTTGCTGAGTGGAGAAGCAAAGGATCTGGAACTGTATCGAAGCCAGAGTCTTGCTTCCATGCAGGAGGGGAGGAAATCAGAATATGGAATTTTCTTTGTTCTCCTTTTCTTCAGAGTTCTTAGAGATTATATTGTTACCATTTTTTTTTCTCCATTTGACTCTTTTCCCCCCATGGCAAAAAATAAAAAAATAAAACAGAAGAAGTACCTTAGCTATAGTCAAAGCTAAGCCTCAGTCACCCACTTAATGGCACTAGTGGTGGAGTTATGGTGTGCTAGACACTCTGCTGACTTTGGGGGCAATGCTGAGACGTAAAGTGACGTCCTTGCCCACAAAGAGTCCATTGTCTTAGCCACTGAATGAGTTTGCAAGCATTATGCAACCAGTGTGTGAGTACTATCAGATGTGAAAATAGCTAAGAATGGGAGCATGGAGGTGGAAACAATGTTGCTGCCTTGGACAGAAGTCTTTGCTAATGAGGTGGCATTTGAGTTGCATTTAAAAGAATGAATGGGGGTTTGATGGCCAGAAAACTGAGGGAAGTATTTGATATTTGGTGAACAGGACAGTTGGGAGTGCTTAGAGGATTAGCCTTGGCTCTGCACCATAGGGTAGATCTCAAAAGCCCTAGTTCATTCAGAATGTTTACTTGAAGTCTATAAGAAGTGGTAAAGGGCTTGAACCGGTTAGTGTTGTAGAGGATCCTATGATTCAGAATGTGGTGTGGATCATAGGGATCATGCCTGGAAGTAGGGACATTAATTACCAAGATTTAGTTAATATGATGGAAAGGTGATGAAGTCCTCCAAACTTCATTCTTTGCTCTTCTATATTACCATTGTCTGTTGGAAGTCTATAAAGATAACTCAGACTCAACTTGTCTGAACCTCACTCCTTCCTCTCTTTCTTCCCCTTAATATGCATTATCTACTGAAGTTGGTGAGTCCTTTAACACAAATTAGAACCAAGAGATGGGTTCTCCCCAGCTCTATGCATTTTATAGTCACCAACACTTAAAATTTGAGTGTTTTTAATATCTCTTCTTGGACTGGAGAGATGGCTTAGTGGTTAAACGTGCATAGTGCTCCTCCAGAGGTCCCTAGTTGGTTCCCTGCACCTGTATCAGGTACCTTACAATCACCTATACCCCAGCTCCAGGGATTCTGACACTTCTGACATCTATGTGCACACACAGTCACACGCACACTGCTCATATACACACATACACATAAGGAAAACTAAGATAAATCCTGGAAAAACCAGACCATACTGGAAAGAGAAGTTAGAGTCAGTGAATGTGCCATTGGAAACTGAGGCTAGAAAGGAGATGAAATTGTGGTTGATGCTACAGTTTGGGTTCAAATAAGGACAGTATTGCAGTTTTCTCATTGCTACAATAAGATGCTTGGGTAAAGTAATGTGGGGGAGGAACAGTTTGCTTTAGCTCATGGCTTAGAAAAGCATGGTGGCAGGAGCGGGTCTGTCTACCACAGTGGGAATATGGAACATTGGTACTTCATAAGCCAGGACCTTGAGGCAACAAAACTAGACTTGGACCCAAAGCAGGCTTAACTTTTGAAGACAACCTGGTGGCCCATTTCAACTAGTCAGGTTCCATGTCCTAAAGATACCACAATCTCCCAAAATAGTGCTGCCAGCAAGAGATCAAGTTTTCAGACACACAAATGTGTAGGGGGCATTCCACAGTCAAACCATACCAGGGGCTAAGGTGTGAGAAGGACGCCATCAGTGGTTGGGAAGATAAGGTATTGAGAGTCTGGGGTGTCGAGGAAATCACCAGTATAAATACGGAAATCCCCAAGACTAATGACAGCAGTAGCAGGAGCAGTAGTCACTGTGGTCATGATTGTCAATAGAGAGATAGTCAGACACTGAAGTCACCACTAAATGAAAGGCAGCACCCAAAAGCCACAATCAGAATGAAAGGGTGAGGATCACAGCCTTAGGTACTAATCATATCAAATATAGAAACATAAATATCATCACCCAAGGGTACCCCCAGTGTCTTGATTAGGTATGGAGCCACATTAGTTCCTCCTCTCTTGATTTAGATATTCTTCTAGGTCCCTTGCATTTTACTTTTCTCCAGATCCAACTCTGATGTTCTGTGCTGAATGCTTCTAAGTGAAAAGAAATGTTGGTGGAAGATGGGGAAAACCAAGAGTCTTATTACAGATTGAAATGGTACAGTCTGGATTATCTGATACTCTCCTTGGCCAACTCAATCTTCCTTGCTCTCTTCTCCCCAAATCAAAGACAGATAGCTCTTTGGAAGTTTCAAGGATTTTATTCTTTTTTCCCTCTCTGTTCTTTTGTGGCCAATGGATCATGAGAAAACACTTAGAAACTTTGTTCACTCCTGGGTGATCCTTATATTTATTTCTTCTATCACCCTTAAATCCATTTACAGCTCACTCACCATTCCCTTGCTCTGATTCAGGAAGGCTGAGAGTAACATGTGGTGCTCTAAAATGTGAACATATCAGCTTGTATTAGGGATACGTGTGTGTGTTAGTGCATGATGGGTGGTGGAAGGTATGGTTGAGTGGGTAGGAGACATAGGAAAAGAACACAGAGAGAGGTTAGAATGAGGAGTGTTCCAGATAGCATTGCAAGTTGACTGGAGTCAGAGGAAATGACACACGGCCAGCTGACGAAATGTTAACAAGAGCATCCATCTAGCTTAGTGCTCAGTCCACAGCTCACTCCCATGAAAGTAACTATGGAAACTGAATACAGATGAAGTGTCTGAATTAAGAGCCCAGATGGAGATCGAAGAGCTGAGTAGTGAGGTCGGAAGTGAAACTCTGGTCAAAGAGTCTGGAGGAGGATCAGTATGTTGTTTCCAAGGTCAATGGAGGAAAAATTATATATATTAAGAAGGGAAAGAAGTGCTGATGGTCTCTGAGGACACTGAGGACTGTGGCTTAGAGCAGCCTGAGTGGAAGCCACTGGAGCAGAATGGATGCGGGGCAGCCAGATGTGGCCAGGGAGTCACGCTCGAGGTGTTGAACTGCATACAAAGGGAGAGACTAGGTGGTGTTAAAGGGACACATTCATCAAATGAAGGAGATCTTTCGATGATGTTGCTTTTTCAAACATTAATATTTATGGGCCAGAGGGATGGCTCCAGGCTTAAGAGTAATTGCTGCACTTGCAGAGGACTGGAGTTTGGTTCCCAGCACCTACATTAATTAGGTGGCTCACAACTACCTGCAATTCCATCCTTAGGGGATTCAGTACCCTCTTCTGGTCTCTATGGGCACCTGCATGCATGTATACACATGCATAAATGAAATAACAAAAACTCCTAAAAAGAAAAAAACAGAAATAAAATGAAAATCTAAAGAAATCTGTGCCTGTATTTCATTTTTTCTGGGCAAAGGGGAGGAGCTAAGGAAAGGTGTGCCTTTGCAGGTAAGATGAGCGCTCAAAGTTCACATTCAAGTCTGCCTGATTTTTGCTGAGAGTAGAAATGAAGTCACAGGGAGGTAACCCTGATACCACTGGCTCAGACTCTCCGGAGATCGTCACTTTAAAAGGTGCAAAACACAGCTTTCTAAGATCAGTGGCCGAAATCTCAGCTTCTTGGCTTTTGGTCATTTAGAGAAGGAAATCAAGTCGACCCTACTCGGTCAGCATCAGAGGGTGAGGTTAGGGTTAGGGTTAGTGTTGAGTTAGGGTTGGTGAGGTTGGGATTAAGACTAGCAGCGCAGGTAGAACTTGATTTCCTTCTCTGAGTGAGTTAAGGCCTCTATCCCAGCATCTCCAGATGAGCAGGCTTTTCAATGAAGGTCTGAGCTCGGTGTTTGCTCACTTATGTTACTTCCTGTTCTCCAGCCATGAGAAATTGCTGATTGTTGGAATTTCTGATGAAATAAGCAAGGCCTCTGCCACCCCAGCTGCTATTACGTTTTAATATAAGTTACTTTCATAGAAAGACCTGAATGCTGCTTTCTGTTGCTTTGCCACAGCACTTCCAGGATCGTAAATTCTTCTCCTCCCTGTCTGCTAGTACTGGCACTTCAATCCTTTCTAGATCCGAGAGCACGAAAATTGAAAGAAAACAAGATTGCGGCTTTATACATTTTTAATTTGATGAAATCCCCACTTTGAAGTTAAGGAAAACAATGCTCCTGGCAGAGTGGTATAGCCACCAGGAAAGTCTGCATGGGGTGGGATTTGGGGAAGCTGTGCATGCAGTCTGAGTCTTCATTCTGAATCTACTGTGGGAAGCCACCACCACGCCATAGGTGTACTTTGAGAGTGTTTGCATATGTGTGTATGTATGCATGTATGTGCATGTATGTGTGTGCAGGTATACTTATTATATGTACATGAAGGTAGAGACAAATCCCTACTGTCATTGCTAAGATGATAAACACCCTGCTTTTTTTGAGACAGGCTCTTTCATAAGCTAGAACTCACCAAGTAGGTTAGGCTGGATTGCCAGATCCAGGAATCCACCTGTCTTCATATTCCCAATGCTGGGATTATAAATGGCCTTTTTTAAAAAAAGTGGGTCATGGGGACTGAACTCAGATCTTCCTGCTTGCAAGGCAATTGCTTTGCTAACTAGGCTCTGTCACAGTCCTGTGTGCCTCTTATGAATTATCATCAGGCTGTAAATTTATCCCAGATACCTTCACTCATCTTTGAGGACATGGGGGAACTGACTGGGATAGGACCATTGGCACCCCCAGCTTCGTTGACAAATCTGTGTCATATTTGATTCAGACTCTGGACTCCAAGGTGCTCTGAGCAGTTGATTGGATGAAAAGGAAGGGAGAAGCTGTGTCTCTATTCTCAAAAATCCCACTTTCAAGTCATTCCCTTCAGTACTTAGTTCCAGGATCTCAAAAGACTGAGAGTCAGTATGCTCTCTCTAGCCTCTAACTCTCAATCCACGCTTGTGCAAAGGGCCTCCTCCCTTGAGGGGGAAAAAAGTGCAATTTGGCATAAGGCCCAAGGAAGAATGAAATCAAATGTCTCCTTAGGCATGGCCCAGAGGCATGATTAACACCACTGCTCATCAGCATAAAATATCTTCAATTATGAGGGATTAAGAGGCTTGGGAAAGCAAAATGCTAAAGCAGATGAAATATGAGTGTATTAGTGGAAAACAGTACCCCAGGATGGCAGAGGCTGAGGCTGCCTCAAGGTAGAAGCGTCTATCAGATGCTAAGGCACTATAGCTTGCATTCTGGTTCCTCAATTCACTGTTTTAGGAGCTTCTGTCTGGAGAGGTTGGGGATGGAAAGGTACAAGCTGCCTTCATGCTCATGTTGACAAAGAGAGCATGTTGCAAAATCCTTTGCTTTTCCCCAAGCAACTGACTTAAGCCACACAAAGGGGCTCTAATGTGAGCTGACCACTGATGTTCCACCCGGGGAAGCCATTTTCATGCTTCTCCCAGATTATTTCCTGTGGGTTTACACGGATTAAGCAGACAGGAGCACAGGGGGAGCCTGCTGTGCTTGCACTGAGTGGGTGGGTGGGGCGGTGCCTTGCTCGGATAACAGCCCACATAACAAAAGGCGGGTACTATGAAGAACGTAAGAATCACCCTTAGGATACAAAGCAGTAACCCCAGCTTTATGACTAGAGGGTTTATTTGCTTGACTACATGACCAGCAACCAACCAGTCGGCTGAATGAATATGTGGTGCATTGTCTGTTCGCCCAACTGTTACCTTTCAAGTATTCAGTCAGGAGAGAAGCACGGGGCTGAACCTGAGCTAGGCTGTCGGGCATGGAGACTGTAAGGGACTGGCACTAGCCAAGCAGTGGTGGAGGTACTGAGCATCTAGAAGGTGCTGAGGTGACACACAGGGCAGAATTCCCAGACGTAGAATGAGGTACTCTAAGATGGGAGAGAAGTGTGGGATGAAAGTGACTAGTAAGAGAATGAGGTTGAGAGTGACTAGTAAGATCTACAGCACTTTCGGTTGGTTGGTACTTCCACCCACTCACAAGCTTTACAACTTGAATGAGCTACTTAACTTTCTTCTGTTTCCTCATCTTCTATAGACATTAGTCATAATTGCTTCCACATCATGAAGTCATTGTGAGAGTGATGTTCAATAATGTGTGTGAACCTTCTTAGAGAGCCTGGCATGTAGGAAGCACTGAATGAATCTTCATCATCATCATCATCATCATCTGTGGATCTGAGAAATGTAACTAGAGAATAAGAGAAGTTGGTGACAGAAGCAGTTGACAAGGGACCTGATGAGCTTTCAGGGATGTCTGGCCTGGGGTTCCTTGCCTTATTCAGGAACATAATGGTCTTTGGGGTCTTTGGGGAGGATACACAGCTTCTGACAGCAAAGAAGAAAGAATGCAATTGATAGCAATTTGGAAGCATGATCTGAGAGTTTCATTTTATGCCTGGGGATGGGTTAAGCTGGATTTATCATCAATGAGCAGGGCCGAGGTGTGCGTTAGGTGTGGAGATGGTAGCTTAGGGAACCCTGATAGGCCAACCTCATGCTTTCTACCTATGCGGCATGGAAAGAATGAGTCTGTTGACCTTGAAGTGACCTTTCTGTTTCCTAGACAGATGTATTCTACTGAGACAGGTTTATAGAAGAATTTTGGCGGTAGGTTTTCAGAGAAGGCGCAACTCCCCCAGCCTTCCCTCCTCATTTAGAAAGAACTCAGAAACACAAGAGGAATTCAGAGAAGAGAAGGTAGCATCTTCCTTTCTCTCCTCCTCAAGGCTGGCTTCTAAACTTTTAAACAAAGTATTAGGAGGGGCTCACATGTGTCATATTACAATCCATCTGTGCATTCGCCCATTTGACAAATACGTATCCACCATCACCACCCCACTGCATCAAGAGCAGTATGCACATGGAGATACACAAAGCAGCCTTCAGGAAACTCTTAAGGGCATAAACCAGGTCAGTCAACAAACACAGTTTAGGAGGAAAAGAGTAGTAGTGTAGGACAAAGGAATGGCTCAGGTTATGCCAACGGATGTCTGATCAGTGTTCAGCACAGGGATGGTGCAGAAATGGAAAAATGGAGCTGAGGTCCTTTGCTCTCTGAGATTTTCCAGTTACATTGTGACTAATAAACATATATTTCAAAGAAATAGAACAAAACATATGGGAATGAGACTACTGGGATAAAATATAGCATCTCCCTGGTCTGTAAGTCTCTAGATCATATAAGCCTCCAGCCCTGGTACCAGCAGAATCCAGACTAGTTGCTTTCCATGTATATGTGACTTGGCCAGAGGCTAGAATCAGGACGTATGGGAGGCATGCCCTCAGTGCCATCTCCTTTTGGAACCCCATTCACCTCCGTTCCAAGGCCCCCATGATATGGATTTCTAGGGTCAAGACTTTTGAAAGGAGCTGAAAAACAGTGGTAGTGGGAACACAGTTCTCCCACATCCAGTAAAAGAGGAAACCACTTATTTCTGCTAAAGTTGAGTTACCCTATTAGGGCAACTGTATAGAAATAGCCACAGGCAACACTAAATAAAGGCCAAGCTGAAAAATTGGAGTAGACACCCCTGGCCTCAAGGGGGCGCTGTTCTTGCCGGTTGAAAATGTGAACGAATTGCATATGCATGTACCCTACTCTCACAGCCTGGAGATTTGATTTGGTTTCCATGGCCAGGAGCCAGATGCCCACTGGGAGGTCTTCCAAATCACCCGTCTTGATCTTTTCTTAACTGCTCTCAGGGGATCCAGAGAGTGAGTCTGGTATCTGGCATCAGTGGCATGGCACTGTGCCCTGAGAACTCCAGTGCCTTGTTCATATTGGCCTCAGATCTGCTTTCTCGCTAAGTGGGGCCCTACCACCCAGATGGTATAGACTCAGATTCCAGTCTACATTGAAAGGGCAGGTCTTGCCAACTCCCATCTCCTAGGGGACAGCCTGTGCAGATCATAGGCCAAAATGCCCAGGGGTTTGCCAACCAGTAGGTGGTGAGTGGTCTTGTCCCATAGGCACCACCTAAAACAGGCAGCAGATGGGAAAACAGGGCAGGGGTGGAAAACAGCTGGATGGTGTTTGCTGCGTAATAGTTCTTCAGGGATTTGAAAAATCATTGTTTAATTTCCTTTCCTGCCCTCACATATAAACAAATGTCCTATATCAGGGGCATGAAAATCGGAATTTTTAGTGGTTGCCTGTTCATGTTCGCCATCTCTGCAGCCTTCTTCCCAGCTGCCAAGATGCACATGTGCATCCGCACTTACGTGTACACAAACACACATGAGTACCTGTGTATATCCACATGTTCACTGAAATCAACAGGCCAACGTTTCGAAGTACTAACCAAAGCCTGATTTTGTTCACTGTATATCTAAGGCCAGGAACCCAGGCTTCTTTCCCTCTGAAGTCTCTCTTAGAAGTTAAAAATGGCTATGTGGGACTGCAGTCGGAGAGAGCTGAATTGGAGACATGGTGGTTCTGGGTATTTATACCCTCGCGTCACTTGCTCAGTTGGGCTTCCGCAGCTGTGGCTTGTTAGGGCTCTCACCGAAAGGAATAGCAAAAAATACACATATTCATAAGGTTTTTTTTCCTCCATTTCTTTCCCAGGTTCTAAATAGGCACTTGTAGGGAGAGGGGATTACCATAGGATCTTAGGGACAAGGTACTGTTACCCTCAGGGCACTGGGGGAGGACATCTGTGGGTCCTCTGGGGGTGGGGCAGGAAAGGGGGCCACTGGATCCTAGTCCCAAAGTTCACACAGAGGAAAGGAGAATGTCTCATCTGATGGCCCTTCACAGAAGAATTTGAGACCAACTTCCAACTTTAAATTATTTAGTTGCTGGCTGGGAGGCCATGTGGTCTTGACAGTCCAATCCCTGCTGCTCTTCATGGCTTCCAGATTGAGTTCTTTTGGGTCCAAAGAAGGGCTCTGGACTGTGGATCTTGACACAGATGTCAAGGGACTGTTCCTTTTCTTTTTCAGACAGGGACAAGTGGTTACCTATGGTTGGCTCCAATACACACCCCTTGGCCTCAGTCCCCAACTGCCTGTGGCTATAAGGGCTCAAGGCTGCAGTTCTGTTTGCCTTTGCTTCTGTGAACATTATTGTAAGGACCTAAGGAGCAGGCTGTGTACACAGTATTCTTCAGTCTTTCCTCAGTCCAGACAAGGGCTTAACTGCCTCTCCACCTAGAAAATAGAAAGGAGGAAAAAAAAAGACAAGACTTTCTTCTTTTTAAAAGCTGTCCCCTCTCTTCTGAGAGCTACCCGCTCCAACTCACCAATGTGATGAAACCTCCCCAGGCTAACCCATCGAATTATGGGAGCTCAGCAGAAAAATTACAGCTGCCTTAGAGGCCACCTGACCCTGATGCATCAAGTCCTGGAGTGAGGCCAAACTTCCACTTAAAATGACAATCTTGTACAAAGTGGCACAATGACATGTTAAAAAAATATATAGATGGATAGAGATGTAACATGAAAATATGTATTTTCCCTGCTCTCACCCTTAGAAGCAGGCATGTTAAAGGTATTAATCGGCATTCCTCTCTGGAGGGATCCTCTGGCTCTGGGCTTTGCAGCCTAGACAGGAAGTGTGAATCATGAGGCAATGTGAAATTAATCCAGACAAAATGAAAAGCAAAAGGATGGAGCCTAGGTATCTGGTCCAGGAGGGCCCCGAAGAGTGGGGGCTGTCTCGCCCACCTGCCCTGACCTCCCTAGCTCTCTGCAGGAGAGGGGAGCCTTTGCAGGGGGTGGGTTGCTGTGGGACCCAGGGGACTGGAGAGCAGAATGAATTGGCAATCTTTTCACTTCTGAGGAACAGAAAATCCAAGGAGGAAATCTCTCTTCACCGGCTTAGACTCCAAACGGCTGTCCCCAGCTCCGGGGGCACCTGGAGAGCAGTGGAAAGCTGGGCAGGTACACATAGGAGGCACAGATGAGGGAGAGCCCTGTTTTCCCACCCCCAACGAGGCTGCTCCAGACATGTGAAGAAGTAGGAGGTGACTCGACTACAAACCCAGGTCATGTTTACCTGTCCCCAGCAGAGCCAATCCTTTTCCAGGGAGACCAAGGTGTCCCAGACAAGACTCCTTCCCTAAGGATGGAAAAGACATAAACAGCCTTGTCTTTGTTTCTAGATTTTAATTTCCTATAAGCTGCTCCCAGGGTAATTCCTAAGTCTGTTTTCCCCACTTACCCCTCAGTTCAGATAGGAGGGGAAAAATTTTCTCCTTCCTTGTCAAGGATGCATGGCTTTTCTACTCTTAAGATGCAGCATCTTTTGCCCATGAGCTACTTGTTCGGGCTCTGTAAGGTGTGGTGGGAAATTCCTGGTCCCAATAGACTCCATGGATAGAATTTCCAGAGTGAAAGAGTAAATTTCAAGCACACCATTGTGTTTTCAAGTCCTCAGGACTGACTGACAGCTAGAGTGTAACTCAGTCAGTCGGCTCCATCATTTGCTATCCCTTCCCTGCCCTTTTAAACGTTGTCTTTGGACTTCTAGTCTCTGTCTTTGTCTAACTTTTAAATCCACAGACAACCTGGCTGGAGGAGAGGTTGCATTCATCCTCCACATGCAGCTTAGTGAGTGTGTCTGTGTGAGTGAAACCCAAGATCAAGCTGAAGCGTGTGCCCACCACCCTCGGAAGGCTCATCTGGCCTCTTCTCAGTCCACACTTCCCCCTCCCTATCCAGGAGTGATCTCTTCCCTAAAGCCTACCACTGTAGCTAGGACTTGTTGGAGAATCTTTGGTGTCTGGAATTTTACATTTAAACTCCTATTTTTAAGAGTCAACTATATCCTAAGGTGGCTGTATCCACTGACTCTCCCATCAACAACGTAAGCGACCCAGTTGCCCCATATCTTCTCCAATTCTTAGTATTATATTTCTTGGTACTGTTAAGTTGTTTCCATAGGGAGTTGCTAATATGCTGCTTGCGACCCGTTTCCTTAAGCCACGCACTAAGTGTTCCTAAAACAATAATATTATGCAGGGATTAGGGTGGACAACCTCAGGCTTTGCCAACACGAAGATGGGAAGACATTAGTGCCTGGCACACCCCGATATTTGGTCTTCCTAAATGTAGTGGGGTGGAAAGGAGAGAGGATTTGGCAAGGCGCTGACCTGGTTTGAACCCTCGTTTACCCACTATTTGGCTGTGCAAACTCAGTCAGAGGAACAAGTGTTGACAGCTAGAGCCCAGTGACAGGGGAAATGTGCAGTAACTCGTTCATGGCAGAGGCTGGTTGCTGGGTATGCAGTGTTAACCATTAGCTTCTTTCGTTGTGTGTTTGGAAATGCTGATGAGAAAATGTTGGGAGGGAAACGCAGCAATGCTTCTTGGCTGCAAGGGCACCATCTCGGAACTCACAAGCCATTTCTTTCACGACGTGGGGCTGGTGAAGAGAGCAAATGTCCTTACCCTCTTGGTCACCATCCTCAACTGCTTTACTTTGTCCCTGTCTTTTCTCAATACCTTTCAGAAGAGAGAGACAAGAGATCAAATAGCAAATAAGAGCAAATGGGGAGTACTTGTCTTTAGATTCTAGCGGTTAAAATACTTTGCTCAGTCTTCTTGGTAACAGAGCCGGGAGCTGAGTGTCACGTCTCCTGCCCTCCGTGACCTTGGCTGGTCACAGGTAGAATAGAGTGGACTATTAACCATGACCTAATGCCTTTCTGAGCCATCTTCTCTAGCCTCTCCGGCTTCTAACTTTGCTGTCGTCACTTGCAAAGCCGACTCACTTTTATCATTTTTCAAAGCCATCTCTTGTTCCCATGGCAACTTACTGGGGGTCTTCTGTCACCATGGGAACATGGCTGCTGGGTTTAAATACACCTTATCACCACAGCATTAAAAATATGGGGAGCGAGGGAGACTTGTTGTCAAGGAAACAGGATTCAGGTCTTCTCTAGCGATAGGCTGGGGTGGGGGGCAAGGAAAGGAAATGCTGTTGGGAGTTGAGAATTAATGCCACACCCAAATGTGGCCCTGCTTGGACAACTGTGCACTCACCGTGCAGGTAGATTTTGTAAGTCTCTCTCTCTCTCTCTCTGTGTGTGTGTGTGTACATGTGAAATTGCCTTTTCATCTTGGTTGTCTGAAGAACCTCATAAGAAAGCACCTTGGGGATTTTAGGGTATCAGAGGAATGCTCCCATACTGTAGTCTGAGAGATAGGAGTAGCATACTTACTCTCTCCCTTTTACAAGGCCACCATGAACTTCTTCCTTGTCATCATGGAGAGGATAGCAATCCACGACGAGTGGCCCGGAAAAACAAAACCAGAAGAGAGCTAAGTGGCTTGGGTCAAAAAGTTATACACGAGGTTTCAATGATGAGAATTATGAATTCTGTGCATGATATATGTATATAAAAAGCAGTGTAACTTAAAATGGCCAGCACTGCTTTTCTGGGCCATCTGCTCTTCTTGAGGCAAATGGGACAGTCAGTCAGATATCCTGTCAGAGGCAGAGTTAGTAAATTTGGGGGCACCAATCTTGCTAAGCATAGGGGAGAGCTGAAAAGACAAGGAGAGGCATTTGGCCTTTTCCTAGCACGTAAAAAATAAACACATGGAAGGTATGTGGTGAGCGCTTTGATCATAGGCCTCCCAGGCCACCCAGGGCTGGGCACCTGAGGTCTAATCCATGCCACTGCATAGGAAGATTCAAAGAAACAAACAAAACAAATTCCATCTAGTTAAACTATCTCATTTCCACGCATGTGCCTAGGTCATCATGCCCTCCTGGACATTTTAAGCCCTAGCAGACTCCATCTCAGGAGAAATCTGAACGACCTTGTCCCAGGTCTGGCAGACAGCTCTCCTCTCTTCTCAGTGCCTCCCAGGATCTGGATCCCCAGACTAGTGTCCTGTTGCTCTGGTCCATTTGTGGTGTCCTCCTGTTTAGCTGTGCCCCTTCTAAGGATCATCCCCATATCCCTTTCCCTCTGCTGTGTCAAACTTTACCTCTTTACCCCATCGTCCAGGAGTAAGAGAAAAGACAAAAGAAAGATGCTCTTAGAAAATTCTGAATAGGAGCCTTATCACTTTCTAGCTCCGTGGCCTTGGAGAAATCTCTTACTTAAGTTTCTAATTCTCAAATAAAATTCACAAGATGATTCAAGGATTACGTGAGATAATGAATGTCAAAGGGCTTTGCAAACTCTGGGTGCTGTGCTTCTGGGGTGACACATTCCCATTCTCCTGGGGGTACTGAGAGGGCAGGAGTGACTCTGATGGAGGCCAGGCCAGTCTTAATCTAGAGCCAGAGATGTGTCTGTTTCTGTGATCAGGTGACAGTTGTGGCAGAGGCCACATCCTTCTTCCCTGGTTGTCCTGCAGAACCTAGACTAGTTTCATTATCAGTTCAATAATGGTTGTCGATCGACAGGCTTGACTCTTGATAGAGGCTTTCACGTCTACTATACTACTTGGGGCAGGTAAGGTCTCAGTAGAGTATGACCCACGGAGCCCAGGTCCAGACTTAATGGAGGCAGCCGTTTGGAGCAGCTGCAGAGGATGTACACAAGGGCTATGAATTGTTACTCTCTTCTGACTGCCTTGATTCATGGTCTGGCTGCCAGAGAGGACCTCTCTGATGCTCTCAACTCCATTATCTTGAGCTCTCCCTACCCTGGCCACTGCCCCATTTTCTCCTCTTAACACTTGTCCATTTGGCAGGCCAGCTTGGTAATAGCACCACGAAAGACAGATTATCAATCCTTCTCCAGAAAGGACCAATTACTCGTGGCCTCACCCAGTGTTTTATGAAAGGGGGAAAAAAGCAAGAGGAGAGTTACCTCTTGTTGCCACCTGGGGGCTTTGCCTGGGAGCAGAAGGGCCCAGGAGACTAGAGGAGGCAGGGCAAGGGGCAGGACGCTGATGGAAAGGGACTTGGGTGTAAGGATGCAAGGGTGGAGATTGTTCAGCCCGAGGCTCCCATGCCAGGCTGTGTGCATTGCCAGGACTGCTTGGCAGTGTGCCTGGGGCAAAACCACAAGGTATACATAAACTGTACTCTGCTAAGTAATTCAAAGCATCATTTTTGTCATAAAATAGAGAAAGATATATTTTGATGCAAAGCCCATGAATTTTGCATGTTTTTTTTTTTTCTAAAGAAAATCAAGACTTCTAGTGTTTTTCTTGTCTACTCTTTGGTTTATTTCTCCCGAGACTTAGGAGTATAAATTTCTTCTATTTTGTCATTAGGGTATTTCATTCAATCATCCACATAGCTTCACTTACTCAAGTATTTACTGATGTGTGCCAGGCAGCAAAATACACAAGGCCCCTGACCTCCCGGGAGGTGCATCACGGGGGAAGTCCTCAAAAGCCAACGAATCCAAATCCCTCATCTGTGTTCGAAAACATGGTGTTTGGAAGCAGTGACCTTTTCTGTGAACAGTGAGAACACAGATAGCAGCAGCAATTGCTTGTTGAATGAATGGCAAACAGCACAGGCTTCCTACACTGGATAACGCAGACAGATCTCTACAATGCTTTCTAACCCATAACTCCATGCCTTTTCTTTTCTTTCTTTTGAAAGATTTATTTTATTTTTAGGTGTGTGTATGTGTGCATCTCTCTCTCTCTCTCTCTCTCTCTCTCTCTCTCTCTCTCTCTCTCTCTCTCTCTCTCTCTCTCTCTCTCTCTCTCTCTCTCTCTCTCTCTCTCTCTCTCTCTCTCTCTCTCGTGTGTGTGTGTGTGTGTGTGTGTGTGTGTGTGTGTGTGTGTGTACCTGTGAGTGCGGGCAGCCACAGAAGATTCCCCTGGAGTTACAATTAGAGATGTTGGAGAGCCATCTGATACAGGTGCTGGGAACTGAACCCAGGTTCCCTGGAAGAGAAGCAAGCCCTCTCTTCAGATTTCATACAAAACACGTTTAACCCTTAGAACAACTTATTAAAAACAGGTAACACTTGTCATTTAAGAACACATTGTAACGGATTTGCAGAGGATAAAGCAAGTTCTCTGGTTCTTGGTTCAGAAATCCTTTAGTTTCCACACAGCATGAGCTTTAGAGAGCCCTCTGGGTAGAAGAGGACCTTGGGAGAAGGCTTACTGCTAGAGTGGCCCAGGATGAGACGCCACAGGGAGCCTTGGAGTGCTGATGTGCTGGTGGCTTTGGGAAAGTAAATAAAGCGGGTACTAGATACTAAGGGTGACTTGTAGAGGCCTGCACCTCAGATAGTGCTCTCTTCATCCCCTGATTGCTGGGCAGCTTCACGTGCAGGCCACCAGCTTGTGCCAGTTTCCCAGGTTGCCATGTGACATCTCTGAGACTTTTTGTGACCAGGCAAATGCAGGGATAGTCCCCAGCAGTGGTGGAACACAGAAGTACCCCTCTTGCCACAAACAGAGAAGCCCTATTCAATACCAGGGAGTCAGGATTCCACACTCTCCTTGTCTGGGTGGTTTACTGCCTAGACCCAGGGTTAAGGGATGGGATGTTTGACTCAGAGATGACTCTTATGGGGGAACAGAACAACACATCTGGACTTGAGTGCCACATCGCAATCTGACCAAAGGGGAGCAAGGAAGTGAGGCAGGGCAGGAGTGAAGCGGAAAGAGAAACCCAGTGAGTGCAGAGACTGTATGGAGAGGCTGCAATTACCCCTGAGGACCTAGATCCCTGGGAAGCTGTGCGGAGCTTTCCTCATCCCTAAGAATGCAGCAGTTCTCAAATGCTTTCAGTGACATGCCCACCAATTCAGAGATGTGTGTTTTGGATACCCAGTCCCCACACTGAGGGGGTCAGCTCTTTGGAGACAAGAAACAAAGATCTCATAGCATCTGCGGATTTCGGAAGCAGAGTCTGGGGCAGAAGTGCAGAGCTGTTTGTACCAGGCCCTGAAAGAGCCCGGAGAGCAGAGGGGTAGAGGGAAGGGTCACTCCATAGCACCAGAGCAAACATTGTTGCTCTGAGGGTCAGGCAATAGAAGATGTCAGTGTGTCCCGCTTGCTTTTCCAGAACTTACTACTTACCTCAATTTCCCTCGGGTTTATAGTCACTGCATTATATTGGGAGGATCGTCTATCATTTGCTCTCTTTTACAATGGGCAGAATTGCTTGTGCCCCTACTGATTAAATGACCAGCTATCCTTTTTTTCTTTATTTCCAATGCTCCAGAGGGGAAGTGGGCAAGTGAGGACAAATGGACTCGTCTCTAAGCTAAAAGGGCAGAGAGGCACCAATAGTCCCAGTAATGGAGGTAAATGGTATTTTAATATAGTGTTCAGAAAAGCAAAATGGATGCCAAAGATACTCAAAAAACAAAATATCTGGCAGATCTGACATGATGCCTGTAATGTCCACACTCAGGAGGCTGAGGCAGGAGGATCATGAGTTTCAGGCAATGCTGGTGCAAGATACTGTCTCAAAAACTTGCAAAATTCTAATAAAGACAGAACTGATGCTGAGTTCTCCTTCCCCTCAGGCTCCAATGTGGCTCTGACACTGTATGGTCTTGGCACTGGATGCTGTCCTTACCCCCATCAGGCTCAGTGGCAACATGGCAAAGAGCTTCCAGTTGGTAGATAGTAAAACAAGTGAAGTGGCCACCACAACCCGCCCCTGGTGATTGGTGAGACAAGCTAAACTGTTGGTGGAGAAGGTTCGTGTGGAATACAGTGGCTTCTCTTGGCATGCAATGCTTCTGCCATGATTCAAGGATAGGCGTTCAAGTATATCTCCCACAAAATTCATATTTTGAAGCCCTAAGTTCTGTTATCCAGAATATGTCCTAATTTGGAAATAGGATTGCTGCTGATGTAATTAAGGTGCAATCATGCTGTCATAGAGTGAGTTCCCCACCCAACATAACTGATGATTTTACAGATCAGAAAAAAGTAGCATCTGGCGTCTCCCATGCACACAGAGAGGATACCTATGAGGAAGGAGACAACGATGCTCTATAAGCAAGGGATGTTAAATGATTGTCAACAAAAATAGCAGAAGCTCAAGGGAACACATTGAACTGCTGTTTCTGGTTCAAGCCTTCAGAAGATACCAACCCTAATGACACCTTTATCCTTTGTGGGTTTTGTTTTTTGAGACAAGGTCTCAGTATATAGCCCATACTGCCCTGGAACTCACTTTGTAGCTTAGGGTGGCTTTGAATGTGCAATTCTCCTTCCTTAAACTCTCAAGTGCTGAGATTAGAAGTGTGTGCCACCAGAATGGGTCCTGTTAACATCTTGACGTTAGACTCTTAGCCTTCATAATTGAGATAATATTTTTTTCTTGTTTAAGCCACTCTTCTTGTGGTTCTTTGTTTGGCCAGCTCTAGCCTTGCATGACCAACCAGAAGATGTAAATAATATAAATACTATAAAAAGTTCATTATATCTATATATCTGTATATATGTGTATGTGAACTATATATACAGTTTATGTGTATACAATAATATTAAAAAGTTCAGTGTGTGTGTGTGTGTGTGTGTGTGTGTGTGTGTGTGTGTGTGTGTGTGTGTGAATGAAGTTATAAGGTAACATGAGCAAGAGCAAATTCATCCCAAAAAATGTTCTAAAAGAATTGTGAATCTCAAAGACAGGGAGACCTTACAACTTTTCTATGGCGCATTGACCTCACAGCACTACCACCCAATCCAAGTCATTTCTAATACAATTGAGTTAAAACCTACTGTGTTGATGGAGCAAAGGGTTGAAATGCAGCACAAAACCTCGTAAAAAGATGTCAAGATTTTATGAACTCTACCTAAGTTCCTAGTGGACAATTCTGGATGCTCCAGGCTTATGTTTTATAAGATCAATTTCTGACATTTTAACAATTAATTAATCATGATGAATAATAAGAATATTCAGCTCAGTAAAGAATGTATTGTATTAGTCAGGGTTCTCTAGAGGAACAGAACTTATAGAATGAATCTATGTATGTATGTATGTGTGTGTATGTATGTATGTATGTATGTATGTATGTATGTATGTATCTATCTATCTATCTATCTATCTATCTATCTATCTATCTATCTATCTATCCACAGAAGGGATTTATTAGAATGGCTTACAGGCTGTGGTCCAGCTAGTCAACAATGGCTGTCTGCCAATAGAATCCAAGAATTCAGTCCATGAGGCTGGATGTTCCAGTTGTTCTTTAGTATACACCAGAATTCTGAAGAAGTAGACTACAATGCTAGTGAAGGAATTGATTTGCCAGGAAGAGTGAGGGCAAGCAAGCAGGCAAAGAGCAAATTTTTTCTTCTTCCCTGTCTTTATTTAGGCTGCCACCAGGTGTGGCCCAGATTAAAGGTGTGTCTTCCCACTTCAAAAGACCCAGATTAAAAGTAGGTCTTCCCACTACAAATGATTTAATTAAGAAAAAAAATCCTCACAATGTACCCAGACACTTAGGTTTTAGTTAATTCCAGATGTAGTCAAGTTGACAACCAAAAATAGCCATCAAAACGGTATAGTCTCTATATATGGCATATAATAATCACCACGATGAAGATTTCTGATAAAACTTTGGAATTAGTTGTGGAGAATCCAGAATCAGACAAAAAGCTCATCAATACAGAAAATTCTTGGTGGACATTTCTCAGAAGGAACCAAGGCCAGTGATATCCTTTTCTAAACAAACAAACAAACAAACTTGCTTTGTTATTTTGAAACAAGGTCTTTGAAGACATCCTGATGTGAGCGAGGGCTCAGACATTTAGGGAACCAGAATGTATGTTGATAGCTGATATAAACAACACAAATGGGAATTAAACATTTTGGCCCATGGTTTCAGAGGACTCAGTCCATGATTGCTTAGCCTATGTGCAGAAACTAAGCCTCAAGGCTAAAGAGGTATAGAAAAGAGGTGTAGAGGCAGCTCAGCTCTTAGTTAATAGGTAGGAGAGTGAGGGGGATACAGGAAGGGATTAGGGTAGATATATCTTCTGGGACACAACCCCAGTGACTTTCTCCTACTAAGTTCCACCTCCAAATAAATCCACCATATTATAGATTCATCAGGAGATTAATCCATTGATTAGGTCAGAGCCCTTATTATCTGTCTGTCTCTGGAAGGGGCATCACAGGCACTTTCAGAGGTATGCTTTTCAGAGAACACTCCTAGGCATTCTCAATCCAACCAGGTTGACAATCAGAGTGAATGCTCACAACCCATCCCTTGTCAACTTAACATCCATATGTACCACATTTTACTTCTGGCCCTCCAAATGCAAAATGGCCCTCCAACATTCCAAAATGCAAAAATGCATTTGGTCTACCTCTAAGAGTTCCCAAACCTCAGCAGTTCCATTAGTCAAGAAGAGTCTAAGTCCAACATCTCCTCTGAGATTCAAGGCAAACTCTTAGCTATGAGCTCTTATGAAATCAAAGAGAGAGTGATGTGCTTCTAAAGCACAGTGGCACAAAGCACACAATCCCAATTCAAAAGAGAAGAACAAGACCAAAGCAACACCAAAACCCAGAAGGGCAAATAATAAATTCTGTAACTCTACCTATAACATCTGGGGCATATAGTGTCTAAGGTGCTGGGCCAGTCTGGCCCCTACTGTCTTAAAATATGCTTACTGCCTTTTACTTTTCTTGGTAGACATTCTAAGTTCTTCTCATCCCAACATTCTGCTTAGGCTTTACCCTTCACACATTACCAACTCAGGGTCACCTTGATGGCACCACATATTGACTAGCCTTGCAACCCTTCCTCTGAAATCTTGGGGAAAGCCTCCATGATCTTGCCACTTTTATGCCTGTCTTGCTTATAAAAATGGCCATCAATGTAGATGATACCAAGTTCTTCCACTGGAGAAGCTAGTAGCCTCACATCCTTGGATAACAGCTGTACTGGCCTCTGCATGCCCAGGAAGCATACATCCATCTAGGAATCTCTGTTCAAGTAGGGTGTGTTGAGTGATTTCTTTTTTAAAAGGGAGTTTTTCAAATGTTCTTGAGCCCTTGAGGCTTCAGGTGTTGATATCTGGCTGACTCATGCCTTATCCTGAAGGTGCTTTTCTTACTGTCCCAGTATAAAATTCTTTTAATGGCATCAATTTCCCTAACAATTATATCCTCCTTATCCAAAGGTGCAAGTACTCTCTGTCCCTGGCCTGAACTGTAAGTTTTTCAGATCTTACAAGTTCTGTGTTTTGTTCTTGATTCTCACAGCAAACCTGACCAAAAGCAGTCAGAAATAACCAACCCACAGCCTAAATGATATGGTGTCTTGAAATTTCCTCCACCAAGTAAATTAATACGTTCTTTTGAATTCAGTTCCATTTAAATCAGGACACAGATAGAAAATAGACATATTCCTGGCCAGAATATAACATGGATGGCCTCTAGTCCACTTTCCAGTAGAATCCTCTGCTCTGGGACAATCCTTTTTTATACTATTAATATGTATTACTCCCATTGGTTAATAAAAAGCTGACAGGCTGGTAGCTGGGCAGGAAGTTAGCCAGGAAAGTCAAACTGAGAATGATGGGAAGAAGGAGGGCGGTGTCAGAAGAGATGTCAGCTAGCCGCCAAGGGAGCATGACATACAGAAAATGAGGTGACAAGTCATGAGCCATGTGGCAGAGGGTAAATAAGAAATATGGGTTAATTTAAGTGTAAGAGTTAGCTAGTAACAAGCCTGAGCTATTGGCTGAGCATTTGTAAGTAATATAAGCCTCAGTGTGTTTATTTGAGAGCTTCAGGACAGGAAAACTCTGCCTACTTATCCCAAAAAATTACTGCAAGCTCTTTGCCAATGTTCACTTTCTTTCCATAAAGAGGAAATTCCAGCATTAGTAAAAAGTACTACAATTTCTGTTGTGTCCATTCCTGCTAATTGACAAAGCCTCAATTTCCTTTTAGAATCAACTAAAATACCTTTACTACACAGATCTTTAATTTTTCACCTGTTTGTATAGTAAAAATATCCATTCTAAGATATTATCTTCTCTCTGCATTGAAATTCCTATAGGGAAATGCATATAAGGTAAAATAACCAGAATACAATCAAGCTCTGAATCCAAATGATCCACATGTGCATCCTGTAATTTCTTTCTACCAAAGACAGTTCTCTCTCAGCTTCAGCTGATAATTTTCTTGAACTATTTAAGTCCTTATCACCTTGTAAGGTTTAAAATAAATTACTTAATTCTTGAGTTGTCAATCCAGTTTTGGACCATAGCCAGTTAATATCTTCCAGCAATTTTTGAAAATCATTAAGAGCTTATAATTGATCTTTCCTGATTTGTACTTTCTGTGGTTGAATTTTTGTAAACCTATCTTATCCTAGGCAATTAGTAGAATCTCTTTGTATTTTTTCAGGAGCAATTTGTAATCCACAACAAGGCAAAATTTTCTTTACTTTTCAAATATTTTCTCTAAGGTATCTACATTTGAATCAGCTAGTAAGATATCATCCGTATAATGGTAAATTATAGATTGAGGAAACTGCTTAGGAATCATTTCCAACAGCTGTTGTACAAAATATTGGCACAGAGTGGGACTGTTTAACATCCCTTGTGGGAGAACTTTCCACTGATACCTTTTAAAGGACTGAGAATTATTATAAGTAGACACCACGAGGGCATTTTTTCTCTATTATATTCTTGTAAATGTATAGTGAAGAAATAACCTTTTAAATCAATCACTATAATAAACTATCCTTTAGGTAATAAAGAAGGCAAGGAAATTCCAGGCTATAACAAGCCCATTGGCTGAGTCACCTTATTAATAGCTCTTAAATCTGTTATCATGCTCCATTTTCCAGATTACTTTTAAATAACAAATACAGGAGAATTCCAAGGACTAGTCGGTTCTTCAATGTGTTGAGCATTTAGCTGCTCCTGTACCAGCTGTTCTAAGGTCTGTAATTTTTCTGATGTCAAAGGCCATTGTTCCACCCAGACAGGCTCATCAGTTAACCATTTTAAAGGTATAGCTTTTGGTACCTCTGAAAGAGCAGCAGCTGATGTGCCCTGTTTATGTACAACCTGAATGGTTGGTGACTGTGCTTTATAATACCTTTTAATATTTTTCCCAGAAACATACATTAGTTTATGGTTTGTTTTTGAGATTGGAGGAATGTTAATCTGGGTATTCTATTGCTGTAACAAATCATGTACCCATAAATTCATTTCTATGCTAGCCACATATGGCTTTAATTTTCCTCTCTGTCCTTCTGACCCTATATATACACAACCCACCTTGCACTTTGTTTTATCTGAGATGAAGTTCTAATCCCTAAAAGCTGAACATTTACTGTCTGAAGAGGCCAATTTGGATGCTGAGATTTGGTGCAATAATTGTTACAGTCCTCTGAAACTTTAAATTCTTGATCTTGATACTCACACTTCTCTCTGAATGCTTGTCTCCCAAACTCTCACTAGACTCACTCATTAATATTTATTTAGAACATGCCACACTTTCTCTAGTCCACATTTCTAAACTTTCCCAGGTACCTCTCAGAAACCATTGTCGAATATTTAAGAACCACATGGTCATGTTTAATCATGGCAATGATACCACTCCTCTGGTGCCAATTTTATGAATTACTTCCTTTTCTTGTTATGGTAAATAGACACCTGGCATTGTTTCAGAGCAGACCATGGCTGCTTGGTCCTTTGTGCTTGGATGGGACACCATGGCAATAGCGGTATATAGTGGGGAAAGCTTCTCATATCTTGCTGCACAGGAAGCAGAGAGGGGTGCTATGGGAAGAAACCAAGTCATAATCTCAAGAACACAGCAAGTGATTTACTTCCTCCACCCCTACATCCTTCCTTTCAAAACCTCCAAATAATGCCATAACATTATGAACCCATTAAAGAATTAATTCAGAGTCCTCTATGATCTAATGGCCTTTAGGAATACTATCACAGACACACCCAGATTTATGCTTTACTAATCTCTTATCTATATCTTAATCTAATTGAACTGGCAATCAAAATCAGCAATCACAGTGGCTAAGAGAGTAAGAGACTCATTGATGGTTTGATAAACTTCGTTTTCTCTCTCTTTGTGAGTCAAGCTGAGTTAGAAAAGAATAATTGATAGAAAGGAAAGTTCGCAGCTTCCTGGATGCCCATACTCTTGCAGCCTACTGGGATCCCATCTGCAGTATCAGCTCCTGGGCCTCAATAGAAGTTTTGTAGCCCCTTGTAGGAGTGACAGATGTGTTTTCAAATTACAAAGTCAGCATAGCTTTCCAACAAGGTAGTCAAATGTATCTTCCTTGGAGTAAGTAAATCTTGAAGGCAATATAACTGTGCAAAATCCAGAAGTATCAACTTTGTGCTCATTGCAAGAAAAGGACACTTTCTGAACCATGGTGCTCATGTCCAAGTCAAGCTTATCATGACTTATGTTCTCTTAGATCTGCATAACCTCTTATCCAGGTTTGCTTTCATCGTTCGTATGATTATGGACATCTGAAAAGGACATTCAAGGGATATTCCTGCCTGAGCCAATCTTTTATCACAAAGAGAGGGCTGGGCAGTGAGAGGTCAGGAGTTGGCTACAGCAGTCCCTCTGGGGGAAGGAACTATGAAAAGGACTGCTTCTTCAGTCTCCATGTGAGCCATATGGAGCAACAACAGCACAGTAATCGGGTCTGTAATTACTCCTGGAGCATTAGGGAAGAGTTCTGACAAAGAGCAGGAGTTTACAACAGGAGGTTCTTTTCTGTCTATAATCAAATGCAGCTTTTTTCCCCCAGCAATCTTGTAGCTATTTTCTAGGTTCATAAAACAACTACATTTTAAAATTTTTCCTCACTGGGCCATGAACTAGTGATCCTCTGGAAAGCCGCACCCCTCTGTGCCCTGGATCTCCTAGGAGGCTGCACCCACAGGGGCACTATGAGCTACAGTTGTGCACAGTTGGAAGTGGAGAGCAGGTGACTTCTGATCTCTATGTTGGAGAACAAGATAGAAGTTTTTAAAAAAAATCTCCCATGAAGTAACTTCAGTTATTGTTGAGTGGATAAAAACAGATGAGAAAGCAAAGGTATTACCACCTCTTCTCTCTTCTCTCCAGTAAGCAGTGCCCAAATTTGGAAACATTAAATGTAACTTATTCCACTTAACTGTTGATTGTTGCTACTTGGATTAAATTCTATTACAATAAAGTCCACTTGTTTTTCAAATTCTTTTACATCAGTGTGGTTTTACTAGGACAAATATAGTATCATAAATCACTTTTGTGACCCTTGCCTATGGTTAATTTTCATTTTTTTCAGTTCTACAATTTACTGACAATGGGATTTAAGGCAAATCATTCAAACTTTCTGATCCTTTGATGTATCATAAATTGGGGGTCTTAAGTATAGCTGTCCTAATTCCTCATTGGTTTATTGAACTAATGACATTATTTTGTGACACTCCTGGCCCCACCTCTTCAGTGTGTCCTGCTGGCATGTGCCACCACAACCAGCAAGATTATTTCCTGCAAGTATACTATAAAACGACCAAGCTCATCTAAATGGTGGTTTATTGTTTGTTGACGGGGAATCAGTCACAATCAGAAAAGGTGATTTGTGCCCCCTGCTTATGTGGTGGTGGTTGTTTGAAATCCAATCTGCTCAGGACAATTCATCTTCCTCTTTGTTTTCTAGTGTCAGATACACCACACTCCTGTAACCTAGCATTTCTTTCCTCATTGGACAGGGAAACCAGAGCTGGCCCACTCTCCCTCAACTCTTGAATCATTTTGCTTTTACATTTCCCCACTTGACGCATATGGGTTATACAGTTTTGGTGGCCATCTGATTTATTGGTGCCTGGAAAAGAGGTGGACTTGAGCCATATGCTCAGTGCCAAGTCAGCAGTTGGGAGAAGCTCAGCTCTATTAGAAAGTGCCCCATTGTGTCTGTGTGGGTTGTCTAGGTGCATCAGGAGATGCTGAGGACTCACAGGGGAAGGTGATGTAGGACTGCCAAGGCTGAATGAGAGGCAAAGATTCCACCAATAGCTTCTTTTAATGGTGACAGTCTGATATGATTTGAATACGTGTGTCCTTTGAAAATCACCAGCGTGAAAATACTAGGAGGGGGTTTCTCTGGGAGATGAAGTCATGATAAAATATGGAATAGAATGTGATCTGTAGTGCAACAACCAACTTAAATCTGTGTTTTCAGAATGTTGGGCGGGGCTGTGGAATATTTAAGTTCAGTGTTTTACCTTCATATATTTCTAGAAGAACACAAACTGTAGAGACCTGATAAAGAACAATCAGGCCCAACCTTGTTGAATTAAATTTACAAGCACCCTCTTACCCAGTTGTTCCAATGCTATGGATACATTGCAAGGGGCCTAATACAAATGCGCTCCTCCAGAAACTGAATGAAATCCTGCATGCATTTCTGGGAGAATTCAAAGACAAAATGTGGCAGGGATATTCTAGGAAAGCCCCCACAGCAGTTCGTAGTCACTGACCAAATGAAAACACAGCACACTAAATAGATGGATCTTCAGAGCACAGAACTGTAAGGACTAGACTGTGATCTATAATAGAACAATTCAAACACTTAAAAATGCATGCAAATGCCATGTCCTGTCTTTGCAGTAACATATGTCTTTGGATTTTTCTTTGGGCTGCCAGCTCACAAATAATGACACAGAGACTTATTATTAATTATGAAAGCTCAGCCTTAGCATAGGCTTGTTCCTAGCTAGTTTTTATAACTTAAATTGACCCATTGTTTTTAACCTGCATTCCTCCACATGGCTTGTTACCTCATCTCTCTACTGCCCATCCTGCTTCCTCCATCTCTTGCTGGCAACTCTGCCTTTCTTCTTCCCAGAGTCCTCTCTCTCTCTCTGAAGTCCCACCTATTCTCTCTTGCCTAGCTATTGGCCATTCAGCTCTTTATTACACCAATCACAGCAACACATCTTCACATAGTGAACAAATATCCCACAACAAACATACACAAATAAGCAAATTTGCCTTGAATCTTCAGAACAATGGTTGTGGTTGGGAGCCTGGGGACATGGATATATGAAATAGAAAATAAATAAATTCATAAATAAGCGATGTACCTCACACAGAAAAATAAGATATATTTAAGGTTCAAAAATAAAATAAACTAAAAATATGGACTCTCCCAAGTTTCCGAGTTGGTCTGAATTCTATAGTCTGTAACTCTTCAGCCATTCAGTGGGCCCTTCACTAAAAGGAGATGGGTTTTGGTTGAAATAAAAGTTAGAAGGAACATCCATGAACAACCTGTTGAGCATTGATCTTTCAACCATCTCTTATATGAAGCCCTGTTGGTTCTCATAGCTGCTCAATGATTCTTATATTTTTCTCTTAGATACTTATAATTATGTCCTCTGTAGCATCCTTCCACAAACTTCACTCTCTAAGACCCAGTTCTTCCTTTGCCCCAACTTTTATTACCTAAACTCACCAACAGCTGCTGCCTGGAGACCAACATCACCTGTCCTAGATAGGCTTCTTGATTTCAAGCAGTAGAAACTAACTTTTCTGCCTTCAGCAACTCAAACCTATTTGTAAGGATGTGGGAACCAACAGAACACATAGGAGACTGGAGGACCAAGCTTGGAAAATAAGTAGAACCCATAAGTTGCTGGAGATCGGCTTCAGGATGTATCCAGCTGGATGCTCCCATGACCACTGCCTCTGGCTACTGTAGGACATTGGTGATGGAGAGCTGACTGTCCATGAATAAACATGGTAACAAGCTTCCAAAATATTCCCTGGTGTTTGGCCCTGTTCTCACACCCTTGGATGTTCACTGCCTGCTTGGGTTGGATTTTCCTGTAACTAACAGCATATTGTAGAAGTGATGGTGTATGACTTCTCAGGGTCCGCTCTAAAAGATACTGTGGTTTCTATATTTCTCTTTATTATATCATTTGATTTATATCATTGAGGTCATTCTGTCACTCAAAATGTGTCCTATGTAAGTCCTTGTGTAGAGGGTGCCTTTGCCAATAGTGATAAAATGCAGGCTCTTGCTTCAAACCAGTGAGTACATCATGTTGACAGTAGGTCCTCAGCTCCAGCAAATCCTTCTGGTCCATCTGACACCATGACTGCAACCTTGTGTGAGGTCCTGAGCCAGAGTCACCCAGTTAAGGGGCTCCCAAATGCCAGACCAACAGAAAACCGAGAGCATAACTAGTTTTGTTGCTGTTGTTTTTAAACCACACATTTTGGAATAATTTAGTATCCAGCAACAGAGAGCCAACACATCTCCCCTTTACCTTTGAAGTACATTCCCTGCAGTCAAAGACCTGGGAGGCTCTTCTGTCTGACTGGCTGTCACAGGCTGTATGTTAGCATCTAGGGGGCTGGCGGAACACAGTGAGGTGGAGCAAGGCTGTTTCATCTGTAACTATGTGGGTGTCAGGCAGAGAACCACACTAGTACTATACACAATGGGAAGCACCCCCCCCCTCCCCAGCAAGATTCTCGGAATTTGGATAGTCAAAATGCAACAACATTATTTCCTTGTATCTGAATTCTTTCATCTCTATCCTTCCATTAGACTGTCGGAATTCTCCCCTCCCTCTTCCCCTTGCACCCCTGGTGAAGCGGCATCCTTCCTTCCCTGAAAAGCTAGCCTTGAGCTGTGCTTGGCCCTTTGGCATCTTCTCCACTAGGTTCATGTCTTCCACTCAGTAGACATTTCCACCAACGTTATAGCATGAACCACTAGGAGCACAGTCTACCTTCTAGAAGGGTGTGGCCTGGAGAGTGATGCGTGACTGAATGGCCACAATGCTAAGACTGATGTGCCGGAGGGAGATGAAAGAGTGGTTACTGTCAGACAGAAGCAGGTTTCTCACACATGCCTTGCCCATCCCCATCCTGCTAAAGTTGGATGATCAGCTTTGTAGAGAAAGGCATTAGGAACCTGGGTGGGGCTCAGAATGTGTACCTGGTGGCTGTCTTGTTTGTGTCTCCCAGAAGCAGTAGCAGCTTTTCTTCCTCCATTCCTTTCTCCCTTTCTCCTCCCCCCTTGACCCTTGTTCTTGAACTAGAGATTCAAGGGCAAGTCATTTATTTGAGAAGTACACAGGGGGAAAGGGAAAATAAAGACTGAGTCATTAAGCCACTAGCACAGCAGTTGACCAGAGCTTAATCCCGCAAGGGAACACTTGGGAAAAGGTACAAAGCCCATGGCTCAAAATTGTCCCACCTATGGGGCAAAAGAGCTGGGATATTTATGTAGCAACTCTGCAGCGTCCTTGGTGCAAGGCTGCTTCTGGTGACTTATTTTTCAACACTTTGAGTCTGCTGCATATGTGGGAATAATGGCCTTCTGTGGTTCCTACTTGGATGGAAAATGTCCAGGTAACACAGGCAGAAGCTACAGGGATAATGAGTGCTACTTCTCACCTTTCCCCTTTCTTCCCCTAACATTGGTTAGAAATCCCTGAGTATAAAAGACATTCTCTATCCCTTTTCAAGCCTTGCATAGCACTTACCACAATATTTTGCACATGGTAATGATCAATAAATATTTATGCTTTGCTTAATTAATGACACTACAAGACAGCTTTTTCCTGATGGTCCACCAGTATTGCCTCCATCTAGTTCCAATTTCCTGGGACAGAATGGATTTCATGTCATTATATTTTTATCCACTAAGTATGTAAGAGAAGATAATCTGATGTTTATATTTTGCAATACTTCTCATTCAATTGCATTCATAAATAAATAAAAAGTCTCCATTAAACTGCAGGCCCTATATTTGTATCTCTCTTTCAACGTTGTCTCTCTAAGAAGCTGTCTCCAAATTGAGGGAATTTGGAGGCTCCTGGTGTGTAGATCCTTATTAGCTTCCCTGCCTGACTCAGCATAGTCCTGTGCCAGCAATAATAGCTTGTTCCCTGTGCACTCAGGCTTTTCCAGTCCTCGAGCCAACGAGAAGCAGGTTTCATGTTTTATTAGAACTTCCCATCTCCGAGGGGAGTGTGGAAGATCTGGAAGAAGTCTGTTGCCTTCATTCCACTCTGTAGGTCAGACCACCTAGGTTCAGAAAGGGACTATCAGAGCTCCAGGGGCTAGGAAAGCAACTAGTCCTTGCATATTTCTTTCCTGTCACTATCCACGGGGCCAATTTCCTCCCAAGACCTCCATCTTGGAGCCTGGCCCTAATCCTAGGTCAATAATCATAGGTACTCTGTTTCATGGAATCCCTTTCTTATTGGTTGGTGAGTTCTACTTCATGCCCCAACATCTGTCCTAACTCAAACAGAATCCATGCCGTTATCAACTGACTTCCTGAAAACGATCTCTGCTTGGATACCAACAACTCCATGTTTATCTGGTCCACCAGACTCAGTTCCTCAGACACAATGAGGGAAACTTTCTTATCTCTAGTTGGGAACTAGGTGATTCTCGTCCATCTACTTGGCCCTCAGCAACTTTTGCCAACCTTAGCTAATTCCTGCTCAATAACTCTGTCTTCTTTGTAGTGATCTCTTAGATATCTCTTAAATATCTGTGGAGATATTTGCAGCATTGTTAGTATTTTATTGATGTTTCCTAGATCTGGAATTCCACCTTGCTGCTTTTATCCACTAGTAGATGCTGGTGGCATCTTGGCATCCAGAAGGTAGCTCTGGGGAATAACTTGCATGAGTACCTTGTTTACACCATAAGGTATCCAGATTTCTCCAATCACAGGTGTTTCTGTTGTGCCCTTGGTGGCTTCCCTGATGGGATCATTACTGAAAAATGTAATTTCTATTTGGGGTTCTTGGTCAGTTGGCAAGTACAGGTTGGGGCTATTTTTGTATGTCCTAGGACTCAATATGTACCAGACAATGTTGTCCCACTGTTCTCTCTAGAACTTTCAGACATTGCCTGCTTTTATAACTCTTTTCAAAAGCTATCCTCCCCTTTTATTTTAAGAGGCCGTAATGGTTAATCTTGATGCCACCTTGATGAAATTTAGAATAACCATGGAAATAATCCCTGGGCATTTTGTAAGATGTTTCTAAACTAGATTAAATGCAGTAGAAATAAGTACCCTAAATGTGGACACACCCATCTGTGGTCTGGGATCCCCAACTGACTAAAAAGGAGAAAATGAGCTGATCAGGAGCATTGTTTTCTGCTTCCTGACAATGGCTGAGGTGTGACCGGCTGCCTCATACTCCTGCAGATATGGTGTGACCAGCCCCCTCAGCCTCCTGTAGATATGGTGTGACCAGCTGCCTCAGCCTCCTGCAGATATGGTGTGACCAGCTGCCTCATACTCCTGCAGATATGGTGTGACCAGCTGCCTCATACACCTGCAGATATGGTATGACCAGCTGCCTCAGCCTCCTGCAGATATGGTGTAACCAGCCCCCTCATACTTCTGCAGATATGGTGTGACTAGCCCCCTCAGCCTCCTGCAGATATGGTATGACCAGCTGCCTCATACTCTTGCAGATATTGTGTGACCAGCTGCCTCATGCTCCTGCAGATATGGTGTGACCAGCTGCCCCAGCCTCCTGTAGATATGGTGTGACCAGCTGCCTCAGCCTCCTGTAGATATGGTGTGACCAGCCGCCTCAGCCTCCTGCAGATATGGTGTTACCAGCCCCCTCAGCCTCCTGCAGATATGGTGTGACCAGCCGCCTCAGCCTCCTGCAGATATGGTGTGACCAGCTGCCTCAGCCTCCTGCAGATATGGTGTGACCAGCTGCCTCATATTCCTGCAGATATGGTGTGACCAGCCCCTCATACTCCTGCAGATATGGTGTGACCAGTTGCCTCAGCCTCCTGTAGATATGGTGTGACCAGCTGTCTCATACTCCTGCAGATATGGGTGTGACCAGCTGCCTCATACTCCTGCAGATATGGTGTGACCAGCCGCCTCATAGTCCTGCAGATATGGTGTGACCAGCCCCCTCAGTCTCCTGCAGATATGGTATGACCAGCTGCCTCATACTCTTGCAGATATGGTGTGACCAGCCCCCTCATCCTCCTGCAGATATGGTGTGACCAGGTGCCTCAGCCTCCTGCAGATATTGTGTGATCAGCTGCCTCATACTCCTGCAGAAATGGTATGACCAGCTGCCTCAGCTTCCTGCAGATATGGTGTGACCAGCTGCCTCAGCCTCCTGTAGATATGGTGTGATCAGCCCCCTCAGGTGTCTGCAGATATGGTGTGACCAGCCCCCTCAGGTGTCTGCAGATATGGTGTGACCAGCCCCCTCATATCCCTACAGATATGGTGTGACTAGCCCCCTCATGCTCTTGCAGATATGGTGTGACCAGCCCCCTCATGCTTCTGCAGATATGGTATGACCAGCCCCCTCAGCCTCCTGCAGATATGGTATGACCAGCTGCCTCATGCTCCTGCAGACATGGTGTAACCAGCTGCCTCATGCTCCTGCAGATATGGTGTGACCAGCCCCCTCAGGCTTCTGCCGCCATGACTTCCCTGCCACAAAGGGCTGCACCTCAAAACTTGAAGCCAAAGTAACCCCTGCTTTTTTCAGTTGCTTCCTTTCATTAGACACATTGTCACAGAAACAAGGCAAATTACTAACGTAAACGCCAGCCCCATTTCCAGTGTTTTCTTTCTAACAATCGTGGTACCCGCGGTATATTCTGAGTTTCTGAATTCAGCTCTTACTATTTCCAGGAGAGTTGGATTAACTTGGACCTTTCCTTTACTTCTTAAAGTTGCATGGATTTCTCAAAATGCTTTTCAAGCATTTAGTAACTGCTACAAAAGCCCAGAAAATAATGTGCTGGGTGGATTCTTCACAAAGTCCTAATCCTAGAATCCAGAATCTTAGAAACCCCATACCTGGGGTTGGCCAATAGGCATCTAACCCCTTATACATATATTCTTGAAAAAGTCCCAACAAGTATCTTCCTTGAAGCCTGGAAAGGGAGCAGAGAAGGAAGGGTCATACGATTTCCATTTAAATTGAGAAATCTTCTCCCAGGAAACCCAGAGGCCTCTCTGCTGGCCTCCCGCTGCTGGCTACCTTTCTTGCACACTTTTCGGAGGATGACATGATTATTCCCTAAACAGATCACTGCAGCTCTTCCAGCATATTCTCTCTTCTAGGAATGCCACAAATGAATTACCATGAGGTGTTGGCACAGGGCCTCAGCCAGCAGGAGCCAATTATTTTTAAAAAATTTCCAAGCAAATCAGATCAGTGTTTCACAAGTTACCGGCCAAGACTCTTCAGAAAGTTGTGCAGCCCGCCTTTGCTGCCTATACATCGCTGACCTAAATATGTACAAATTTCACCCTTCCTAGGTCCTTACCCTTAGCTTTGTTCTGTTAGGACAACAACAGTTCCCACCCATTTGCAATAATCTGACTGGATCATTTCACTTATCCAAATTGTAAAGGGATGTTTGATCAGACCAGTTCATTAAAGTTCTTAATTAGATAGCACAGGCTCCCCCCACTTGCCAGATGGATGGAGCTGCACCTATTCGTGACACAACTTAATCACACTTTGCTTTGCTGTCAAGGCCATGTTTCGGGAAGAAATATGTTCTCTTGGCTGGGTGTAACATACGCGGTCCAAATCTGGCATCTCCAATCGAGAGAAAGAGGCTCTGTGGAAACGGAACATGTAAGAATATATGTCGTGGTTAAAATACATTAGCAGTCTGCACAAGGGGAGATTCTGCTGGATCTGATTTGCATCCTTAACAAAATGAGTTGTTTGTGGAAAGCATGGCCTCTGCCTTTGTTACTGTGCACATCAAATGGGTATTCAAGAATATTTTGCCTGAGGGATAAAAGAGGAGGCACAAGCGTTGTTGTTTATGTCTCTTTGAACTGTCAGGTTGTGGGAGGTGGTCTACTCCCAAGGGATGGGTGTCTTTGTCATTTAGACAACTACCCTAGGACTAAATGTGTTCCTGTTAGGGGATTCTCCTGCCACCTTGAGTAAATCTTTTCCCATAAAGCGTCACTGTCTTTCTTCTTTATTAAGAGGGGTAGGGCTCTCTTGGCCACCCCTATCCATCTGTGATAGCGTGTTTTTTTTCCCTTACTACTGGCAAGTATGAGTTCATTGAAATATTGAGCACTCAGTAGAAAATGATTTTGAAACTTCCAGGGAAAATGCTTGAGAAGTTTCCAGACTGAACTCTGTCTAAACAGAGCTGTTCTCTTGGATTTTACGGATGGCACCTCAGAACAGGATCTAGAGTTTGCCATTAGCATCATGCAGAGGGATCATTCAGGAGACCATCTGAGCCTCATCTCCAGGCTTGTTTCTCTCAGTGTGCGTCACCACAGTGAGAGGGGGTGCTGCTGGTGTTGTTGTTTATTTGCTTCTATTTTCCTCTGAGAGCAAAAAATATTCCTGCTCATTGAGATACTAATTTAGGCTCTTTTCAGTTATTTCTATGCCTCCGAGTAGAAGGCATCACATTAACATTAAAATTTATGCGTTGATAGTTATCATATATTCAAAACTCAAGTGCATGAATAGATTGAACTTTCTGCCTCTGGGTTTCGGGGTATTCTGCCTCATAAGCACAAGGGATCAATCCTGGCCATCCCCTGGTGTTATACCAGGCTGGCTAGGTCTCCTGATCTGCTGAGGATCGATGTCCCTTCTCTGTCCTGGTGGTTGTTGTTTGTCAATCTGATACAAGCTGGAGTTATCTGAGAAGAAGGAGCCAGAATTAAGACAATGCTTCCTTAAGATTACCCTATAGGCAAACCTGTGGAGTATTTGCTTAATTAGTGATTAATGTGGGAGGTCCCAACACTTTGTAGGTGGTGCCACCCCTGGGTAGGTGGTCCTGGGGTGCCCAAGAAAGCAGTTTGAGCAAACCATGAGGAATAAGTAGTAAGCATCATTCTTCCACGGGCTCTGAATTAGCTCCTTTCTCCAGGTTCCTGTCTTGAGTTTCTGCCCTGACTTGCCTTGATGATGAACCATAAGATAGAAGATGAAATAAACCCTTTTCTCCCCAAGTTGACTTTGGTTGTGGAGTTTATCACAGCAATAGAAACCAGACACTGACTGACTACATCATGTCTTCCTACACAAAGCCCTGGGACCTTAATGCTGCAGAGATGTGAGTCTGAGAAGATCACATCTGGGACACCCTGAACAATAATGCTTTTGAGTAATTCTCTCTATACTTTTCTCCAGTGAGGGCTTTGGTGGGAGGCAGAGTTGAATATAGGGTGATTGCTTGGAGCCCTTTAATTTTTCTTTAAAGAAATCATTGATATAGCTGTCTTCTTATCCAAGCCCTTCCCTGGCTGTGTAGAACAAGCCATTGTTGTCCACATCAGTGAGCTGAGATGAAGTCTCCTTATTCCACCTCGGGGTAGCCCTGCAGGAGATTCACAGAAGTCAGAGGATGCCCTTGGTGCTACCAAGCCCCAACCACTCCACAGTCTGAAATGAGGTGAACTGTTAGTCTGTGGGGAGGGAGCTTTGATTCAGATGGACAGCATGTCCCAGCTGGGTGGCTCAGATCCCAAAATCTTACGAAGATATGTGAATCAGCCTTTCAGTTCACACACACTGCCCCTTTTCTCCTTGAGGGCACACACAGCACCATGGTAGCTGGGCTGGGCTGGCTTCCCACAACAGCTGCACGTTGCATCTGGAGCCACCAAGTCCCCTCCTTCCTTCAGTTTTGAAGCTATGTCTGGCTCACAGTGACAGCCTTCTGTCTACTGGGCTTCATCATCTACCTCTGCATCTCATTCTGGTTGGAGTTCCTCAGTGTTTTGGGTCTCTCGGATCGTCTCTTGTCTAGTGTGGGATCTGCACCAGTTGTTATTTCCAAGAGACTCTTATTTAGCCTTCATATCAGTCACATGACAGGGGAGGGGAGGGAAAGAGCACTTGGTGCCTCCAGCCCCTGACATACCGAGGATTGTCTCTGCTTCCTACAGCATCCTCACAAATGAAGGGTTTCTGTTAACTTCTCCCACCTTATAGAAGGATCTTGCATTCACCAGGCTACCAGGCTTAAGTTGTGTGTGTATTTTAAAAAAGGCCAGAGTGGTACAAATGGCATGTGTTTTACATTTTCAACATTCAAATTCATAAGCAACTTTGGGGGTTGAATAGCAAATATATGATGAATTGCACATGTTTAATGTACATGGTTTAATAACTTTTAATGTATATATGTACTTGTAAAAATATTTCCACAAGATAATAAATATATTCCCCCAATCATCTCTGTTCCTTTTATATCTTTCTCTATATTTTAATCTGGCCTCTCTTATTCAGCATCATTATTTTATTTCCAAATGCCACATCATTAATTTGTACATATTTAGGGGACAGTATGTGAACTCTTGACACATATACATAATGTATAAAGATAAGATTATATATAAATAACATAGCCATCACTTCAAACATTTATCATCTGTTTGGGGGAAAGAACAGTCAAAGTCTTTCCTTCTAGCTACTTGGAAATACATTATAATAAATTCTTGCTAACTACAGCTACCCTATTGTGTTCCAGAAAACTCCTAATTACTCCTGAGTTTCAAGTCAGCTCACCCTATATTCCCTTTTCCCTCTACTCTTCCCCGCCTCTCATAACCACTATTCATCTCCCTGCTTTTATGAAACCAGCTGTTTTAGTTTCCATATATAAGTGAGAATATGCAGTTATTTCTTTTCATCCTAAACTATTTCACTTAACATAATGTCCTCCAGTTCTATCCATAGTTCTGCAAATGCCATTCTTCCTCATTGGATAATAGTCACTGTATATGTTATGCATTTCAAAAATTTATTGATGAACCTTTATGTTTATTCCATCTTGGCTATTGTGAATAGAGCTACCGTGAAGGTTGGAGTTTAGATGTCTCTTTGATACCCCAATTTCCTTGTCATTGGCTGCATACTTAGTAATGGGATTTCTGAATCATATGATATTTCTATTTTCATTTTAAAGGAACCTGTGCAGTGTTTTCCAGGAAGATTCCACTACTTGACATTTCTATCAACAGTGTAGAAGAATTTTCCTTCTTGGCGCTCTTGCTATGCTGTTTCCTATTTTGTATTATTTTGCATTTATTCATTTTGTTAGTTAGTTGTGTATATGCATGCTACAGCACATATGTGGAAGCCAGAGGACAACTTGGAGGAGTCAATCCACTCCTTCTACCATGTAGGCTCTGGAGACAGAACTCAGGCCAGGAAGCTTATCAGCGAGTGCCTTTACCAGCTGAGCTATCTCTCTAGCTCTATTTTATTTTTTTGATGGTAGCCATTCTGACTAGGGTGAGATGACATCTCCCCAAGGTGTGGGTTTGTATTTCCGTGATTATTTGTGTTGGATGTGTTTTCTTGTGTCTCTTGGCTGTTTGCAAGCTTTCTTTCATCAATGTCTATTCAGATCATTTACCCATTAAACGAAATTACACTTTTTTATACACATACACATGGTTTGAGTTCCTGATATCTTGGATATTAATCTCATGTTGGATGAATAGTTTGAAAATATTTCTTTCCCACCCCATGAGTATGCTGTGTTCTCACTCCTGTAATTGTTTCTTTTGCTTTTCAGAACTGTTTTAGTTGATTTTGTTGTTGTTACTGTTTTGTTTTGATGCCCTGTCTTTTAAAGTCATATACAAAAACATTTCTGCCTTGACATGTGTCTTAAAGTCTTTCCCCTGTGGGTTTTTTTTTTGTACTTTCCTAGTTTCTGGTTTTACATTTATGTCTGATTTATTTTGGGATGATTGTGTACATGGTAAGAGGTGTGTGCTATCCTGGGCATATAGATACCCAGCTTTCTCGACACACCTACTGCAGAGCCTGGCCTTTCCCCTCTTGGCACTTTCATAAGAAGTCAGTTTGTTATAAGCACATCCTCTATTCTGTTCCATCGGTCTATGCATCTGATTTGACAGGCAACAGTGCCATGCTATTTTAGTCACCGTAGCTTTGTAGACTATTTTGAAGTCAGATAGTGTAATGTGTCCAGATTTTTCACTTTTCTTCAGTATCACTTTGGCTGCTGGAGGTCTTTTGTGACTCTGTACACAGTTTAGGATTGCTCCTGTCTGTTTCATGTAGACTGTCATTGCTGACTTGATTTAGATTGCCTTGGATCTACAGATGGCTTTGAGCAGAAAGTATATTTTAGCAATATTAATTCTTCTAATTCATAGACATCAAATGTCTTCTGATCTTAAAGTGTTCTCTTACAATTCCTTCATTTGTGTTTCATGTGAATTTTTCTTTGTCTGAGTACATCTATAGGTATTTTATTTTATTTTTATCTTGGTAGCTATTATAAATAGGATTGTTTTCTTGCTTTCTTTTTTTTATATAGTTCTGGCACATGGCAATACTGTTGATTTTTGTATGCTAGTGTTTGCATCCTGCCAATGCACTGAAATTGTTTATTAACTCCAAAGACCATAGGGAAGAACCAGGTGTGACACTTCAGTTGTTTCCTCATAGGAGAGTACAGTGATTGCCCTGTATCAGTTACTAAATAGGTGGGTGGTGAGATCTCTAGATGCTTTCCAGGATCCACCACTAAAACACCCCGACTTATCTGCTGGACATCATGAAGGAAAGATAAATCAATGCCATTGTGCTTTGTATCAGCTCCTGAGTTGCAAAATCCATAAAGATAAAAAACCTTGTCTTAAAAAAGAACATTGAGGATTAAAGAAAATTGTTGCACAACAGTAAACAGAGGAACACATAGCTATAAACCCAACAAAAACCCTGTCCACCTTAAATGTCTTAAGTCCAGCATCATAGATTGAAGTAAAAATCATACGTGTATGTATATCACATATATCATAGATATATCTTATGTGTAAACTAGGCAAAAGAAGACAGCAAAATTTGTAAACAGTGATAACACAGGTACATTTATGGATATATGTTTATTAAGTAAACTAAATAGAGTGTCATGGGGCCATAAATTTGTCTAGAGATCTGAGAGAGTTAAGTAGCACTATGGACAGGGCTGACTGCCAAGCACCTGCCTGCGAGATGGAACACTTTCAAATGGACCTACAGCATTTCTGCATAAGATTACAAATTTGTCAAAGGAACTTCTGATTCTGTTCAAGGTAGAGTAAGAAACATCAGAATTAACAAAACTATTCTTAGACTAAACGCTGCTTTGATGCTGTCTAAGAAATCTTACAGGCAAGATGAAAAAGCACCCATGAGTTTCCAACTATCTGAGCTTAGTTTTAGGAAAAGGACCAATAATATTTTTATGAATACATAAATATAAATACCCCCAGTACCCATCAAGGTACTTCATCATGTTTGGCATTGATTAAAAAAAAAACCCATATGAATTCAAAGAAGCCAAAAAGTAGGAGTCCTAATGAGAAGGAAACCAATCAACTGAAAGAAAACTGAGGATACACAGACGTCAGACTAGCAGAAAGGGCTATTAGAACAGCACTCAGAACTTGCTTCCCTCTGTTGAAAAAGTAGTAAAGACAGGGAAATAATTTTACAGATGAAAAACATGAAGTTTCAAATTTAAAACAAACAAACAAACAATTGGCTAGATCAGATTGCCTATGTATTATATAGGATGAACAGTGTATTATATAAGATAAACAGTGTATTATATAGGATGAATAATGTATTATATAAGATAAACAGTGTATTATATAGGATGAATAATGTATTATATAGGATGAACAGTGTATTATATAGGATGAGCAGTGTATTATGTAAGATGAAGAGTATATTACATAGGATGAACAGTGTGTTATATAGGATGAACAGTGTGTTATATAGGATGAACAGTGTATTATATAGGATGACCAATGTATTATATAGGATGAACAGTGTATTATATAGGATGAACAGTGTATTATATAGGATGAATAATGTATTATATAGGATGAACAGTGTATTATATAGGATGAACAGTGTATTATATAGGATGAACAGTGTATTATATAGGATGAACAGTATATTATACAGGATGAACAGTGTATTATATAGGACGAACAGTGTATTATATAGGACGAACAGTGTATTATATAGGACGAACAGTGTATTATATAGGATGAACAGTGTATTGTATAGGATGAACAGTGTATTATATAGGACGAACAGTGTATTATATAGGATGAACAGTGTATTATATAGGATGAACAGTGTATTATTTGTGGAGGAAAACACAACCAACCAAAAGGGTCTTCAGGAATGAAACCTGTCATTTGTTGTAAAATGGATGAAACCGGAAATAGAAGAGAAATTCTTGATAACAGCATCTGTTAAAAACCTAAAGCTACCACCAGATTTCCAAAATAGAGAAACACAGAGAAATACAGGGAGGGACTTTTATGAGGTGTGGGAAAACATGAAATCTAATATTCATGTAACTGGAGTCCCTGAAGGAAGAAGAGAGGGAAAAAAAATGCGAGGAAAAAGTGATCAATTTTTAATTTTTTGATAAAAAACCACAGATCCACAAATATAAGAAGATCAATAAGCCCCAAGCACAACAAACACACAAAGAACTTTCTTCATTCAGAGCTCATCGTAATCAAGTTGCTTTCAGAACCGGTGCCAAAAGAAAAACCTTCAAAGCAAACCAGGGATGAGGACGAAGTGAGAAGCCAGCGAGGAGAGAGTGGCTGGCATCCTTAAAGCAGTGAAGGGCACAGAAAGCCAGGCAACGATGCCCAGGGAGTCCAGGTGAAGAATCAGCAAGTGAGCTGCAGAGCACTTCTCCGTGGACTGTCTCTAGAGATAAAAATACACACCGTCAGCAAACATGAAAAAAGATCATTCATTTTAGTATTCATCAGGGAAATAAACAAAAACCGTGATGAGACATCAATCCACACCAATCAGAATGACTGTTACTAAGCTAACAAGCCAATAGAAAATAAATGTTGGTAAGATTATGGTAACAAGGAACTCATGGACACTGTTTGTGAAGGGTGAATGCAGATTAGATCAGCCATATGGAAAGCAGCAGAGAGGGTCTACCATTAGACCTTCTGTCTGATTGAGTGTTTCTCCTCTAGGGTGTTTGTTCAAAGCAAATAAAGTCAGAACACCAAAGAGAAGTCTGCACATCCACAGTTATTGTGGAACCATTCATAATAATAAGCAAGCTATGAAAACAACCCAGGGGCCTATCAACAAATTAATGGATAAGAAAATGTATAGATGCCCAATGGAGTATTATTCAGTCATAAAGAAGAATGAACTCATCATTTGTAGTAGCATGGATGGAACTGAAAGTAGAAGAGAAATGATTTATAATAGCATTTGTTAAAATCTATAGCTAACATCATAGATAGCAATAGGTAGAATTATTATGCTCTTAAAAGGAATAGGGCAAGAAGATCTGTGTTACTTTGGGTCAGTTTTTCACTGGAAGCTCTAGCTATTGCAAGATGTGAAGAAAAAAAAAGATATTCATAGTGGAAAAGAGGTAACACTGTCTTTCTTTGTAGATGGCATGATTGTCTACATAGAAATACAAGAATATTTTTAATTAGAAATACTCTTGTAACATTACTTGCTGTACCAAAAGAAAAGTAGAAAAATGCTTAAACATAAATGTCACTAAAGATGTCTATCAAAAACTAGAAGACTACTGAGAGAAATTAAAGACTTGATTCCATGGAAAACAGTGCTATGGTCCTAGGTCAAGTGACTCAATAGTTTCCTCCCTTTTATTGAAAACAGATTTTTTTCCCTTCACACAATATATCCTGATTACAGTTCCCCTCCCTCTATTCCTTCCAGTGCCTCCCTCTTCACCTCCCATCAAGACCCACTCCCTTTCTGTCTTTCATTAGAAAACAAACAGATTTATAAGGGATAACAATAAAAATACAACAAAATAAAATATAATAAAACAAGAACTATCACATCAAAGCTGTACAGGACAAATAAACAGATGAAAAAGAACCCAGGAGAAGGCACAAGAGTCAGTGACCCACTCATTCACACATTCAGGAATCCCATAAAAAACACTAAACAGGAAGGCATAATATATACAAAGGAGCTGATGCAGATTGGTGCATGCTGCCTCAGTCTCTGTGAGTTTGTATGAGTTTTGATCATGTTAATGTAGAGGGCCTTGCTTCTTAGTGTCCTCCACCTTCTCTAGCTCTTACATTCTTTCCATCTCCTCTTCTGCAGGGTTCCCTGGGCCCTGAGGGGAGGGATTTGATGGAGACACCCCATTTAAAGCTGAGTGTTCCATTCTCTCTCTCTCTCTCTCTCTCTCTCTCTCTCTCTCTCTCTCTCTCTCTCTCTCTCTCTGTGTAATGTATGGCTGTGGGTCTCTGTATTTGTTCCCATCTGCTGCAGGAGGAAACTTCTCTGATGATGGTTGAGCAAGGCACTGATCTAAATGCAGCTGAATCTGACTTAATATTTTAATGACGATAGTTCTTACCAAATTTATATACAGATTTACGTGATTCCAATCACACCCCAACAAGTTGATTAAGTTTTAATGAAAATGCCAGGGACCTAGCAATGTCAGAAAAATTTTGGAAAACAGAAATGGAGGGGAAAAATTGACCCTATCGAATCTCAAGATTAATATCTATTAGATCTATTGAACTACAATGATCAAGATGGGTGGATATTGACAGGTCAAAAAAGTTAGGGAACAGCCTAGAGACAGAAACACAGCTGTATGAACATCTGGCTTTCAAGAACAGAGAAGTTCAGGAGGAGAGAATGATCTTTTCCTTAAAAGGTACTAGAGCATTTGTATGTTTATATGTGCGGAGAAAGAGGAAGAGGAAGGAGAGGAGGAAGAAGAGGAGAAGGACAGTGATGAGAATGTTGATGAAAAACTCAATCCACATTTTGCACTATTAAAATAATTAATTCATAGTAGACCATAGACCAAACTAGGATTTTATTTATCTATCTGTCTGTCTGTTTATTATTTGGTGTGTGTGTTTATATACATACATGACATGATGGTGCATATGTGGAGGTCAGAGATTAATCTGTGGGAGTCAGTTCTCACCTTCTAACATGTGAGTCCCAGGGATCCTGAGGGATAGTGGCCTTACCTTTAACTGCCGAGCCATCTTGCTGGCCCCATTGACCTGAATATAAAACTTAAACCTCTAGTCCTTGTACAAGAGAACACAGGTTAACATCTTTGTGACCTTAGGTGGGTGTCATTCGTATCTTTGACATTAAGAGTATGGTGCAAAATAGAAGACAAAGGAAAGCAGCTTCTTAAAGGTAAAGAACTGAGAGTGCACAACTCACACAGTGCTCAGCGGCAGAACTCACTGAACTACAACTTAGTAGTGTGGACTTACCTTTGGAAATTATCATCCCCTTCTAGTGTGTGTACTAAAACAACGTGCATGCATCTTAACTGATATGCGCCTCACAAAAAATGGAGTCACATAAGCAGGTCAACTGGGGACTGGAGAGATGGCTCAGTGGTTAAGAGCACTTGCTACTCTTACAGAAAACCTGGGATTAGTTCCCAGCACCTACATGGTAGCTCGAAACTAGTTCTGGGGCATCTGATACTCTCTTCTGAACACTGTGGACACCAGGCATGTATGTGGTGCATAAACATAGATAGATAGATAGATAGATAGATAGATAGATAGATAGATAGATAGATAGAGACAACAGACAGACAGACAAAACACTCATATGCATAATAAACATAAATATTTTTAAAGGTCAACCAATCCAAATGTAACCAATAGTCTATTTTTAAGTCCCACATAAGCCAGGATTTGGAAATCCTGATCTCAAAGTTAGCCAGTAGAGAGATGTTTACCCATTTGTGGCAGGACACATTCCTCACATGTGTTTCCTAACTGAGGCCTTAATAAACTCATTAATTCTATTTTTCTTCTGAGAAAGAATAAAGTGTGAATTAATTTCTTTACAGAGTCTGTAGTCTATGGACTAAGTAGTTCATGTCTTGGTCTTTTTTAAATCTTAAAAGATACTGACATTTTTTGAGTTTCTTTCCAAGCTAAGAAACTCATCGAGGGCAGAAGTTGCAATAATGGATCCCCTCTTGTTTTAAGTTATGCAAATTTAGACTTTGGATTTGTTATTTTGCTAAATTAGAGTATGACAATTATTGACAAACTGTTGCTTGGTTTTCAAGTCAAGAATCTGTCATTGTTTTAAAACATTCAACATCTCTGCCAGATGGTGGTGGCACACACCTTTAATCCCAGCACTCGGGAGGCAGAGGCAGGCGGATCTTGTGAGTTTGAGGCCGGCCTGGTCTACAGAGTGAGTTCCAGGACAGGCTCCAAAACTACACAGAGAAACCTTGTTTCGAAAAAACCAAAAAACAAAAACAAACAAACAAAAAAAACCAAAAAACAAAACAAACAAGAAAAATCAACAACTCTTCCTGTAGAGCACAGCACTAGTAAGGAAGAACTTGGGATTGAGGTTAACTGATTCTTGAGCCAGAGTTTTGATACTATGACAAAATACCTTAGATAATCAACTTAAAAAGAGGAAACATTTGACTCACGGTTTTGGAAGGCTCAGAACCTAGTCAATTGTTTCTGTTGCTGTGAATCTTTGGCAAAGAACATATCATGGCAGGGATTGCATGTTGAAGCAAAGTCACTCACCTCACTGTGTCCAGAAAACAAAAGGAGAAAGCGATATTGGCATCTTCAAAGGCATGCCTACTAGTGACCTAAAATCTCCCATTGGGCTTCAGCTCTTAAAGGTATGCAACGCTTACAAATAGTGAGATGGTTTTGGAGACTACATGTCAAATGGTCTTTAGGGCCACATTTCAGATCCACGTCTAGCAACTGAAATCTGGTGACCAGCACTGGGGTTAAAGTCATCCTCTGATGATCTGCCCCAGCTCATTGACTGTGCCACAGTGCCAGTATAGAGGTCAGATGACTTGTGGGAGAGAGTCTGTTCTCTCCTACCACGTAGGACCCAGGGATCGAACTCAGGACATTAGACTTGTGTCAGTACTTTTACCTGCTGTGCCAACTTGTTGGACCAACATCGCTCATTCTTAAGGGAAGAGATGGCCCATAATAAAAGACGCAAGTGTTGTGAGGAGGAGGAAAACTCATTAGAAGCCTTCAGCTAAGGATAAGGACTATCACTGAGCTAAAACTCTATCTGTGAGTTTCCTGGCCACGAGGAGAAAAATATGATGGATTTATTTAATAAAACAAAGCACATTCACTTATCAAGGAGTGATATTAGCATTTAATCCAAGGAGGGACTCAATAAATAATGATAGAAAGACTATCTTCTAAGACAACCATGCAAAAGAACAAATGCCATTCTTCTTATTTTTCTCTTACTTAAACCAAGTCTATAAAATTAAATACTATTTCTAGGGAGAGGGTTCTATGGAGAGGCTGTGTGATATTTACCTCTGACACAAAGCCCCTCTTCAGCATCATTCAAAGAAAGGCCCATCCACAGCTAGAGAGGAGACTGGTCAACTCTAGAGACCATTCGTTTTTGGAGAATAGGAAATCTGAGGGCAAGCACAGTTGGATTGTGCTTTGGAAGAGGCTGAGAAGAAGCAGTTTACCAGACAACTCAAGAAGCAAGGTTGAGGACCCCATCAATTGTCTGTAGCTTGAAGATTCTTCCAATTTTGTAGGAAAATGCTTAATCTAGAGGCAAAGGTGACTGGTGGGGGCTGGTATTTCTAGCAGGCTTTTGTCAGTCAAATGTCCCTGGAGGTCGGAGATTCTTATTAATATGCAATCTTTATGGGATGCCACAGCTTAACAACACCAGTGTGCCTCCAGCTACCTCTGGATTTCCATCCAATTCCTACATTCTTACTCAAGATGGGGAGACCTACATATAAGTAACAAGAATCATATATATTATAACTTCCATACCAACTTAACCTGACCAGTGATGGCTGCATCAAACATTGCCTGGAACTTTAATGGCCCACATAGGTCCAATAGGAAAGAGTATCATTATTGCACAGTAATTTTTACCATAGACATTGATCAGAGTAACTAACACAGTTAATTCCTAAGATTAGCATTAATTAACAGTAATATAATCAGCATTCATATATTATATTAATAGGCATGGATACACTGAATATAATTAACATTGTTTGCCATTCTTAATATTGGATGCTAACAATTGCACACGAGCCTTCTAGCTAGTGTTGAATCAAGCAACCTAGGGCAGTTAATGTCACATCATGGAGTAGGGGAAGAGGAAGAGATGCCATTCCCAGAATCCCTTTTCTGCTTACCTCTACTTGTGCCTCAGAGAAATGAAACTGCATGGCCTGTAGTCTTGCTTACTAACTTAACTAGTGGCTGTAACCCTGGGGTATTACCTAACAAAACTGCATACTCCAATATACACATTTCTGGGTGAGAATTAAAATAGGGGCTAAAACTTGGGGAACACTGGCAGATATTCCCAGTGACCAGACAGAGGGAATGAATGAAGCCTAAAAGGTGTGTCAATGAGACTGAGTACAGATGATGGCAACCTGGAAGCTAAAGACCCCACCTAAACACGTTCAACAGTACAATTCTGAAAAACACGCTGTGTGGGTGGATATGCATGCTCATTCACATGTGGGTTGTAGGGAAGAACCTCACACACATCTGTGACCAAACTCAGCCCCATTGGCAGTCAGTGTATCATGTCTGAATGGATGAAAGAGTAGCTGGGGGATACATTGGCCTCACATTTTGCCAGCGGCAGCTGCATACACAAACCCTCGCCTTGACTGTCAAAAGAGAGGAGGAAAGAGATGATGAGTGGTGGGTATAAGGGGCAGAATGGTCATTGGAGGTTAGCCCATTCTTTCAAGGAGGCAGAGAACTCCAGGAGATTCACAGGCAGGGCCACACTGGTTCCAAGGAACCACTTTGTACTTGTTTGTGAAGCTTGGTCTAATTTTCAGTGGGAATTATAAGCATTCTAACAGTCTAACCTGACACAAACATTACATAATCCTGACTTGAAAGGTTTGGAATTCCTGTTTGGCTCCCCACTGCCACAGTCTTGCACCCTCCATTTTTGAGAAGGTCTCACACTATAGCCCAAGCTGGTCTAGAACTCACTATGTACCTTATGAATCCAGAGATTACAGGTGTGAATCACCACGCCCTTTTCATTTTAAAATTCTTGCTGAACATACTGAAATTCAGCCAGGACCAGCTCTCAGCCCCACAAGGATGATCAGGCTGTACAAAGTCCGTAGATAACAAAATGCATTGTCCTGTCCAATGGGGATATTCAAAGCTTATCCATCTGGATGCCAAAGAGCCTGTGCTAGCTGAATTAGCACAATTGGTATGGAGCTGTTCTTTCAGAGAGTAATTGGCCACCTGGTTCATGGCCACCCCTGTGATCTTAGTAAGATGGCATCCTCACTATACTCAAAGCTATTTGTCCCCCAGTCTAGCAGCCTGCATTCTGAGTACTTAAGAGGCTGGTTACACATAGTAGATGTAGGATATAGAACAATGAAGCAGTATCACAGCCTCCTCTGGATCATCCAGGGTTAAAATATGCTCAGGGACAGCCTCCTTCCCACCTAGAATCCCATTACTTAGCACTGTGGCCTTTGGAAAAGCGACACTCCACTCATTTTCCTAAGTGAACCAGAAGGGCAGAGTTAGCTGTGAGAGAAATACTTATTGCATGTGCAGAATTTGCCAGAGGGAATCATGAAGCCAAATATGTTTCGGAACTTGCATTATTTTAAAGGAGGAAGTTCAAGATTACATCAGATGAAAGTTTGTTTAATTCTCAATTAGTAATTGTTTTTATGCAGTGTCGGGGGCAATGAGACTTTTATGAGCAGTGCCATTGATTGAATGATGTCCTCATTGGATGTTGATTGAGTGATCTTTTGATTCCATCCCTATTAACATGCTAATGGTGAGGGATGCAGCCCCTCTCAAAGGCGCCTGCAATTCCAAGGATGGATGTCTCTGACCTGTACATTTCTGTAAGAGCCTGGAGGAGGAGGGGTGTCTGGGACTCTTCCATGGTTTCATTAGCATATTGTAGCTCAACTCCCAGGGGTGATACATTTAAAGAACATGGAACACAATTAGGAAGATTTTTTAAAAGGTTACAAATGGTGGGCGGGTTCTGAGACTGTCTGGATCTACATGCCAAGGGCATCTAAGTCAGTCCTGAGAACAGCTGGAGCCCAAAGGCCAGCGCCTCTCTGTGCACTGAATTTACATAAGCTTTGAAGATATTTTTAGTTTCCTGTGCTCCTCTTAATATTCTCCTGCTTCTCTGCCTCACAAAAAACGGAAGACTGCAAGCTTAGGAGTCTGAGCCTTTGGTCTTCAGAAGTCCTGATGTTGTTTTCTTTTTCAGATCTTCTGGGGATGTGTGGAGGCAGAAACTGATGAAGCAGCCATTAGCCTGCCATACTTAGAACCCTTTATATATGGGCACCAGGGGCCTGTGGGTCTACTCCATCCTAGGAATGTCTGCTCATTTTGTATTGCTCATTTTAAAATGAGATTAGCTGGGATGGTATACCTTTTAAAATTCCCAATAGTACTATACATATAGGAAGTGAATGAATGTGTTTTCTTTTGTTCCTTATCCCTCATCCCATGAGAAAACAATGCATTTGAGACTTTAAATCAAGGTTATGGCTTAGACCATGGGAATCTTGGAAAGGTAAACATCCATCAACATTCACTATTTATCTGCATATTTCTTCACTTGTTTATTTAATAAGCCCTTATTGAGCAACACAATGTGCCAAGCACTGAGTTGTTGAAATGTTTGTTGTACAAACATAAGGATATGTGTTTCATCCCTAGAACTTGCTTTAAAAAGCTATGTGTGATGGCACACACATGTAACCCCTGCACTGAGGAGGCAGAGACAAGCAGAATTCTGGGACTTGCTGGCCAGCCAGCCCAACCTACTTGTGGAGCTCTAGGCCAATGAGAGACACCGTCTCAAAATCCAAGGTGAATGGCTCTTGATGAAGGATACCTGATGCTGACTTTTGACCTCCACATGTGTGCCCTCACACATCGTTCATGTGCATCTATATGCATGTGCATCTACATGAACATCTGGGCCCATGCACAAGCTCTCTCTCTCTCTCTCTCTCTCTCTCTCTCTCTCTCTCTCTCTCTCTCTCTCTCTCTCTCTCTTTCTTGCATATGTGGGCACACACACAAACTAATATGGACTAGTCTCTGTCTAAGTTTAGAGGTCTAGGTTTGTGTGTGTGTGTGTGTGTGTGTGTGTGTGTGTGTGTGTGTGTGTGTGTGTCTGTTGGGAGATACTGGGACCTGTGCATGCTTACTTCATCCCAGTAACAAGCTGGTTCATGGATTTTATTTGTCTTTCATGCAAATATAAACAGAGCTAGAGAGTCTTGGTGCTAAGAGGGGACATCTCTGTATCAGGAGGCCCAGGCCAGGTGCTGGTCCTGCCTCTGAGTGGCTGTGTAGTCCTGGTAAGTAGCCAAGCCCAGGTGACAAGACTCAGCAAGCAGGCAGGAGGGAGGAAGTAAAAGAGGACATGCTATACCTAAGCATGCTCATGGTGTTCTTTTAGTGGGTCTGATCATACAAGATGGTGGGGAGAATTCTGCCTGAGACTGTGAGTTGTGACCCTAGGAGGAGATGGTCTCGGGCTTTTTTTTTTCCCTAGTCCAGACATTCAATAATTCAAGGAGACAAAACTGTCTGGTACTCTGTTCTTGTCAGTGGGCTTGCTCTGCCATAGACAGTAATTACATGGATAAAACAACATGGCAATGTGAACATTTAGAAAAATAGGGATTTTATTTTTGTGACAGTGGATCATAGACTCTTTGAGAAAGTATTTGGTGGAGTGTAAAGTTAAAAACGGAGCCTGAGCTACTGATAGAATCCAGTTCGGGATCAAATGCAGAGCCTTCAGGGCATCCAGTAATAGACTTCCCATTTCTGCAGAATGTTGTAGACACTCACCCTGTTCATCTCTCATGCTAGATCTGCTTAGTCATTGGCTGGGCAAACACTGCATTGGACTTAGGTCCTTTCAAGTGGAACACAGATGTGGAAGCTTCCACCAATCCCTTTCCAAGGATACGTCTACATCTTCCCTTGTTCTAATTTGGGGGTTCAAGACCCCCCAGGATCTTTTAAATAAGACTTTCCCCAGAGACCCTCGATTATTCAAGAAGATGCCTGACAATATATATGCCTCCTGATCATAAATCTGCACATGTATATATGTAGGTGCATATGGATTGGGTGAGTGTATACATGCATATACTGTGCACAAGCATGTACACGTGTGTACATGTGGAGGCTAGAGTGCCACTTAGGATGTCATTTGTCTGGTGCTGTCCACCTTTTTGAGACAAGATCTCCCACTGGCCTGGAACTCTCAAAAGTAAGGCTGTCTGGTTGCCCAGTGAGCCGCAAGGATTGCCTCTCTCCATCTCCCGAGTGCTGGGATTACTAGGGCACACTACCATGACTGTTTTTGTTTGTTTGTTTCTTCATGAGTTGTTCTGAGGATGAAATACAGGTCCTCACACTTCTGAAGCAAACACTGAACTATCTCTCCAGCCCCACCATCAGCCCTCTCATGCTGCATCTCCAGAGACTCGTGCAGACACAGGCACGATGTGCATTCACAATGATTAGGTGTCAGATGGCTGAATGGATGCTGGACACAAGGAGTGCTGAGGAGATGTCTGTGCTGATGAGATCTTAGATTAAGTCACCTAGAAGGTCCCTTATACCATGTAGACTCTGATTAAAGCACCCCATGAATTGATGGGCACTTCCTCTACAATGGCAGCAAGCCATTTGTATATTCTGCCATAACCCAGCTTGGCCAGTTCCATTCCTTTTCCCTTATCTCCCCCTTCTCCCCTTCCATATCCTTAATCATACAAACTACAGGTTTCAGGGCCTGTGACACCCCACATGTCTCACAACTCCATCTCAGCCCTCTATTCCCACCTGCCTGATGCTGCTTCTCAGCTACAGCTCCCTGAAGGCTCAGGCTTACCCGACAATCCTTTAAAAGACAAATCTTTTCATGTGTATTGGCGTTTTGCCTGCATGCATGTCTGTGCACTACATGCATGGCTAATGCCTGCAGCAGCTAGGAGAGGCCATTTGCTGCCCTGGAACTGGAGTTGCAGATGGTGAGTCACAAAGTCAGGTCTTGAATGGAATCAGGTCTTGTGGAAGAGCAGCCAGGCCTCTTGACTGCTGAGCCATCTCTCAAGCCGGTGCTTGATGGTTCTTTTGTCCACCGCATCCATAAGAATGGCAACTCATTTCTCTGTGTCCTGGCGCCTAGCACAGGCTGCAAACAGCTAGCAAAATCTCAATAAACATGGAGCAAAGGAACGAATGAGTGAGTGAATGACTGCATGAGTACCTTCTCCCCATTATTCTCAATTGAGTTTCTTCACTGTAGGGTACCAGTGAAAAAGGACCCTGCATTGTCCAGCTGGAGCAAAAGTATGGGAAAATCACTTTGCCAGATGCTCTTCTTGATAGCCATGGGAAACAAGAATATTGCTTCTGGTTTGACTTCTTTCTTTGACCTCTGGATGGTGACCCTGAGGTGTGACTTCAACCCTGATCTCTTGTGTAGGGCTGGGTGGTGGCACACAGGTAATAACCCGCTGGAATTCCTATATTCGCGTCCATTTTTCTCCCACCTACTCCCCTCTCTGCTACCCCTGGACCAGATGCAGAATCCTCAGCCTCCAGCTTACAGGACAAGATTGTGTCATCTGAATCACTCCGATCTCGATCTCGGCCTGATGATCCTTTCAAAGGCTCTGAACTCAATTTGCAGTGCCCGGCAGGGAGCGCCTCATTCATTCAGTCACCACGTGAAGTTGTCCTTCCCTGAGCTTGCTGGGGAAGGCCAATTAAGCTCTTGCTCAGGAAGCTGCAGAACTACTCACATACAGACAGGGCCTGTCAGGGCTATGCAGCTGCTCACTCCAGCAGGCGCAGCGGATATCCCTCTGCACCAGAGGGGTTAAAAGAAGCCTAGGAAGTTCTTCAGTGCAACATCTGGCCCCAGCCTCCCTCAGCTTCCCCAACTTGGTCTCTGTTCTCTTCATATTCTGCAATTTTTATTTTTCCCTTGTCTTTAACACAGATTCTTCATGCTACCATTGTTTTTATTTACAGAGTCTATTACAAAAGTCGCTAGAGCAGAGCCTATCCTAGACAAAAGTTTATACTAGGACTTCAGACTCAAGAACCCTCCCATCTCCCTTCTTTCAGAGTCCAGTACCCTTACACTTGTCCCATTCTTATACACAAAATGCCCTTGTATTACCCAGGCTCTATTTTTGTGAGGAGGAATTAATTTACTCCCATATATTACTGAATTAATACCTACCAATCACCCTAGGGACCTACTTATTCTGTATATGGGATCAGAAGGGTAATGAATATGCATGACTCCAAGGCTGAAATCCTTAAGGGTAGGCATAGGGTGCATGCAGGATAATTTGCAACCAAGTAGATTTCTATCAACTCTACCTAGAGGTCAAGTCAAGGTCTTAGATGGCACTGATAAGGAAGAATGAGGCTGCCTAGGCTACATCTTCTTGTCATGGGTGAGGAAAATGAGGCTGAGAGGCATTAACCTGGTCACTGTCGGAGAGTCAGCATTAAGAGCATCTTTGATCTGGGAGTGGTGGTACGCACCTGGAAACCCAGCACCCAGGAGGCAGAAGCACCCCACACTCTTTGTACTGTTCTAGTGCTTAACCTTTCCTGAGCACTGCCTATATACCAAGAACCACCCTAAGGTTTTACAAGCATGTCTTCATTTATTTAGCCTCTACAACTCTGTGGAGGAAGCATTATCTCTATTCCTATCTTACAGAAGAGGTAACTGAGACCCAGGAACACTCAGACTCTCAAGAATAGGAGCCAGCAAGAGGCAGAGTATCTGCCTGATCTGTGGTACTTGATTCACACAGCCTCCCTACTGTATTTCCTGGACTCTTTTGAAGCCTTATTGCTAGAGCAATTTTCTACCATTTTTCATTCTTTGTCAGGCATCCATGCCTTCTCACTACTAAAAATGCATCCCACATTGCCTACTCAGCCCTGCACTAAAGGCCACCAAGACCTCATAGGAAACCCTTAGTCTAAGCAGGAGGAGCCACTATTACCTGACAGAGCAGCCTGCCTGTGCCAGACTCATGTGGTTGGTGGTCACCAGGACTGTTAGTAAAGCCAGACATGGGATTCCCAACTCCATATCCTTCTTCCATCCCCTACATGTCTGTGATGTCACAGAAAAACGCTCCTCTCCCTATGATATCATCTGCACATCCCAGCATCCCTCTTTCACCAAATTCTCACCAGCTCTAAACAGCAGCCACAGACCATTTCACATGCCAGGAGAAAAGAAATTAAACACAAGATCCAAGAGAATAAAATTATTCTCTAATTCACAGTCAGGAGCTATCTTTTCTCATCTTTCCAGCCTTTCCCAAGAAGACAATCTCTTCTGGGGGCACATTATCATATTGTTTCCCAAGGACTATAGGGTGGGAGTTTCACAAACTCCTCCTCCTCACCACACACCCACCTCTTCTTCATGGAGCCGTAGCCAAGATCCTTCCAAGCTGAAACTCCTGCATGCACATGGTATCTCAACTCAGCTATGTTTGGTCTTGAGTGTGTGTGTAGTGTGGAACCTTGAGTTGATCTGTCATTGGAAACTTGGTTTAAAATAGACTAAGTGCAGATGCAGGCTGGATGCTGGCACCAGTTCCAAATAGGCTGCCTGCTCAGTCTCCTTGTACCCAGAACAACGAGGCTCTTGGTGTGGCTCAGACATCAAGAATGGGGAATACATGGTCTTGGGCCCAGGACTGATTTCTGGATAAAATATGCATGCTGGCTCAATTATATTGCGCAGAAGGGGGATTCAGATCTAGGTCTGGCCAGAAGTCACATAGGACTTGTTGTTCTTCAACTTTCCCTCATTACAGGAAGATCTTCAGCAGTTATCAAGTGTTGCTTTGTCCAGACACCATGCCAGTTACTGAGCTCACATGAAGGGAGAGGAATCCTCAGATTTCACCCTTCATAGCACTGAGGCAAGATAAATAAGCTCTGTTATTTATAGATAGCTTGGTGTTACACCCCCTGTCCAGAAACAGAAGGATTGGAAAAAGGAGTTCATGTCCAATCTGGTGTCCAGCTTGATCTCATCCTGTAGGGCAGGCATCCTTTTAGAAAACGCCAGTGTCCCAGGCAAAAAGATGTTCAGTCTTTTACATTATTCCTCTGTCCTCTTACTCCTCTTCCTAAGACAGAAGGTGGAGTGGGCTTCATGAGATTCCGTGGTAGAGGAGGTCACCTCAGGTTCTCCAAGCAGTTTTTCTGTCTTCCAGAGGCTCACCTTTGTCCTCACGGCTGTTTTGCTGGCATCTTAAGTCAAGTCTGTGCCTCCTGTAATTTTTTTTTATCTGCATAGTCTAGTTCTTTGGATTTGGCTGCAGAGCGTGTATTCCACTACTCATGATGGTCTCTGTCATGCTTTGGCTTTGCTGGCACCACAGATCCCTTAAAATCAAACTGTGGCTTCCAATTGGCTCCATGTCGTTGACAGAATTCTTAGTCTCTGTCTTGTTGATGGTGGCCTGCCATGGAAAACCCCACAGAAGAACCCCTGGATGCTTCTAAGTCCTGACCCCACCCCACAGAAACCTAGAGTGACTCAGGAAAGTACAGCCTCTGGATTCCCATCTGCCTGTTCATTCTCGCTTGCTCCAGCTCAACAAGTTGCTTCTAGGTCTGCCTTGACTAATATCAATGATTTCTTAAAGGTCCAGAATGATATATTATTCATCTGTTTATCAGCAGAAACTCAGTAAAGAACTTAAGAAGTGTTGAGTGTTCAAATATATGAATGAATGAATGAATGAATGAATGAATGAACGAAGCATATAAAAACAAATTTCTTCTGAGTTTCTGAAACTCCACATAATAATGTCTATATAATATCTGTGATGGTTAGTGTTGTCAACCAGTCAGGATCTAAAATCACTAGGGAGATGGGCCTTTGGGCATGCCTGTGGGGGACTACCATGATTACATGAATTGATGTCAGAAGATTCATCTTCATTGTAGTTGGGACTGTTCCCTGAGCAGGAACGCTATAGCACATAACTGGAGAAAGTGAGCTGAGTCCTGCTGGCATTCATTCTTCTCTGCTTCCTGATTGTGGATGCATCACGACCAACTGCTTCAAGCTCCTGCTGCCTTGACTGCCCGGATGTAATGGACTGTACCTTGATCAACGAGCGAGAATAAATCCTCTCTCCTTTAAGACACTTTTGTCAGACTATTTTGTCCCATTAACAGAAAAGTAAACTAAGAAAATACCCTTGAGAGAAAACCAGCATCTCAGGGAGAGATGACAGATATCTCCAGAACAATAAAAAAAAAAAAAGGTTGTTTGTGAGAGAAGCTAAGTGACGCTGGAAAACTAGGAGGGGTCATGCACTGTGTCACAAACATATTTCCACACCTAAACTTTACAAGTCTTCTTCAAGTCAGTGACTGATTGGGTGCTGTCCTTATCATCACTCTGCAGAGGAGGAAACCAGCCTGGAGATGCTCACTAACCAAGGTCATGCAGATGCAGGTTGGTGGAAGCTGGATGTGAAGTCCTTGTCAAGGAGCATAGCATTCCCTCCTTCCAGCCTGGAAGCATCCTGGGAGCCTCTATAGTGGCAGGCCCCCCAGGATCTTACAACTGTTAGGGCTGTATAAAACCCCAAGAGGGGTGGAATTCTGATCCAATGGCACCTAAAATCAGTGGGAGTCCATTCTCAGTGTAAAAAAAGTCAAGAAAAAGGCAAATTTAAACACCAGGAGGAAATTCTGTAAGAATTTAGTATTGTAAGAAAGGTCAGGTAATTAATGTCCTACAGCAGCCTCTAAACCACGAGAAAGGCCAGGCTTACATGTCACTGTGTCCCTTTAAAGCAGGCAGGCAGGGATCTCAGGATAATGGATCCTTGAACACGGCTAATGCATGGTGGAGAAGCATCTTTCTCCTCTGGTTGGCAATGTAATTTCATACTAAATTTACTGTAGTTTATGTAATTCTTTTCATTCACACCAGAAGGAGTTTCTATGCTGCTTCCTTTTTCAGAAACTTGGAGACCATCTATCTTTGCAAAGTAGATTTTTAAAAAAATAAAACAGAAGAAAAGATTAAAGCAAAGATGATTTCAAGTTTCCTGCTGTCCGCCTGGACCAGCTTCCAGGCCTTATTCCTTCTTTTCTATGACGGATGTGGTAAATGTTATTGCAGTAGTCCTGGCTCAGAAAAGCCCAGATCTTCCTTAAATGCAATTTTTCTTGGAGGCATTCTGCAGCTTTCTGTCCCTGGAAAAGCTGGAGAGGGGAGGAGCAGGGGATAGAAAGCTGCCATCTTCAAACTTTCAGGAGGACAAGGCAAGAGCGGCATCTTGGATGGTACCTTCAAGACCCTCCTCTTCTCCCTCTGTCTCCTAAGGACACTCCTGATTTCTTCCAACACCCCTGCCAGGCAGTCTCCAAGCCACCCACATCCCTCTGTGTCCTGGAAGAATCTATCTTTCCCTGCTGAATAATGACACAGGACAAAGGAAGGACAGGGTCCGTTTCAGGAGAGATATTGCACCCTGGCAATGGGAGTTTCTGGACATTTCATCTGTCCTTTGCAAGTCCTCACTGGCCCAGGGCCCAGACTTGAACTGAATTCAGAAGAAAGATCTGAGACCCACAATGTTCTGATGTATCTTCCTCCTGTTTTTCTTCTGGCCTCATCTGGTGCCACCAGCACCGTGACTTCCTTCTGCCTCTTTGGCACCAAACCTTTGCCTCCTCTATAGTGACTGTTCTCCTTCTTTACAATACTTGGCTTGAAGCTCAGTATTTAGCCTGCTGCCAATCAAATTTTGGATAGAAACCCAACTGTCTTCTTGTCAGTAGAAATTCCCCTACCATTCTTTTTTAAATGAGTGACCAGGGTCAAGAGAGATAGCTCAGTGGTTAAAATAACTTGCTGCTCTTCCAGAGGACCTGAGTTTGGTTCCCAGCACCCTCATGGAAGTTCATAACTATTTATAACTCTAGATCCAGGAGATTGGATGCCTTCTCCTGGCCTCTGTAGGCACTAGGCACACATGTGGTGTTGACAAACATTTTTACACATGAAATAAAGGTAAATATGTATTTTTTTTAAACTCAGCCTTCCATCTCACTATTTCCTCATTAAAATATTCCCATGAAGGCACTTTGTATACTTCTAGGAGGGTCTTTAAGTGTGGCTTGCCTTGTGTCTGATTCTCTCACAGGAATGCAAATTCCCCAAGGGGAGAGACTGTCATTCATTCCCTCCCTGCTAAATCCCCAGTACCTAGCACAGAGCTCGTGGACGTCCACATTGATCAGATGGACACCTGAATCTCAGGTGTCTCCCATATGGCTGCCTGCTCTGTAGGCAATGGCATGGCTGCCCCTCCCTTCTGCACCCTTAGCAAGAGGGATACCTAGAGTAGACAAGACCCTTCATACATATTTGCAAATGAATGAGATTATCCCCTTAAGTCTGCTCCAAAGCCCTTCTGCTCACAAATCCTACAGAGGGGCCCACCTGATGGAGACAGAAGGCAGAGCAGGTCACATGTGCATGCCCCATTATCAGGGGCATCATTTTCAGAGGAGTCTGAAATAAAATAACCCTCCAAAGATTTCTCCAATACTTATCATCACTATTATTCAGATGGTTATCATTCCTCTCCTGTCTATGTTTGCTCTTGAGTACTGAAATTTGGTTTTGATTTTTAAATTAAAATTTCAAATTAGCATACACAATAATGTTTTTCATTATGCTTCCCCTTTCTCTTCTCTCTCTCTCTCTCTCTCTCTCTCTCTCAATGTCTCACTACGTATATGTAGTCCTGAATGGCCTAGAATTTGCTATGCATGGAGATCTGCCTGCCTCTGCCTCCCACGTGCTGAGATTCAAGGTGTCCACCATCCTTCTCTGCTTAATGATGGCACTGTCATACACATATGTCTTGCATTTGTTCTTTTTTTTTTTTTTTTTGGTTTTTTGAGACAGGGTTTCTCTGTGTAGCTTTGCGCCTTTCCTGGAACTCGCTTTGGAGACCAGGCTGGCCTTGAACTCACAGAGATCCACCTGGCTCTGCCTCCCGAGTGCTGGGATTAAAGGCGTGCGCCACCACCGCCCGGCTTTGCATTTGTTCTTATTTGTCCCTCTTCCCTACTGTACTCCCTGATTCCCTAAACTCTTCTCTTGCTGGACCCCTTCCTCTCCTGCACACAGTCACTCCTTCTGATTTTCTGTCACCTGTATTCTATGGCTCTCTCTAATACCCTTTGTACTCTCATGTTCGGGGGTGGGGGTGGCATGCAGATTGTACATATGAGAGAAAAATTCAATATTTGAGTCTGGTTTATTTTGCACAGCATAACGACAGTAAGTTCATGTATTTTTCCGGAGAATGTGGTGCTTTCATCCTTCTTTATTCATGCATAGAATTCCATTGTGCACATGAAGCATATTTGTTCAATCTATTCATCTGTTGATGAGCATCTGAGCTGGTTCCACTTCTTAGCTAGTGTGAATAGTATGAATAGTGCAGCAAGAAACATGAACATCTAAGTATCTCTGTGATATATTGAATTAGAGTCCTTGAGTTATACACCCAAGACTGAACCCAGTGTCATATAGTAGTTCTATTTTTAGTTTTGCTAAGGAACCACCATATTGATTTCCTTGGTGGCTTCAAAGAAAATAGCAGCAAGCATTAGTGAGGTTGTGAGGAAAGAGAAGAATCATATACTGATGGCAGGAATGTAAGCTGGTATTGGGTTTCTATGATGCTACTTTTCTTGTTCATTGCCAGAAGGGACCTTGAGAGCTGTTGGCATCCAGTCCAACCTCTCCCAGAGCAGAAGAGTCCTTGCCCAGATTCTCAATCCTTTGACGGCAAGGATCTAGCTATCCAAGAGTCAGAGCTTCTAGTACAGCACAGCTCTGAGGAGAGCAGAGTCTTGCTTGGGTATTTCCCAAAACTGCCTTCCTGTGACTTTCTCTGTTGGTCACTTTTCACCCGACCACTTTACACGGAGTGGCCTTATAAATATGAGAGCTGGATATTGAGTCTTTCCGAACATTCTATTCCTGAACCTGGCTATTCAGCCATTCTTCCTCCTGGCCACTGCTCTCAGCTTATGAGCTCTCTAACAGGGCCTCTGCACACTCTTGTTCAGATTCAGTTAGCAGGACGTGAGGAGCCAGTCTCTCAAATTCCTGTCTTTATTTGAAGACTTTCCTCCTACCCCAGGGTTATAGAAGAAAGAAGTTATTTGACCTTCTTAACCAGAATGGATAAAGAAGACAAAGACACCAGAGTGGTAAGACTGGGGACCTTCCTCTTCGCACCCCATGGCTCTTGGTCTGTATGTCTGCCATCTTTCTTCCTTGGCCAATATGTTGACTTGTTGTCTCATTGAGGATACCATTAGGATGGGATTTGTAACACTTCACTTCTTCTAGAACTCTTCCCTCTTGAGCTCCTCACCAGAGAAACGTTGCTATGAGGTAGCCTCTGTTTTCAAGCAGGCAGTTTGTTTTTCTGACCAGCTTCAAGTTGGAGAACAGTGAGCTCCTAGGGGAAAATTCTTCATAGAATTTTTTTCATAGATTCCTTCATAAAATTACAGCCAACAATTCTAGTCTCCAAATCATTCTCACATACTATGTCTTAAGTTCCTTCTTTTGCCACCCAAGCCCATTGGGATCAAACTAATGACTGGCTTTGTGGTATGAGATGATGTTATGATGGCATGCTAGCAAGCACACCAGATCCTGCTCCCAAACAGTCTCGTATATCTAAAGGTTTCTGTATTAGTCTATTTGGACAGATAGAATAACATATCGAAGTCTGTGTGACTTATACCGTAGACATTTGTTTCTTAAGGTTCTGATGGCTGAGAAGTCCAAAGTCAAGATGCCATCTTATTGGGTTTCCTGGTTTACAGACATAGTCTTGATATGGCTATACATGGTAGAGAAAAAGAAAACATAGTGACCTCTTAGAAGGCCACTAATCTCCTCATGGGGACCCCACCCTCATGACTTCATCTAAACTTAGTTCCTTCCCAAAGATACCATCTCTAAATACCACCACATCGAGAAGTAACGCTAGGGCTTTCCATAAGAATCAGAGCAGGTGGGGTGGAGGTAACAATTCAGTCCAAACTAGTTTTCTAGGGAAGGTATGTCCATAAATGAATAAAGTAGAGTCATTGTGAGTTGGGCCAGCATCCTGAAGTCATAAAACAGCCTCAGGTAATGCTTAAGCCACCGACATCTATTTCTTACAGTTTTGGGGTTTATGAAGCCCCAGTGCTAGAGCAGCAAAGTAAGGAGACGTCTTATTTTAGGTCATTGTAAGTCAGTGTGGATCCTGGAACCAGGAAGCCTGTGAGGTCTTATTGATGCCCTGTGCTCTCAGTGGCTACCCTTTATTTAGTCCTAGACCCTAGTCTCCAGTGTGAGAATCAGCAGATTCAACACTGCTTACCACACGGGGAGGGGGTGTCTGTGAGACAAAGCAAGAGCTCACCAGCTATGATGTGCAGAGAAACACCAGTCCTGGCTTCCTACTCCAGGACTTTCTAGGCTGACTCTCAACCCCTAAGATAGTCATGTGAGAAGAGGTAGGGAAAGAAAGGCAGAGGAATGCGCGCGCGCGCACACACACACACACACACACACACACACATAAATAATAGAAGTAAAAGAAAGAGAGAGGGAAAGATGGATTGTAGCAGGCCTCTGTCAAGAGAACTTAAAGAAAAAAGTGATGAAATCGCATCACGTGCTGGAACATATTCAATCTTAGGGAAAGTTCATCACTTGAAAATACGACTCAGTTAGAAGTTGTTAAATCTGATCAACCCAAGCTAGGAATGGGGAGGCCCAGTTGAGATTAGACAAAAGGAAATCAGTGTTTTATCTAGAAGCCCTAATTTTATAGCCATTTCAAAGACAGTCACTCATAACTGTGCTAAGGTCATTTTTAAGACCCTGTACATGTACATTTACCGACACAGTGAACATGTATTTATGCAACACAATATTGCTCTAGCTATTTTAGCAGCTGCCTCTCACCACTGGGTTATTCTGAACTTCTGCATGTTCAACCGAGCCCTCCTCTCAATGAGTTTTCCTGTGAATTTCTTTCAAGCCAGCACCTCTCCATCTCAGATTGGATAAAGCACCATTTGCATCTGCATTTGGGAGCATCCATTTATTTCTGCAAGGAGTCGTCTCGTTGGTTTGGCCCGTCGCGGAAACCGCTGCAGTCACTGTCATTCTGCATTGTCATCTTGCTGCACAACAGACAAACTATTTTCTGACTTCCCGAGGTTTTTCACTGCGGCATCTCAAGAGTCTCTGCTGAAACTCAAAATACCCTAGTTAGCATTCATCCAGCTGCCTCCTCCACAGCTTCCAAAACAGAACTCAAAGCCGAACTCTCCCAGGAAGGCTTCCAAGATTAAACGAGGCTCCTTCCTTCTAGGACAGGAGGAAACTCCACAGAGCTCCTTCCGAGTAGCCTGGGGCTAACAGAGGATTTCAAAGCAGAAGTTCGTTCTTAGAAATGGGGAGCACAGGGCTGAAACTGTGGAATACCAAATACGCTGCTTCGTGGTGGTGGGGGGGGAGGTGAAGGAAGCAAGCTTCTGTAGTTAGATGCCAGCCCCTCCTCCAGACAGGGAAGGGTACCCCGCTTCTGTGCAAACCTCCTGAGCCGCTTGCCTCTTCCCCAAAGAGAAAAGCCTTCTCCAAGGGTGTAAAGCTCGCAAGTCCTGCCTCTTTTCAGAAAGGACAGTGGGGCATTCTGGTTCAGGAAAGGTCATAGAGTTTGGAGATCAAAGTGAAGCCAATCCAGGGGATGCCACATAGCCAAGAGTTCACAGGCTTGCTCTGTCGCTTATTAATGGCTTAACCTTGGGCCGAAGTGTCTGCTGTCTAGGCATCAACATGTTCTCATTTGCAAAACAAGACACCGCCTTGGTCCCACCTTCAAAGGATAAAGGAAACGATGATGAAGATGCTGTGGAGAGGGCGCTTCATATCACATGGGAAAGAAGCACTCAGCAACAATAGCATTTCTCATCGTGTGCCACTCTTCCCTCAGCTCTCCTCTGACTGCGGTTCTAGGAGAAGTCTCCTTTATTGGCACCAACTTCCCGCTTGCAAGCATGTTGGCCACCGTGTTTATTTGAAACAGACGTTTTTGTCACAAGCGTGAAAGATCAATAAGCATGATGTTCTGAAATTGGGGAGTCAGGGATTGCTAACCACGCCGCCTCCCAGCGTCTCTAAACGATTACTTGTGAGTCAGCCTTTCTTTCAGCTAGCTGCTGCTACAGAAAAACCCAGCCTAATGCTTAATAGTTTAGATACTGAGAACTTCTTGTCTTTTTCTCAATTCCATGTGAAGTTCACACTTGTCTGGGCTGTTCCCTCCCTGGCATTGGTCAGGATCGTGTCTATAGTTGGTCTCTAATGGGAGCTGGACTGGATCATCTTCATGGCTCCACTCATGCTTCATCAGGGATAACCAGAACCACCATGCCTGGCTGGGCCATTCTCTCTCCACACACTCTCCGCAGTTGGTGGGTGGTTGGAGGCTTTGTTTTCTGGTGTCTAGATCCCAGGAGGATTCCCAACAAAGCTGCAGAGACCTCTTAAAATTAGAACAGGAAGTTACACATCCTAACTTCTGCTGTGTGCTGTTACTTAAAGCAAGCTACAGATTGATCTGTGTATGAAGGGAATGGAAATAGACTACTTCTTAATGAGTTGTACAGCACTCATGTACACAAGGAACAGGGGTCATGACCATTTTTGCAGACCATCTACCACACCCTCTTAGTCCAGAGCCTCTCTTGAGTCTCCACACTGCAATGCTACCTATAGCTCCCCATCTGTTAACCTGGCTTTAAAAAAAAAAAAAAAAACTATTTATTTACTTTTTTACTTCTTCCATTTTTCTCCAGTCTCACATCCTACTTTTTGAGCTCATGGTCCTTGGTACTCCCATCAGCCTCTTCACCTTGGCTCCTTGCTTTGGACAGAGAGTAATAGAGTAATCATGACCATTCTTCTAAGCGTATGGTCCCAAATTTGTGCTCCACAGCATGTGCTCAAAGGTAATATGTTGATCTGATAATTCTTAAGAGTATGATGGAATGATGTGAGAGACACCAAAGAAGGTATGGAACATCACACACAAGAAGACAGGGAAACACAGCACCTGCTCTGTCTATTTTCTGCCTTCTGGTCTTGTGGGAAAATCTGCATAGCTGCAGCAACAAGGTGTCAGGCCAATGATCCTCTCTTCCTGAGGCACAGCCTGTCATCCCTCCCTGGGAAGAAAATAGAATCTCATTCAAGGGCTCAGGAAAGCTAGGGATCTGCCCCACCTCACCCCAACCCACTCACCACCCCTATGTGGAGAGAGGCTAGAGCTTTAGACCACACCTAGTTCCGCTTTCTTCTTCCACTCCACAGGAAAGCCAGCAACGTCTGTCTCCCAAAGCTACTTTCTATTTGTTTCCTACTGAAGATCATGCTCAGTGATTTCCTGAGTCTGATAATGGGGGTGGCGGTAATGATTACAACGAAAATAACAAATAATGAAACAATAGCATTTATTGAGTACTTCCTACTGCCAGGCTCAGTATTAGTGTTTTCTTTGTATTATTATTTAAAACTTATGTCTTCCCAATAATTTGCTAAGTTCACACAGCTCCCTTCCCAGGAAATGGCAACTCTGGCTTCAAGCCCAAATTAGGTTCATCTTCGAGGCAATGCTTTCCCCACCAGACTGAACAGAAAGAAATGGCTCATCCAGAAGTCTCCTGACCACTGCACAACGACCCTCCAACTCCAGACAGACATATCCGTAGCTACTTCTGCAATCAGCATACCCAAGAACCAAATGCAGCACGGCTTTAATCCCAAACATAGCATGGAAGCAGAGTGCAGGCTCTCTGAAAGAATGTTTGAGATGGGGTCACAGAGAAGTGATAGACGGAGCAGAGTGGGAAGAATGTTTTGGTGATGTGAGTTTCAGATGCATTTCTCAGGCACGGGTGCTTCCTAGTGTTCTCACTTGGGTCCTCTTAGCAGTGCTGCCCCCTCCAGAAGCAGGAGGATGGGTTATTTTCCAAGCCTGACCACAGGGTTTGCCACACCCCCTCATTTAGCTTTCCTGGAGCTTTAGGTATGGCAGAGTCAGGAATTCAAGGATGAGACTGGGGTTGGACCTTAAGAAGGCTGCTATTTTGGTCCACCACAGCTTCATGAATCACCAGAGTCTTCCCTGTAACCCTGAGTCTGCCAGTTATTGTCAGGCCGTTCATACAGACTGTTTGATTTTGACCTAGTACCAGCCTGGCAATGGAGTAGGCCCAGCTAGCATTACCCCTAATCCACGTGGTAATAGATACTTTTGCTTAGGTGGACTTAACGTCTCCAGTTATGTTTCTTTTCGGGAGGATCTCTCAGTCTAAGGAGGACTAACAAATGAAATGGTGTCAACTGAAATGTAGTCTTCTTGGGGTTCCTGTCTATGTCACCAATCATACCTCTTCTTTGTCTCCTAAATATTTATTATCATATGTCATATTTATATATGGGGTGACTTAAGAATGTACAGCTAGCTGGGTGGTGGTGGTGCACGCCTTTAATCCCAGCACTCGGGAGGCAGAGCCAGGTGGATCTCTGTGAGTTTGAGGCCAACCTGGTCTACAGAGCAAGATCCAGCCAGGACAGGCACCAAAACTACCCAGAGAAACCAGTCTCGAAAAAAAAAATGTACTGTAGCACGAATTCTTAGGAGGTCTTATTAATAAAAACAAACCTGGAGCCAGGTATTGGTGTGAATGTTGGAAGATCAGAGAAACAGAACAAGTCACAGCCACCTCACCTTGCCAATTCCTCAGCTGATCCTGTTTCCTCAAGACTGGAAGCCTCATCCAGAATGAATCTCAGCTGAACTGTTTGTTGCTCAAAAGCCTAAAAACTTAACCGGCTCTAGTTCCTGGTCCTCACGCCTTATATACCTTTCTGCCAACACTTCCTAGGATTAAAGGCGTGAGTCACCATGCCTGGTTGTTTCTACTGTGGCCTTTGGAATGCTAAGATTAAATGTGTGTGCCACAATTTTCTGGCCTCTATATCTAGTGGCTGTTCTGTTCTCTGACCCAAGATAAGTTTATTAGGGTGCACAATATATTGGGGAACACAATATCACCACAATGTACAGCTTGCCAGATGTGGTGGCACACATGCTGTAATCCCAGCATTCAGGAGGCTGAGACAGGAGGATTGTGAGTTTGAGGCTAGCATAGGCACATCGGGAACCCTATCTCAAAAAGCAAGACAAAATGAAATGAAAGGACATATCAATGAATTATCAGATAGCAATCACTCACAGAATCGTTGTTCTCATCTTCCCAACATGGACTAGTGATGCACTAGCCTCTTAGACTTGCTGTAAGTAACTTTCTTCTTGGTCCTCCAGAGGTGACAGCTAGTCAGATCTTTATGATAATCATTTACTTGCATATATTAAATTTTGGCTTACTCAGGCATCTCTAAATTCTGTAATGCTTAAGAGTAGCACAACATGAAGTCACACAGTATGCTTGCTATGCTTATGAAATCCATATATACAATGGCTGCAATTCATTCATTTTCATGGCTACATTAGATTCTTTTCTGTGACTATAGCGTGCATTGTTTAACCATTATTCTATTGATGGACATTTGGGTTAGTTCCAATATGGAGCTATTGCAAACACAGCTGCTAGAACCATTATTGAGCATGACTCATGGTGTCCATGTGGAGTTCCTGAGTAATAGAGTATATGTCTGATTAGCTTTAGTAGAAGTGCCAAACTATTCTGCAGAGGGATTATATCAATTTTCACTCCCTCCAGTCCTGTATGAGGGTCCTTTTACTCCACATCTTTGCCAGTATTCATTATGATTATTTCTTTTAATTTTAGCCATCTTGGATAGTGTGCTCTACAATGTACTTCAATTTGCATTAGATTTTTTTGTATGTCACTGATTAGTAATGAGCCTGACTCTGTTTTCATGTATTTATTAGGCAATTAGATATTCTCTTTCACAAACCATCTACTGGTGATCTCTGCACATTTTTTATTTAGTTGTCTATTATTGAATGTGAAATGTCTTTTAATATTGTAGTTACTAGGCTTCTGGCAGTGTGTGTGTTCTGAAATCTCTTCCATATTACATCTCCTTTCATTTTCTCCTTTTATTTGTGTTTTGATACAAAGTCTCACTATACAGTACTGGCTGGCATGGAGTTTGTTATGTAGACCAGACTGGCCTTAAACTCTCTGAGATTCTCCTGTCTCTGTCTCTGCTTTCCTATTGCTGGGATTAAAAACCTATGCTACCACACCCAGCTAAATAGGGTTTTGTGATGGACAGAAATTGTTAATTTAATGTGGTCAAACTCACTGAAATTTTCCTTATTCCTAGTGCTCTTTTTTGTATCTTATTCTAGTAAGATGTCTTTTGTAGGTGGTGTTTTCCTGTCCCAGCAGCCACTTCCCAAATAACCACAAAATTGTCTAATTATTAATTATAAATATTTGGCCAATAGCTCAGGCTTGTTACTAGCTAACTCTTACATTTAAAATTAACCCATTTCTGTTAATCTACATTCTACCATGTGGCTTTTACCTCTATCTTATTTGTATGTTGGACTGGCAGCTCTTCTGACTCTTCCCTTATTCCTCCCAGCATTCTCAGTTTGATTGTCTTGCCTAAACTTCCTGCCTGACTACTAGCCAGTCAGCTTTTTATTAAACCAATCTGAGTACAAATCACAAATCTTTACAGTATATAAAAGGATTATTCCACAGCAGTCCTTTTTTTTTAATCACAAGGACATGAACTATTTTCTTCAAGGAACTATGCAGTATTGTCTTTCACATATAAGACACTATCTTTTATATCTAACTGATTCTGATCTACTTATGTACAAAATCCAGTCATATCTAAAATGCCTTTCTAGTTGATATCTATTCAACTGATGAAGGGACACTTTTTAATCAATCAAGTGTTCTTTGTCAGAACCAGTTTACTTATGAGTCTTCTTTTAGGCTACAGAATTATTCATTGGTCTTGCTCACCACACTAGTTCCTCATTGTTACCTGGTTGTCACTTTCTTGTAGAATGATTCCTCCTTTCTTATTTTTTTATCACAAGCATTTCAATCTTTCTCATTTTCTATATGTTTAAAAATCTAGTTGTCAATATCAACAACATATCCTTTGGCCTTTTGAAGTGGAGTTCTAATTCTTTACATGAATTTGGAGAGAGCTGTCATTTATGCAGGGGTAAACCTCCCAATCTATGAACATATTAGACCCCACTGACACAGGTCCACTTCTTTTTTTCCTTAAATTTCAGAGCTTTCTGCATACAAAAACAATCTTACATAACTCTTATGTAACTCCATTAGGCTCATTCATAGTCGATTTGCTCTCTTTTCTTCCCTCTAGTTCTGGGAGATCCAGATCCAATACCTCATAGAAGAGGATATCCAATTGCCTAGTGAATACATGACAAGGCGGTCAGACTCACCAGTAATCAATGAATACTGCTAGACAAGTACTCTACCACTGACTGTATCCCAACCCTCAGTTCCTTTTGTGATACTGTAAATGTGATATTTTATTTGAAGTTTCTGTTTCTTGTTTGATATACTAACTCCAGTTGGTTCTTATTCATCCACTTTGTGCCTGGAACTTTGCTAAGGATTTATAGTCTCATTTAGATTTTCAAGACATGTAGAAAGCCTTCCTTTATAATTCCTATGCCACCCTCTCTGGTACCTCTAGCTCGATTATGTCTAAGAGCATTACTGACCAACTAATTGTGTTATTCACATCTTTCCTTCTCTATCTCAAAAAGAAAGCTTTGATCATTCCACCATTAGTCTGATATCTGCAAAGGATTTTGTTGTATTTTATTTTATTGAGCTACTGAGTTCCTGCTACTTTTCCTTTGTTCAGTGATTTTTTGTTTGTTTTTACAGATGAGTGAAAGTTAAATTTTATTGTATTTTTATCATATATTGAGATGACCATCTACATTTTTCTCTTTTGTCCCATTACCGTGAATTAGAATAATTAAATTTAGAATGTCAAATTGTGATGGTTTGAATGAAAATGGCCCCATGGGCTCATATGTTTGATATGTGGTCTCCAAAAGGTGAAACTCTTTGGAAAGGATTGGAAGGTACGACTTTCCTGGAGGTGTGTAACTGGGGTTAGGCTTTGAAGTTTCAAAAGTCCACACCATTCCAGTTGGCTCTCTCTGTCTCATGGCTGTTGCCTCAATATGTAATCCCTCTGCTGCTGCTCCAGCACCATGCCTGCCACTATCTTCCCTTGCATCATGGCCATGGACTCTACACACCCTCTGAAACTATAAGCACACCCCCAGTTAAACTCTTCCTTTTATAAGTTGCCTTGATCATGATGTCTCTTCACAGCAATAGAAAAAATAACTAAGACACAAATTAAAATTACTCTTCTGGAGTCAATTCTATTTGAACTGGTTGGCTTTCTTTCTATATGTTGTTGACTCCATCTGGTAGGATTTGATTTAAATTTTTGCTACTATATTCTCAGTGAGATTGCTCATAGATTTCTTTTATTCCCAGTTATTTGAGACAATATCTCACATAGCCCAGGTTAGCCTCAAACTCACTACACAGATGAGAATGGTCTTGAGCTTCTAAACCTTCTGTTCTTACCCCCCAAGTACTTGGACTCGAGGCCTGTGCCAACACATTGACTAAGTTTCTTTTTGTCAATTTCCTGTAATGTTTCCTGTGAAGATTATTTTGTCTCCATAAAATTTACTTCTGCCTTAACCTTGTCCTATGGAAGAATTTGTTTAAGATTTTGTTTGTTTGTTTCCCTTAAATTGTTAGGCAGAATCCAGACTCCACTATGGAAGCAACTTGAGTCTAGAAATGTTTTCTTTGAGAGATATTTTTATACTTATTTGATTTCTTTAATCATTTTATGAGACTATGTTCAATATTTTCTCATTCCAAGTTTAAGATGTATTTCTCCTAGGATTTTTTCCATTTCATCAACTTTTCAAACACACTGTCATAAAACTCTTGAAGCTCCTCTTAGTCCCTCTCTAATGTTCGTGTGATGAATCAGTGTGTCATCCTCTTTGTTCCTGACATTGTCTCTTTCTCTCGCTTTCATCAGCCTTGCCAAAGATTTATTAAACCTTGAACTCTTCAAAGAAATCATTTTTGCCTAAGTTTTCCCTCTCTACTTTGTGCCTGTTACTATTTCATTAACTTCTGCCCTTGTTTTTATTATTTCTTATTCTCTTAGCTTTTAATTTGCTGGACTTCATATTTTTTCTTTAACTGAGTACAAGATGGTTGCTTCCATCACTGATTTTAAGAATTCTTTTTTAATTTTTCTGTCTGTTTTTTAAATTATAATTTTACTTTTAAATGTTGTTTTAACTTCATCTCACAATTTTTTTAATATATTGTGTTTTAATGATCTCACAGTTAAATATTTCATCATTTTATTGGGATGAATTTTGACCTGATTTTTTAAAAAAATTATCAATATCAGTTATATTTTACATTTTAAAGTCATTTATTTATAATCTATTTCCTTTATTGCTAGAACATGTATTTACAATGCCAAGTTTCAAACATTTGTTAAGATTTGTTTTGTAGCCCCATATACGATCAGTTTTTCAAATAACCCACAAACATTGGAAATTTTTTGTACTCTTTGATTTGGGGTTTTGGTGTTTATTTATACATTTCACTAAGTTTATACCTGATGTCCTTAAAATAGCTCATATTCTTATTGACTTCTTGGGCCACATTTTTATCAGTTACTAAAAGAAGTGAGCTAAAAATCTTCTACTGTAATTGTGGCTTATCTATTTTTCCTTGTTGCTTTAGCTATTGAGGCCAGGTGCACATAATTTTAGAATTGCTAGTTTTCTCCCCAGGGAGCTGAAAGCTTGATGTGTTTTCCTTAGTAATGAATTTTTAAATTTGAAACACACCTTATCTGATAATAATATAGACTTAATAGTTTCTCTTTTGTTCACATTTGCATATGTTACTTTCTAATTGTTTTCCTTTCAATATTTCTGCAGCTTATGTTTTAGTATGTGTCTCCTATCAACAGCAAATGGTTGGAATTTTAAGCATCGAGTCTGACATATCTTGGTCTTTTAATTGGAGCATCTGGCACATTTACATGTAATACAATGACTGCTGCATTTGAGTTTAAATCTACTGTCTCATCATATGCTTTCCATTGCCTTGCCTATTCCACTTTTCTATTTTCTTCTCTGTTTTGGAACAGAGTTTTAAAGGTAGAGCTAAGTAGAAAATGTACAGTTTCATGAATTTTGAACTAAATCAAGGTAGAGGACATCTCTGTTAACCCAGAAAGTTCTTTACATTTCTCTTCAGTCAGTCTCCTCACTCCTGCTCCAAGCTGTCTATGAACATTATTCTACTTGCTAGTCTTGATTATTCTAGAGCATCACTTGAACAACATTCTTTTTATGTGACCACTTTCTCACATGACATGTTGTTTGTGATTTATTCATGTATGGTGTAGTATTATGGTTTTGAATACAAATTCTTCCCCCAGAGACTCGTGTGTTGAGTGAGTGCTTAGTTCCAAACTGGTGGCCCTATTTTAGAAGTTTCTGGAAGCTCTAGTTGGAGGGGCCTACTTGTGAGAAGCAAGGCACTGGGATAAAGGAGTGCCTTTGAAGGTTATGTTGGTTTTTATTCCCTCCCTTTTCTCTACTTTCTGTCTATCATGAGGTGAAGAGCCTCCTCCATCACCACTATATTCTACCCAAGATCATAGGTCCAATCTCATAGACTGAATCTTCTGACACTGAAAATAAGCATTTGAGAGTACTTAGTCATATACATAGAGCATCCATATCTAATCCCAAGAAGGATTGGGGGAGATGCTGTGAAAAGCTGGCCTCTGGGCATGACATGGTTTTTATACCCTTGAACTCAAAGCATCTGTTGTTACCAGCACAAGACCTCCATTAGCTCATAGGAGTTAAAAACCTGAGGAGCTAATGGCAGTTGATAGCTGCTGAGGGAAATTCAGTTTTCTTTGGGTGTGTTGGGGAGGGGCCATTAATAGGTTGCCAAAGTCTCAATGTATGACACCATACTCATGCCCTTTATATAGGTCCTGTATGCAAGTTTTGTTGTCATAGAGACATGCAATACATCTTCTCCTGGTCTGTGGCTTTCTTATACATTTTCTTAATGGCATTTTTGTTCCACCAAAGGAGAAGGTTTGACCTAACAGTTTTGAAGGTATTTCTGTATGTCATCTAAGAAGTCCATCTATAATTAAGTTACAATAATTCCCTTTTAGGGCTTGTGAGTTGGTGCTGGGTTGAGAGCATGTACTGTTCTTCCAGGGAACACAGGTTCAGTTTCTAGCACACATATCAGGTGGCTCAATAGTATTCTTAATACCAGTTCTAGGGAATTCTAAGCCTCAGGCATCCATGGGCACTACATTCACATGCACATAACCACACACATATACATCATTAAAAGTAAGATAAAACTTTTAAAAGTATTCATCTATGTTTACTTCTAAAACCTTTATCATCTTAGCTTTAACTCTATGATACATCTAAAATTAATTCATGTGTATCACACAAACTAAACTTTATGCTGTGGGTATATGGTTCATAGTTTTCTTTATGAATAATTAGTTCAGAATCATATGTTAAAAGAATATATTTGTAGCTTTGTCAAAGATTGATTAAATGTAAATATGTGGGTCTATTTATAGACTCTTTCTTTTACTCTATTGATTATCTTGCATATTCTAATACCAGTATCAGCCTGTTTTGATTGCTTGATTGTAGCCTTATGTTGAAAATAGCTCACTATACAGATTACTACAACCAAACACATAGGTCTTCTCCCATTAAGAGGTAGAGTTTATTCTTCTAGCTGTTACATTTGTTTAAGCCCTAAATTGTTTTGACTAATAAAACATGGTGAAAACATCTCTATGTGACTCATTAGACTGACCAAAGGAAACCTCAAAGCTTTCTACATTTGTGTCTTAGAAATTTCACTCTAGGCTAAATCAGGGAATGTGTAAGCTATCTGATTAAACACTACTCTGCTGTCCTCAAACCAAGCTATGTAGCAGACAAGCTATATGTAGGGAGAGATGCTGGGCCAGCTATAGTTACTCTGGCCATTTCTGCTCATACTCAGACATGACTATCTAGATTTGAATGACCAGAAGTTTGTGGAAAACTATGAACAAAGAACCACCACCAACCATGAATCCATGCAGTTTATGGAACTATGGAAGATGGTAGATGTTTGGAAGCAACTAAGTTTTGCTTTAGCTTGCAATATGGAAACAAGAACAATGGAGTATTAGAAAACAGCCCAGATGCTGGGGACTTGGACTCAAATTTTGTATGTAAAGATATGTAAACATTTTCCAAGTTGGCAATCTGAGAGCTAAGCAGTTTGCATACGATTTGTTTCTTTGCTCAGTATTTTTTAAAGAATCTAAGACAAAGTGTATGCTTAGGAGATAGAAATGAGAACACCATTCTCTCTCAAAGAATCTACAGATTTCTAGACTCTGGAAAGATGATCACTGCAGAGATTGTTGCATAAACCACTTTCTGTTGGTCACAGTTAGTGTATAGCAAACCCTAATAAAAATAGCTCTATTGATCTAGATTCACACAAAATTGGTATGAACGAAACAGAACAATGAAACTTGCTTCCTTTCCTACTGGCTACCAAAAAAGTCTGAACTGAAGGTAAGAGTCATCCACTGTCATTTCTGATGCTTGTTCACTCCCCCTTCAAGACAATTTCCAAATTTTTACTTCTAATTTAAGAGTGTCACATTATAATGTCTTAAATTCTCCTGAGGTGTAAGTTGGGGTGAAATTATGAATAAAATATGCATTTAATCAAGTTGAAAGCATAGTTAGGGATCAGAGTGGGGCCTTGTTTTGTTTTGTGAGCTTGAGTCAGTCTCTGCAGAGAACATGGCCTGCTACAGCCACTACTAGTGTAGCCACAGCTAGAATAATAATCAGAGTTGGTTTTTATTGAACACTTGTCCCAGGCACTGTAGTGAGTGTTTAAATGAGTCACTCTATACCATTTTGGCATCAGAGATGAGGAAGTTGGGACTTGGAGAGCTATCATTGTATGCTGTGGAACAATCTTTTTCTACACTATGAATATATATTACTCTCATTGGCTAATAAAAAGCTGATTGGCTGAAAGCTGAGAAAGAAAAGATTGAGTGCTAGAGCCAGACTTGGAGAATTCTTGGAAGAGAAAGGGTGGAATAAGGGTGTCACCAGTCAGACTCAGAGGGAGCAGGAGATGAACATGCCATGCTAATAAAGGCACCACCACATGGCAGAGCATAAATAAGGAATATGGGTTAACTTAACATGTAAGAGCTACTTAATAATGTGCCTGAGCTATTGGCTGAGCATTTGTAATTTATATAAGCCTCTGTGTGGTAATTTGGGAAGCGGCTGCCAGGTATTTGGGACCAAATGGTTGGGATGGGAAACGTTTGATTACATATAGTGCCCAACGTGGGGCCAAAATTTCCACATAAAACCTGACAAAGCTTAAGAAAAGATTATAGACACACAAGGATGGAGTCAAGCATGGTTTCTTGGTAGCTGCCTTTTCTCTAGTAGGCTCTGTTTGCTGGCAGTGAACAGAGGCACAACTCCATTAATAGGCTTTCTGGCTCAGTGCTAGCAGCAAAAATGGATGGCTCTTTTAAGAGGCTCTGCTGCCAAACTCTTATATGGTGTTTATAAGCAGCAGGTGGCACACTAATTGGTGGTGATATGAACCTAGAAACTTCCCAGAGTTGGAGTGGTAAACATGAATCCCAAAGCTGGTATTAGACATACTTCTACCATAAGACTAAACTCTCAGGAAACCAAGGAGTGGGGCAGAGCCAGCTGCTTTGGTCCTAGCCATACCGCTTAGCAGTTTAAAGGCTCATGTAGTCAGAAAAAGATAGAGATATACAGTAAAGACAGATTCAGACCAAAAAAAAAAAAAAAAAAAAACTTTTAAATGGTTTTAAATATATGTAGGCTTGGGAGAGAAAAAAGGGTAGAAAAAGTCTTTAGAAAAGGAATAGAGTAATAAAAAATTATAATAAGCCATGCAAAGATGGGAAATACACAGAGAGTCTAGATTCTATATTTTATTGTGTTACCTTTGGATTTTTTTACTGTTAATGGGCAAATGATTGCTGCTGAGAGACATTTGATTATGAAAGCTGCTAGATTTAACCTACCTATCTATATATTTTAAAAATACTTTTAGCTAGGCGGTGGTGGCACATGCCTTTAATACCAGCACTCAGGAGGCAGAGGCAGGTGGATCTCTGTGAGTTCAAGGCCAGCCTGGTCTACAGAGAGAGTTCCAGGACAGGTGCAAAGCTACACAGAGAAACCCTGTCTCGAAAAACCAAAAAAAAAAAAAATACTTTTACTTCAAAATTTAAGTCAGAAGATATGTTACTTTAAGAAAGAAGTCCTGCTTTTATTTCCACAGGAGATGAAAAGCTGTGGATTCATCGTGGGTTAAGAAAAATCAGGTTTGATTGAGGAAGACTGCCTGAAAAATCTCCTGTGGGAATGGATAGGCCAGATGATCCAGCATTTCAGAGCACCTCTGTTGCAGTTTCCTCTGAGTTCTGCACCAAGAACAGCATTCAGGCTGCTGGCTGAGATGATCCAATCTCAGAATATTCCAGTCAAAACTTGACCATAATCCTAAATTTTCTCAGGATCCCCCAAAGATTACCAGTGCCTCCAATTAGCAGAAACTAGTCTAGAGAATCATGCCCATAGTCCCAAAAATAAATTATGGATATTTGTCATTGTTTAGGGGGTTGGTTACAAGTTATTTGTAATGGTCAGAAAAAAAGCTGAACAAAGGAGATTACATCCTGGGATCTCATTGTAAAAAGAAAAGGAGGGATATAGAAATGATAGGTTAAAGGGGTAGATTATTGAATCTCCTTAATAAAAAAAACTATTAATATTATGTATTTTACTTTGGTATGGATTTTGGTTTATTGATACAAATTTAAAGTTAATTTTGTTATACTATATGTACATTTCTACTCTTGTTTAGGGTATATGCTTATGTGGCTCATTAAAATGTAATATATAATTAAGAAATATAGATTAATAATCATCTATAGTAGCAAACTTATATCCATGTAGGTTAGTTTTTCAAAGTCATTGAGAGATATATTTCAGATAGATAGACAATCTTCAAACACTTCAAAGATCTATGGAATTATGATATTTAAAATGTTTTAAGAACTTAGACTTTTCCTGAAAGTGTGACATGTCTGCTCCTGGCAGGACCAATTACTTTAAAGAGGATGACTGTGCATCAAAGAAACTCCATATGGAGTTTGTTTTCTTTATGTGAGCAAAGAAACTGCCCTTTCTAGGCCTATAGTCCAGAGTTGAATCCCCCAACATTACCAAAGAGGAACTTTGGGTGACTGTTCAGGCAGTGAGATGTCCCTGTTGTTAGGTAACATTTCACCCTTCTGGGGTCTTTGATAGAATTAAAGACTACATAGTTATAGTTATAGTTTTCCTTAGTTACAATAAAAGATACATTAAGTACAAAACTTTGGACTCACAAAGATAAGATAGATAATAGAGTATTTTCTCTAATTCTGTCAAATATAAATAGAGTAGGTACTGTAACCATAACTCTTAATAACTGTTTTTATTGTATACAATTTTACTATGTTAAAATTACAACCTTCCTTTTTTATTTAGACAAAAAGGGGGAAATACTGTGGAACAATCCTTTTCTACACTATGAATATGTATTACTCTCATTGGCTGATAAAAAGCTGATTGGCTGATAGCTGGACAGGAAGAGATTGAGTATGAGAGCCAGACTAGGAGAATTCTGGGAATAAGGGCAGAGTAAGAGAGTCACCAGCCAGATGCAGAGGGAGCAGGAGATGAACATGCATGCTAATAAAGGTACTGCCATGTGGCAGTGCATAAATAAGGAAATGTAAGAGCTCATTAATAATAAGCCTGAGCTATTGGCTGAGCATTTATAATTATATAAGCCTCTGTGTGTTAAATTGGGAAGCAGCTGCTGGGTATTTGGGAACAAATGGTCAGGATCGGAAATGTCTGATTACAATTGTATTTGGTAAATATGGGAGGCAGTTCCATTCCAAACCCATGCACTTCTACATTGAGTGCCTGGTACACTTGGATCTCAGGAAACAGTGAGAGACGGATTTTAATAATGGCCCAGTTCAGTCCAAGTTCTTTGCTAAAAGCTTGACCTGGCACAGTATTCCTGCAGGGAGTTAGATAACTGGGATTCTCTCCACACCTAGCATTCCCAGTGCACAGACCCTGCCTGTGTGAACAGTTATACTCTGGACTCTGAAGTCATGACAGGTATCCACACAGAAGAGTGTATTTGTGTTTCCAGGAAACTAGAATGTGTGCAAGAGGAAGATGTTCGACTGTAGAAGCTATTTCAAAATGTTTGAAAAGTAGCAATGATGTTCAAAGCACACATCCATGGTATCACTAAAACCTCATGCCTTAAAAACTCAAAGGATCTTATCTCTAATACAGAAAAAAAAGGGCAGTGTTCTGGGAAAGAGGGAGCTATCATTGCTCAGAAGCAGAAAGGGAATGAATAGGCACTTATCATAGAATGTGCCAGTCTCTTGTGCACATCCTTCATTTAATCTTCTTTCATCAACCATATATAGCAGGCATTATGGCAAAATAAGGTCAGACTATCAGGAGTCCAATGACCTTCATTGCTTAGTTGTGGCAATGACAGTTTGCATATCCTGTCTAGGCCTCAGTTTTCTTAATTTTAAAATAATAATGATACTTGTCTCAACATGTTTTGAGGATTAAAAAAAGTACAATCATATTATGTAGCCCTTCCTATAATTACTATGTCAAGTGCCAAATCTCTCTAGGGAGATGTGCTGTGTCCTTGTACATGGTTTGGTGGACAGGGAGAAGATGGCTGGAGACACGAGGAAGAGGGGGCAGCAAAGATGGATTTGGGGTTTCTAAAGAAATAAGTAGAGATTACAATTGGCAGATCTTGGTCCTGGCTGGCTGGCATCTCAAATGTGTTGAGTGGGTTGTCATATTCCAAGTTGAAAGTGATTTTGGTAACACGTAATAGCGGTTTTCTCTTTTTAAAAAGGCTGTGCCTGTCAAATAAATGATATGTGTGTCAGTCCTATAGCAGTTTCATCTAGAATTTGTGCTGATTTTGTCTCTGTGATTAGTGGAAATGCCATTAATTCGAATTGTGTACCGATTCCAAGTTTAGAGTGTGTACAAATTTGTCATAGGCTCTTTTGTTGCTGTTCTCAACTGTTACCTCAAGGAGACTGAAATAGCTTAATATTTAGTTTTGAGTTTGACCCCTTGGCCTTCTTGAATGAAAGGAAGTGCATGTGGGGTTGTGGCCCCTCTGACTGGCTGACATGAGCACACCCCATTCCTTTCCTAAGTTTTATCTTCTTTACTTTCTGTAAAACAAGGCTAGAGTACTGATATTATGTGTCTTTTCAAACTCTGCTACTCTTCCATTTGCAAGAAGAGCCTAGTCCATTAAGTCACCTTCCTGCTTCACTGGGGAACTCTGGGAAATCCTTTTTGAAGGAGGAAATGTGGAGCCTGAATGGTAATAGAGAAACATCCTGAGGAATGAGCAAGGCCTTACCATTCCTGTCAGATGGCACAGGCTGGGATGGTGGGGAGGAGGGTCTGGAAGGGCCTCCATAGAAAGAATGGGCTGGTGATAGAAGGAAGGAAAGAATAAAATGTCCTGAGGCCTTGAGACCCAATCCTCAATTATCTATAGGAAGAGAAACAGCCCAACTTCTGAAGGACATGGAGAAGGAAAGGCTGATATGGCTGTAAATCAGAGACTGGAGATGAGGGGACACAGAGGACACTGAGAACCTGGGCTCTGTGCCAAAGTTCCCTCAGCATGTACTTGAACAAGACTTCCCCAGGCCTCCACTTCCTCGCCTGTGAAATGAGGCAGGTGACACTCTAGCTCCCAGCTGAGGAGCAAGAGGCTGTGTGAGATGCGCAAGTGAGACGATGCAGGTGGGTGAAGGGGCCTGCCTGAAGTGAACCTGGAACAGAGGGTTGCTATTTTTGTTGTTTGGCTAGAAGTTCATACCAAAAGAGGGGGGAGATGCTGGGCCTAGGTCTAGGGCCTTAAGGGGGTATCTAGGAGGTTCTAGAATTTCACACTGATTGGATTTGGGCACTGAGGGGACTGGCAAAACCTTCCACCCCTGTTTAAGATGCCAAGATTATCCAGGTCAGAGGAAGAAACTGCTGTAACGATCAACTGAATTTCCTGAAGCCAGTATTTGGCAGATAGAAGAGGCGGTGAAGTCAGATTTATTTTAACTTAAGGAGAATAAAACAGTGTGAATGTCTTGCACACCTGAATTTGTAGAGTAAGACTCATGATTTTATAACTACGATTCCGGCATATGGTGTTATTGTGTGTGGAGTGAGAAACTAAATCTAGAAATGATGAAACTTCAGGGAAGAAATAAAACTTCAGCCTTAGTTTTGTACAAGGAGAGTGATGAGGATGTCACACCCATTATAAATACTACACAGCCCTCCCACCTCTTCCCTTCATCTCCTATGAAAAGTCCAGGCTTTAGAGAAGTAGGGTTTTGCATTCCTAGATCAAACCACTCTGCTCACAGAAGGGACACACGGGGCAAATGTGTCCCCAGTGTCCTCAGGATCACCTGGGCAATATGTTCTATACACCTGTGCTGGGCACACACCATCCAGAATGGGGGCATAAACATAAACATGTTCTTCAGGGAAGGTTCTGAGCCCACGAGTTCAAAGAGGGCAGCTGCTTGGATAGTAGAGCCAATAAGGGGGTGAAGGAAGCATTTGGTCATGGTGAGGCTTCCACAGGGTGGGAGAGAACTGCATCTGGGAAGGGTAGAAGTGCAGGAAGGGGCAAAAGAGAGGTCCTCACCTGTACAGCATGCTAAGGACTGTGGATCTATATAGATCTACCCTGGTACCTAAGAAGCCTCTTAAACCAAAATGTGACTTGAGTAACAGGTATCCTTTATTGAGCATCCTCTATGAAACAAGGGACAGGACATAGGCTTTGTGTCTTGTGATGACTTTCAGAGCTCTCTTTGGGGATCCGTCTTCTGAATGTGTCTCAGGGGCTCTTGTGAAGGTGGAGAGAGAGTAAAGATAAGCTGTTAGGGAACCAGAGGAGCAATGGCATCCTGATCATCCTGTAGCATCAACCAAGAGGTTGCACTCTTACCATGTTAAAATAATGAGACTTTATATCGATTTTTTTTTTTGAAGAAGAAGAAGAAGAAAGGTTACCTTTTGTTTTTTTTTAAGGCAGTGTTGTAGCTAGAGTTTTCTTGCCTGGCCCACAGTCAGGACAAATCTCTCTCACCTGCCAGGCCCACAGCTGCTCAGACCCAACCAAGTAAACACAGAGACTTATATTGCTTACAAACTGTATGGCCATGGCAGGCTTCTTGCTAACTGTTCTTACAGCTTAAATTAATCCATTTCTATTAATCTATACCTTGCCACGTGGCTCATGGCTTACCAGCATCTTCACATGCTGTTTGTCATCGTGGCGGCTGGCAGTGTCTCTGACTCAGCCTTCCACTTCCCAGCTTTATTCTCCTCCTTGTCCCACCTATACTTCTTGCCTGGCCACTGGCCAATCAGTGATTTATTTATTGACCAATCAGCAACACACTTGACATACAGACCATCCCACAGCACTTCCCCCTCCCTTTTTTTTTTCAAAAAGGAAGGTTTTAACATTAACAAAGTAAAATTACATATAATTTGGGAATTTGGGCATAGCTTCTCTTACTACTTCCTGCTGGAGGGGGGCGCTGTAGCTTATGGGGACACAAAGAAAATTTTAGGATTATGGAATAGTCCATGAGGGTGTATCGTCTGAGCCAATTGCCCTCAAACCATTCTGGATGTTGGATGTCTGGGCCATGGTGTCATCAGAGACCTTTCAGGGGGTCTTGGCTGGTCAAACCTGATGTATCTTAATCTGGAACAAATCCATAGCCTTTGGCTTTCTGTGGGAACAAAAGCAGAGACTCTTTTCCAAAGCAACATATCCTTATATCCAAATTTTGTAGTCAAGGTATCTTTAAAATATACATATTGGTTTAACTCAACATCTTTTATCATCAAATGTTTTTCTGCAGTTAAAAATCCCAAAGACAACACAATCCAGATTCTCTGTGTAATATTCATCTTCATGTGGCTTATTTTTATATTAATTTTACTGTTTCTTTAAAGACTTTATTTTTTAAAACTATGTATTTGTTTATATAACTGTATATATCACCTTTTTTGTCTCTTTCAAGCCTACGTATATTTTACACACATTGTAAACTGTTACATTTGAATCTGTCTTATTGTGAATCTATTGCTTTAAACTGCAGCATTTGTAAGACTGAAACAGCGCTATGGCTGCTGGCTCCGCCTACCTCAGCTTCCCAACATGGCGGTGGTATGTTTACCGCCAGCTCTGGGAGCTATCGTGAGTCTATGCTTTTATCCAAGTAGCGTGTAGCCCAGAAACCTCTTTTTGTTTTGTACTAGCAAAGGCTAAAGCCACCACACAGCTTAATGTGCCATTTGTAGAGGCCTCATTCCCGCCATACGGCAGGTTGAGCGCGCACGCTAGGAACCCACAAGTAGCTCAAACCGGCAGCTGCTGCTCATTTGAGAGAGACAATTAGGAAGCTGTTTTTAACTCCGTTTTAGAATCTTTTCTCAGGTTTTAGGTGGAAACTCTTGCCCCACGTTGGGCGCCATTTGTAGCTAGAGTTTTCTTGCCTGGCCCACAGTCAGGACAAATCTCTCTCACCTGCCAGTCCCATAGCCACTCAGACCCAATCAAGTAAACACAGAGACTTATATTGCTTACAAACTGTATGGCCATGGCAGGCTTCTTGCTAACTGTTCTTACAGCTTAAATTAATCCATTTCTATTAATCTATACCTTGCCACGTGGCTCATGGCTTACTGGCATCTCACATGCTGTTTGTCATCATGGCGGCTGGCAGTGTCTCTGACTCAGCCTTCCACTTCCCAGCTTTATTCTCCTCCTTGTCCCGCCTATACTTCCTGCCTGGCCACTGGCCAATCAGTGATTTATTTATTGACCAATCAGCAACACACTTGACATACAGGCCATCCCACAGCACAGCGTCTCATGTAGTATATAATCTAGACTGGCCTTGAATTTGAGATTCCCCATGAGTTTCAGTTCCTTGAGTTCCCCCTGCCTTTACTTCCCAAGTGCTGGGGTTAGAAGCATGCTCCACCATGCCTAGCATTATTTTATTTAAAAAAAGAGATATTTCAAAATAAAATTTGGCATGACATCCAAAGAAAAGGCTTTCTTAGGATATATTTCAAGGTAGCTGTCGAGGTGACTCTCAGTAGGAGAATGACCCTCCCCTGCAGCCAGCTTGGCTACTGCGTTCGGTTCAGAGAATGATGGGGGACTGTCTGTGGCTGGTGGTGCTGGTGGTATATGCCTGTACTCAGTTGGTTTTCTCCTTTTTCTCTTCCTGTGCAGCCAGGTACCCCAGCTGATGCGACGGTGCTACCCACATTTAGCATGCATCTTCCCTCCTTTATCAAACCGCTCTGGCACATACAACCCTCACATACAACCCAGAGCTGTGTCTCCTGGGCGATTCTAAACTCAGTCAGGCTGACTGCAAAGATTAACCATTATCACAGATGCCATAGCCTGGGAAACCCAAAGAAGCTAGCTACAGAGGCTGGGCAATTGTATGCTGGAGAAAGTTGAGCAGAAACGGAGATGGGTGGAAATATGATTTGTTCTTCTTCTGGTTTCTACTCACTCTGTGGCTCCTATCAGCAGAAATGTATCAAGAAACCAGCTGGCAAAGAGGTCTGGGGAATGTAGTCTTGGGGCCCCTAGATTACAGGTCACTCAGTGCTGCTGAGAGATAGTAGGAAAGTAACCCCACAGGCATCATTAGCTGAGGTGGGACTGCTGATCTCCTGGAATAAAGTTCCTAGAAGTATTAGGAGAAGAAGGCAAGGAGGTCACTGATTTTCAGTGTCTAATAAAAGAGAAATTTCAAGTCTCTGGCCTGTGATGGAGCTACCATAGCCTTGTCTCTGCTCTGGTCTTCATGTCTGCAAAAAACTAAGACTTTAGTTTTTCCAGCCCACATAGGGTTTTCTGGTCCTAAAATCACACTAGAGCCACACTAAGCATGTTGAATCAGGGTATCTCTGGGCAATTGGGACTGCTACTCCATACAGGGAAACACCAGAGACAGGAGAAGGGATATTGTCCACCAGCTCTGCCCCAAAGTGAAATGTACCCAAAGGATGATAAAGGGTAATGTGTGAGGCTACTAATATGGCAGAACTCAGGAAATGGCAAGCTGGAGAATCTGACTGGACTATCAGAAGCCAGATCATAGAACATGAGGAGAAAGGCCAGTGTAGAGCAAGGCTTAGCATCAAAAGGAAAGGGGTGCTACTGGTGTAATTTAGTTCTCTGGGACCACACACCCTGTGCTTCCCAGCTAAGGACCCACTCACTCCATTCTTCATCCCCCTAGCTTGAGCTAGCAAGTCTCTTTAAATGTATGGTAAAATGATTATATTTAATGATCCCCTCCTTAGTTCCTCAGAATGATTCTCATTTGATGTCAATACTCTTGTATGGATGAACACATACCTACTTTAGAAAAATCAATGAACATTTTTATGCTGAGGCCAAATTCTGAACTTTTCATTTAACCTCTGATATGGATTTTGGCCATGCTAAGCAATAAAACTAAGGTATAATCCCTAGTGTTTGCTTTCCTTTCTACCCAAAGTTGTTTGATGGACAGCATCTGTATAAGGCAATCTCTCTGGGACTATTTTCCTACCAGTTTTAGATATTGCGACTGAATTCCCTGTGGGTTGTGCTGGCTGCTTGCACATTTCCTCCAGTTCAGGGGGCATCTGCCAATCACAGTTAACTGGGCATAGAAGTGAGGTGGAGAGCATCTTCCTACATGTGCCAATCTAGTTAGTTTTCTGACAGTAGGTTCATCCATCCATTCTGTTCAATCATCTACATATTCATCAGTTGATTTTGGAGGACAGACATGGAGACAGTGTTGAGTAACAGAGACACAAATCAAAACACACACACACACACACACACACACACACACACACACACACACACACACACACACCTGTAAGAACCAAGCTTTTAGCCTGATGGAGGAGGCAGACTAAGAACAGTAGAGTAGCGTTTGTGCTCAGCAGGAAGTGCTGGATTCTAAGAACATGAGATGACACCTGGACTAATCTTTCCCAAGGAAGAGGTACACAGAGCTGACATGAGAGCAGGGGTGGCCACAGAGATGTGCCAGAGTGTGGAGCAGCAGAGCCAGTAAAGGAAGGGCAGGCAAGAGTTGGCAGTTCTTGGTAGATCAAACATCAGGCATAACGGCTGGACACTCAGGAAGACCTTGAATGAATATAGACAGTTCAATCTGGCTGAAGGCTTCAGCAGGAAGGGACAGGGATGAGGCTGTCATAGTTCCTTCCAGGTGCCAATCATGAGAAGCTTACACTCTCTCCACTCAGGGGATGCTGGGAGCCCTCCTTGCTAGCAGAATACTACCATCTACGGAATGAGACGATTGACATCTGCCATTCAATCCTTTCTAGTCTATAGACATAGTTCTATCTTTTGGTGGGCCTTTGCTCTACAACTTAGTTTTTAAAAGACTGAGGACAGAAAAGGTTAAAGGACTTTCTAGGGAAGCTAGAGAGAGTTGAGGATAATCTGGAGACAATCTGTGAGGAATAAGTATCTCCCCTCTCCCTTTGTGCAATGAAGAAAAAATTGAATGTCAAATATCAAGATGGTGAGCCAATGTGCCCAGTGTTAAGGTCTATGGTCTACCTTTTCATTTTTATTTTTATTTTTTTGAGACAAGGTTTTTCTGTGTAGCCCTGGCTGTCCTGGAACTCACTCTGTAGACCAGACTGGCCTCAAACTCACTCAAATCCACCTGCCTCTGCCTCCCAAGTGCTGAGACTAAAGGCGTGCACTTCCACGGTGGCCCAGCAAGATCTACTTCTTATCTAAGAATGAAGTGTTTGGAACTACACATTCTTAAGTTCAGATTCAGCTTTTCTCTGATTGGCTAGGTGGCGTGAATGACTATTTCTTTGAGCTTTCAGTTCATAATGAGAGTTCATACTAGGCAATTAACCCATCCACATACCTGATGCATGTGTTTATTAAGTGATGAGCATCATGATTTTTTGTATGATGTGGACAACATTAAATAATTGTTCAATGATAGCAGGATTAAGTGATTTTTATGCATATTAAGAAGTATACAGGTTAGCTGTTCCCACCATTATTATTTCTGTTACAGAGACAGCTGTATATGAAGAAATGCTGAGGCCCATAATCTTACTGTAAAAGAGAGATGGAAACCAGGTTTTGGCACACAGACAGGGTGACAAATAGGTTTATCTCATATGCCAACTGGCCAGTTGGTAGTGGATGCCTGAAATGTATATCATGGACAATTCCAAGCTATATCTGGCTCAACACGATAATGTACTTTATGATAGACTAGGAATGCCCATTTTGGATTTCGAAGGAGCTCATCAGCATGCATGCTATATAGTGGCCTTCTCTGAACTGAGCATTATTCTACAGATGATAGGGGCATCTGGAACAAAACACCGGGTCTGACCTTGCCTACTTGTGCTGATCCTCACTTGCTCCATGTTTTCCTCCCAGCACGTAGATGAGACATGGCCGGAGCCCAAACTCAGCTGCCTTTTCCTCAGGAAACTTTGGCTGGCATAAATCAAGACCCGTAAACCCACCATGTGGATGACACAGGCTGTGTGCCCAGCCCAGGCTCTGTGAAAGACAGAAGAGGAGGCAGTTGCTTAGTGACTGATACAAAGGGTGTCTTTGATTCATCGCCCAGCTCCAGCCCCAAGCCCATGGCCAACAGCGAGTAACGGCTGCAAATGGGCAATAGAACGCCTTTAAAAATGTCACTTTGCTGGAAAATGTAAATGTTTAACATTTAAACACCAACACTGACTCCTAAAATGCCTGGCACTGGGTGTCTTTTCTTCCCCATTCTTTCAGGAAATCTTTGTCCTCCCATGGTGAGAGGTTTCACTGCGTGATTTACACCCTTGTGCTTGTTAAATTGCTGGCATGTCTTACCCCAGATAGAAAGAAAAGTGGAGGAGCAGAAATTTTCAGGGACTTTATATATTGCCTGTTAAGGCTGAGTATTGGACATGCAGTACAATCCCAACCCCTGCTGCTGTTCTGTGGGGTTCTGAACCCTGAACATCAGAACTTTCACTTTATTTCCAATTATCCGGGACTTCAGAATATAAGATTGTGTCATTGAAGGTCAAGAAATATAAAAAAGAGTAATAAAGGCTATTCACCAAGAGTTCTCCTTTAGACCTGCTTATTGCCAATTTTGTCTTATGAGTCTGATACTAAGAGGCTTTGAGTAAATCAAGGATATAGGAAGCACTTCTTTGAGGTGAATTCCTTTTCCTCTAAGATAATTCTAATTGAGGGTTATTCCCCTAGCAACTTTGGATCCTTCTGGTTGGCCTGTGGACAAAGATGGACCTAATATTAAATGTACATCTGCCCTAAGAGATAGGGAAAGGCTGGGGAGAACAGCTGGACTACAGGAATCTTTGGGCATCAGTCAGGGTATGAGAGTCCTGGTGACACTTTCCTTCTCATTTTCCCAACTTCTTCCTGTGGGACAAATTATGTGCTGAATTTTTCTTTGCATTCTTCATTGTGCCTCTTGCAGCCTTGATCATGGTAAGCACTTAATACCTATTTGTTTAATTAATTAAATAAGAAATGAGTCACAGGCAAACCTAGCATTTATGTAAGAGATTAGGTTTAATGTTCCAGCGAATGGATTTTACAGCCCCTGACATGTCTGTTAGCCACTCAGTGCATGATTTAATGTTATTCTTATCATAGTGCTCAGAAATAACCAGAGCAGAAGTGATTATTCTTAATTTACCAAGAGGAAACAGAGTCCCAGGCAGGTTACAGAGTTTTCCTGAGATCATATTGAATTGCTGACAAAGCCACATGAAAATTCTTTGTTTTGGTTTTCAGCCCCCCAAAATTGACAGTTCACTATGTTGGAAGTTCACACCCTGTATCCTGAAGGCATCCGGACATCTAAAATGAGACTAGGATATGGCAAAGAAGGAGCTGAGGGAATTTGCTAGACTCGGAGCAGGTCTTGTATTTCAATGGCACACCCTAGGTTTTGCTTGTTTTACCCCTATCCCAGCCCTGGGGATCTTCCACGTGGATATGTGAGTAGAAAGTGCCGAAGACTGACCAAAGTTCATTTTCTCCTTGCCTGCCAGCTGAATGACACAGAAAGCAGGGTGTTTCCCACTCAGGGAAGTCAAAAGAGTAAAGAAATGTGCATACACCTGAACACTGCTCCAGGCTGAGGCCGGGGCACTAGCTCTCCACTGTTCCTCAGAAGGGTATCTCATGGCACTTGCCTGTAGCTCTTAATCAAACCTGAACTTATCATAAGGCAGATAGACCAGATCTGGGGGCTAGAGCTAGGGTTCTTACTGGGTAGTGTGATTTGCCACAACCCAGGGATCTTGTATTAGGACACATTTGATAATAGTGTGTTATAAACCCAACTCAAACTATCTTAGACACAAATGAAAATATAACAGAAAGGCACTATGGGACTAGAATATTATATATAATTAAAGGGATCAAAAGGAATCTCACAAATCATTGTAAATGGGGACTTAAATAACCCTAATAGTTTGTTTTGGTTTTGTCATATATAGCCTCTACTCTCTTTCTTCCTTCTGTAATAATCATATTTCCTCAGCAACAAAGAAAAACAAATCCCATGGCCTGGATCTTGCCCTCAGTGAAGGAGTGACCTTCTTTTCTTACTTTGTGTTAAAAAAAACTCCTAGGGAAAGACTCTTGAATAGGCCTAGTTCACTCTGGTATTGATGAGTAGGCCCACAGTTAGGATCACACAGAACTAATAAAGTGCTGAGCTCATCCCTTTGTATGTAAGCTCAAGCCAAGAGTGTAAAGCTTTGTGAGCCCAGTCACCAACCCAGTAGTTTTCTATAGCCACAAAGTATAATCAACAACAGCACAAGACTGGAATACTGCCTTGTGGCCACCAGCAAGGCTGGCAGAGCCAAAGCAGGTGGAGGAGTTGCTTACAAGAAACCCATATTCTGAGTCAGTTTTATTTTGTTTATTTGTTTTGCTCTTTTAAGCTTATGTATTATTATCCTGTATATCACCTGGACATTTCCAAGGGAGCTGCGCTACAGAGTCAGTCATACTATCCAGTGCTCAAACAGCCCTTCTCATGGGTTCCAAGGACCTTCATTGGAGAAGTCACATAAAGCTGTGACCTATTTCTCAGGATGGTGTTATGAGATTCAACAATTCTCATGGGAGTTTCTTGGCTCTAACATCTAGCACCTGTTATAGCTGTCCCCAGGCGTTTCCACCTCCCACTACAGTGAATGTGCTGTCTCAGTTATCCCTGGGCCTTTCCACCTCCCACCACAGTGAATTCGCTGTCTCAATTATCCCTGGGCCTCTCCACCTCCCACCACAGTGAATTCACTGTCTCAGTACCAGCATAATCCTTTGTTCCCTGGGCTGAAGTTCTCCAAGTTGTTTTCAGGGAAATTGACAACCTAGACCAGACCAGACATTCTTAAAAGTAATTTTAAAAAATTAAAGAAAGAAGAAATATGCTCTTCACATTTGAGTTCCTAGGTAACAAGATATAAACTCCCCTGTTTAATGAAGCCAAGAGAGAAATATTAATGTTAGTCCATCTGATTTGTTTTTAGATTAGTTAAAAATTTAAGATGGAAATGCTTGTAAGTGTGCTTGGTGATATTTTTGCTTCTTCGCTAATAAAGGGCTTTGGAGCCTATGAGAAGGTTGTTTGGCCAGAGATGAGTATACAGTCCTATTGATGTGTCCAAGTGATGTGCAAAAATCCAAAGATGCAATTCAGAGGCTCACAAAAGAGACCACAGCACATGGATATCTGTCTTTCTTATATGTGATTGTACATGTCATTCATGTGGTCTATATGAGAGTTGATGCAAAGTGATTGTAGTATTATGCCAAGAGCTCCTATTACCAAGGAAATGGTGATATTAGTGTATTTAATGGAAAATTAAGGTTGATCCTTAATGAGGAATTATTCTTCTTACAAGGAGAGTTTTGCTATTTCCTCCTTCTAGGAACATTTGTGAGGACCAGTGAGAATACAGACGCATAAATAGTGCCTGGGGTAAAGAGAGAGAGAGAAAATTCCAGGAATTAACAAGCAAAATAGGCATCCAGTATTCCAGAGGCAGTTTTTTAGAGCAATCCAATCTTCTAGGCAAGTTACTAGTTCTTAATGACTCCACTTGGAAAATGGCTTAAGCAAAGACTAGAACTTTCTCTAATGAGAAACAAGGCAGTCTGGAGAGTCAGTCTTGCTGCTCAGACAGCATGGCTGTCTGGAAGAGTCCCCAAAGGGAAAAGAGTAAGTGGTATGTGGATGGGGCCAGACAGGCCCTGTTCTGTAACTCACCTTGTAGTTTGAGGTGACACTGGGAACTCACAGCTTTGTGGTGCTGTGTCTTCATCTGAAGTCAGCTGAGTTTAGAGCTGAATATTTCACATAGTTTTCATAAAGTCTTAAAGAACCTCCCTACATTATTATATACCGAATTTAGGCAACTCTGCTTAGGGCATAAAAACAGCAGTGCATTCTGCTCTTATCCAGATGAAACTGGTTCAGGTAAACTTTCCATGAATAATTCGGACAAAGCATGTTATATTTTACCAGGCTGGACAGAGAGGCCGTGGGGCAAGCACTTATTTTTGGAAATAGCTATTGAACTCCATAAACCTTAAGAATCCATTGTCCTAAATCATACAGACACCTCGGCTGTCTATGCTTCTTTGCATCACAAGCATCAATCCTGGACCCACCAGGACATGACAGGCAGGCTAAGAGGAGGTGATCACCATGGTGATGACATGAACACCACTAGCTAAGGAGCGAAGAAACAATGTGCAATCATCTGGTGCCGGTTTCGATTCCAATGGAAAGTTGGAGCATCTGTCAGGGCTGGAATTTTCAAGATGAGGTCTTTATCTTCATCCACAGTGGCTAGTTTAGCTCTTTTCTGTCCTAGAGGCTAGCTTGAGCTTCTTTTTGTTGCTGTTTTTGTTTTTTAGGACAGGGTTTTGAAAGGACCAAGCAGATGCCATAACAGACTGCTCAGTCTTCTCTCAGAGATCAGGCCTCAATTTCAGTTTCCTGAGACTTGAGCAAGCAGTTTCTGGGAGGGCCGTAAACAAAAGACATAGTCTTTGCATTAGCTCCCTTTCTGCACATACTCTGACTGCTCAAAGTTCAGCCAGTTGTTTACTGTCTGGGACCCCTCACCAACTTAGAGCTATGTTCGTGAGTCATGGACGGAGCCTGGACCACTGAGCCAGCCCCCACAGTCAGTACGTGCTAGGCCAGCCAGCCCCCATGGCAGCTCAAGGACAAAGCCTGAGACTTGTCCCGGACAACCCCCAAAATGATAATTGTAAACCCCAACCAGTAAATTCAAAGATTACATACCCTCGCCCAATTAAAAGAGAACAGAGATCTTCAAAAATAAAAATAAACCAATCTGAGTTGCACCCATGCCAAACCCCCAACTCCCCCAATCGCCCTGAAGGGCTTGTGGTTTTTGTCTTTAAATAGCTAGCCTCACAAAGAGAGAGCAACTCCTCTCTGCCTCACTGTATTGAGTGTAGGAACGAGTTCCCTGCCTAGGCTTGTATCTATAGAATAAACCTTGCTGTCGCATTCTGGACATCCTTGGTCTTCAGTGGTCTCTTTGGGGTCACAATCTGGGCATAACAGTTTCTCTATGTAGCACTGGCTGTCCTGGAACTCATTTTGCAGACCAGGCTTGCCTCAAACTCACAGAGATCTGCCTGCCTCTGCCTCCTGAATGCTGGGATCAAAGGTGTGTGCCACCACTGCCCGACTAGTTTGAGCTTCTTTACAGCATGATAATCTCAAAATACTTAGACTTGTCACATTTTAACTGGCTTCTGTAGAACAAGTGAGCCAAGGAATGGAGGTCTAAAGATCTAAAACCTCCTATGACTTTTTAAGAAGTCCCCAGATACTCCTGTTCTACACATGCTATTGTGTCTCTCAAGCAAGCCATTAAAGCCATTATGAATCCAAAGGAATGGCCATAGGCTCTGCTTCTCAATGGAGAGCTGGCAAAGAATTTGTGACCATCTTTAACACAGCCTTACCACACAGTGGGGGAAGTCAGAGAAAGCACCTAGACTACATTTTAGGTCAAGAAAAACAGTGCTCTAGATTCCTGCTGTGTTGTCCTCTGAAGCTAAAAATATAAAGGTACACCTGAAAGTTGCATGAGGTTAGACACTCGACTTGGAAGCCCACTCACTCTTTATTGAGTAGGAGAATTACCTGGGGAAGACTTTTTTTTTAATTTAAATATAGACATCTGAGGCTCTCCCACAGATGTCTGATCCTTGGGCTTAAGCAATACTACATTCAAAGTTTCTCACTGTCTCAGCCAGTGAACAGCTCCTTCCTGGACTCCCTGGGTTGTATCGGTGGGTGCTTTGGTGAAAGGAGACCCATGGGGGTGTGGAGTCATCAACGGCTGCACAGGAGGCTTGAAGAAGCCTCCTAGAATGGAGTTCTACATTATTTAACCTACTTAAAATACGAATCATTATGCAATAGATCTAATGCTAATTTACCTAACCAGTCTCATCTTTTTTAGTATGTGTGGAGGGTGCTTTTGTTACTGTTGTTGTTGAAATAAAATTAATATTCTTCATCATTTAGCTCTTTATCTCTTTTAAATTAGTCTCTGGTGACATGTCTCCTAAGATAGAAATCTGGGCTTTCTAGGTCTTGAGTCTGTTGCTCAACTTGTCATGTGATCTTTGGCTGCCACACTGCAGTAACAGGGCTCAGCACTCAGCTTCCGCCCAGAGTTGTTCAGTGTGTAAAGCCAAGTGGACATACTCAGTGGTGCCAGGACCTCTCCTTCTCTAAAGTCTTCACCATGTGAAGTCCATCACATCTCTGATTCAGCTGGGCTTTGGTGAAGATGGGTGGAATCTCTGCCATAGCACATGTCCATGTAGGGTTAAGTCACTGATCTCATACTTCAGTCCCTGCTTGTCCTTACCATTCTTTCCCCCATGAAGTCGATTATCTTCTCAGAAGAGGTTGTCTGGAGCTTCATCCAAGGCATTTTTGTTCTCCCTATCCCTACCTTGAACCCCAGCTCTTTTCCTTGAGAACAGTGGTTCTCAACCTTCCTAAAGCTGTGACTCTTTAATACAATTCTTCATGTTGTGGTGACCCCCCCACCTCCACCCCGCCAACCATAAAATGATTTTTGTTGTTACTTCATAATTGTAATTTTTCTATTGTTATTAACTGAAATGTAAATATCTGTGTTTTCTGATGTTCTTAGGCAACCCCTGTGAAAGGGTCATTCGAACACCCCAAAGGGAGTTCAACCCGCAGGTTGAAAACCACTGTTTTGGTGTTACTAATGTTCTTGGAATTACCACAGGGACATCAAGGACCTAAAACATGTCTTGGGACACTGCCCAGAGAGAACCTTAAGATGCAGCTTCCCAGGCCTCTACAGCAGGGTCTGATTCAACAGCTCTGAGTGCAGCCTCAACAATTTTATTTCAACCAAACTCCTAGTTGAAGTGGCAGTGGCTGCTTCTGCTGCATTTTTAATAGAATTTGTCCAAAACAATTTCAATCAGTAAAAAGTGACCTTTTAAAATCGGTTTCTGCCTTTTCTATTTGCTCCCAGTACCCTTTTTCAGCCACTGACCTATGTGTACAAAATGCCTCTAGGAAAGAAAGTGGGATCCAGCCATGTCCCTGCTCCTGAGGTCAACAGTGCCTGAGGACTCCAACAAACTCCATCTGGCACAGTGGTATCCAACCCACTCATAACTGATGGGGTCCATCCCAATGAATGCATGCAACCATCTAGCTGTTGGTGCTTTGGGCTAATGGCTCCTTATGGGGCAGCTTCCTGAGGTTTCTGCCAATCCTGCTGTTTGAAAGGAGCCAACGCCCCCATCGCAGCAATTTCCAAGCATCCCTCTGGCTTTATTAAGTTGAATTTCACAAGGGAGATGGAGGCAGCAGCATATAATGTTGAAGAAATGGCCCTGGAGGGAACAAGTCAATATCTATGGGTGGCATCACATTGATTGCCTGTGTTTACTGGAATATTCATTTTTCTCTTCTATGGTTGTTTTAAGCCTGTTCCAACTATCACCAGAACAAATATTGATCCCTTTCTAGTCTGAGCATGAGCTGGGAGGCCTCCTTATTCAGGAGAAATCAGGTGTAATATCTACTATTGATTGCTTGGCTTATATTTATTTTCCACCTCATACCCTTCCTCCAATGAATCCTGCTTGCAGATCATCTTGAGGATTGCTGATTTTCGTCATACTTGTGATCGCTTTCGTTCAGCTATTTACTTCAAGGGAGACAGGCCCCACCTCCAGACTCAGTCCTTAATGTCCTAAACCGATTATGTTGGCTCATTTCTGGATTAGGAATAGCATGTGACTTCATTCTGTCTGTCTGGCTTCTTCCCACATCTCCTGGTGACTCGGCCCTCCTTCATCCCCATGCTCTCTTCCTGTCTGCAAGTCCTGCCTAACCTCTTCCTGCCTAGCTATTGACCATTTAGTTCTTTATTAAACCAATGAGAGCAACTCATATTCACAGTGTACAAAAAGATTATTCCATAAGAAATGAAGGTAAACTCAGCTCATGCAAAGTAACCACTGGATGCAGAGCCGAATCTTCCTGTGAGGGACATCACTGTGCATCACTTCTCTGCCTTGAGTCACCAGACTGTCACTTTTCTCACTGACCTGCTAGCCACCACCACCACCACCATGCTAGGATAAGTGGGAAGTGATGACTCCCTTGCTGTTGAAGACAGGTCCCTCTCCAGTTATCCACAGACCCAGAGATTAGGCCAAGATGCTTCACTGGGCTGCTCTAAAGGCTCAAAGACAGAAAGGAAACACATGAGCGCAGCACTGGAAAATGTGTTTGTGCACAGAGCTTGCTCATCTTCAGTTAGATTCTGCCCTTGAAATCTTTGTAAATCAATGAATTTCACTTGAACATGCTCTAAGCTCTGGTATTACACCCTAACCCCTTAGCATTTTCTAAACTGAACCAAAAAGTTGGATATTACTGAGGGTGTTTGCCAACAGTTCACCTCGAGCAGCGGACACAATACGAATTCTTTCTCAAAATTTCCCATCAGGTTTCATGAGGTAGAAACCCAGACCCAGACCATCAATAGTGAGAGGAACAAGGCTTTGATCTGAGCTTGCAGCCTTCAAAACATTTCTCAGTGAGACTGTTAGTGGGATTGGATGTAAAAGATTGTGAGGGGGTGGAAAGAGAAGAGGATGGACTACTTGGGGTAACAACCTAATGTCTGTAAGGCAATTAAGGTTTGGAAAGGAAGAGGCAAGTCTTTGTGATTTGTTTGTTCAATTAGTTTTTGCAGGGAGCATGTTACAAGGGTCTTAATCTTAAAGTCTAAGGAAATTTCCTGTTAGTTGGTCTCTGAGCACCTTGAATAAAGGACTTCTCTACTGTGCTTCATACTCAGTAACTAATAAGAATTCTAAGAACTGGAGAGAGACTAGGGTCATGTTGGAGGGGCAGTCTATATGAATTACAAACAGGTAATTTTTAACTTCCATAAATTCTCCCAGGGAATAGACAAGTCAGCTGGTTTTAAAAGATGTGTATAAATCTTGGTATATAGACCAAAAAAAGTCATATAAGACATGAAAATCATCAATCAATTTTATTGGAAACATGCAAACTTTCTAAATATAGGTTAACAAATTAAAAAAAAACCAAATACAGCCTCATTTTGAAATTCAAAATTATGAGAAAAATCTATAAATAAAATGTTCATTGGTAGGTTTAAAGAACAAAAATCATTATTTCAACATCCACAGAAAAAGAAACAAACTAAAATTTAACATAAATCATTATTTTAAAAATATTAGCAAAACAGAAATAAAATTGGAATCAAAATTCCAGTGTGGATGAGGGAGAGACTCCCAGGTCCCTTGTCTGAGGAACTATTGGTGGTTGAGAGCTGTTAAGTGAGGGACAGCCAATCGATGTCCTTGGGAATGTGGCAGCTCGTAGGTGGCCCATGCTTCAGGGCCCGGCTGCACGCCCATGCCAGAGGCACCTGACTGACTCAGGTGGTTATTTGTGATAGGAAAACAAAAGAGGTCAGGAAGTTGGTAGGGAGACAAGGTGGGGAACATTAGGAAGAGTTGAAGAGGGGGCGGCAGTGGATGGACGTGATCAAAACACAGTGTATAAATATATTCAACATTTTTTTTTTTTGGTTTTTCGAGACAGGGTTTCTCTGTGTAACTTTGCACCTTTCCTGGATCTCACTCTGTAGACCAGGTTGGCCTCGAACTCACAAAGATCCGCCTGCCTCTGCCTCCCAAGTGCTGGGATTAAAGGCGTGTACCACCACCGCCCGGCTTAAACTTTTAAATAATAAAAAATTTAAAACCCACGGGATTTCTGTTTGCAGATCCTTCACTCAGTGAATGGCACCTGTCAAAATAGTGCAATCTCCATTCTTCAGCCCTGTGCTCACATCTCAGAGAGCCTCTCCATTGTTGACATGATCCTGATGACCTTAACACAGTAAGGTAATAAAGTGAAAGACAACAGAAAACTTGGAATTGAGGGGCATTTTCATTATTTAAGATGATATAATCTTTTAGCTATAAAATCCATAAGATTCTACTCATATTTAAATTTTATTCATTAGTGCATATATATGTATGTGAGTATGTATGTATAGGTTTGTACTTCTCTGTGTGTGTGTGTGTGTGTATCTGTATGGGTGTGTGTATGTCTGTATAGGTGTGTATGTGCATGTGTATGTGTAGGGGTGTGTGTGTATGTGTATGTATAAGGTGTGTGTGTATAGATGTGTGCATATATGTATGTATAGGTGTGTGTATATGTGTAGGGATGTGTGTGTGTTTGTAGGTTCATGCTATGTCACACATGTGGTTATTACAGGACAACTTTTAGGAGTTCAGTTTTCTCCTTCCATGTGGGTTCTGGGGATTCAGTTCAGAGAATCAGGCTTGTGTGGCAAGGGCTTTTACCTGCTGAGTCGACTAACTGGCCCAGAATTCTACTTTCAAGACACATTAATGCTGCCTGTGTTTCAACACAAATCTGTAAGAGTATCATATATTGACTGGTGGCTATATTTTATTTATTATTAAATTTATTTGTTAGTGTATGCGTGTGTGTGTGTGTGTGTGTGTGTGCGTGCGTGCGTGTGTGTGTGTGTGTGTGTGTGTGTGTGTGTGTACACACACCCATGTATAAGCACACATACATATAAAGGTCAGAGAAAAACTTGCAGGAGTCACTTCTCTCCCACCGTGTGGGACCTGGGGATCAAACTCAGGTCGTCAGACTTAGCAGAAGGTGTCTTCACCTCCTGAACCACCGCACTGGCGTGTAGATAATTTTTACAGGAAGAAACATTCCCTCACTTATGTTTGCAATTTTGAGAAAACTTCAATTTTTTTTAATAAGCTGTTAACAAGAACTTAAGGGAATTCTTCCCAGTAGACATTGTCAGAGTTATTTGACCAGAACAGGCACATTCCAGCCACAAACAATAAGACAAGGTTCTTAGAACAAATAGAACAAATATCTGAACTTCCTGAGAAAGCTTTATGGCCTTTATAGCAAATAGGTGTGGAGGAAAATTCAATTTTATTCTGGTGAGACTCTGATTAAAAAGGGACTTAACTCAAATTTTCATGTAATCAGCTTGTAAATACTCACTAATCTCTTAGTTACCAGCTGAGAAGGTATGACAAATAGCCCAGAGTTGTCTTTTGAAAGTGTTTAAGCCAATGTTCAACTTTGTACTTAAATTAACAACCTGTACATTCTATATTCCACTATTCTTTCTACTTGTAGTGAAATTAAGGTATAAGAAGGTTAAAATACAATTTTCCACTCATCAGAAAATCAAGTTTTTTATACTATGAAGAAAGTTCAGCAAGTTTTGTTTGTTTTTTTTTTTTTGCTTGTTTTTGCTTTTGTTTTATTTTTAAGATAAAAGACAAGTATACAGAAACCAACAGAGTTCCTGTACATAACAATTGGTTTGGAAAAAGTAGCACAAAAAATAATCTAAATCGTTTCACAGTGAAAACAACTATGGTCTAGGGCTACCTAGCACTACAGTTAACAAAAGACGGATGAGGTCTACAAAGAGATATTTATAATTGTTACTGAAGGACAAAAAGAAAACAAGTTTTAAAAAGAGAATACATCACAATTATGGGCCAATTGTGACCCTTGAAAAATATGTCTGAGTCCAACCCTAGTACCTGGCTGGAAATGGAACTTTATTTGACACTAGAGTCATAGTAGATTTATTAAGCTCTATTGTGGCCACACTGGAGTAGGCTAGGCCCCAAGTCCAATATGACTGGTGTTTTTAGAAGAAAGGGGGAGTCGCAGACAGGGAGGTGGCTTGTGAGCCACGGGTCGGGTGGTGGGTTCAGGGACAGGGGGGCAGAGATTGGAGCTGTGTTGTGAGCCACAGGTCGGGTGGTGGGTTCAGGGACAGGGGGGCAGAGATTGGAGCTGTGTTGTGAGACACAGGTCAGGTGGTGGGTTCAGGGACAGGGAGGCAGAGACTGAAGTTGTGCTTCTGTGAATCAGTGAATGCCTGGGCTACCGAGGGCTCAAGAGGCAAAGAAGAGTTCTCCATCAGAGATCCCAGAAAGATATGATCCACACCAGCATCTCCAGGAAGAGTTCTTCTCCTTTAGGGGCTCCAGAAGAGGCAAGAACTTGGTAACTCCTTGATCTGCGATCTCCGGACCACGGAACAATACATTTTCTTGTTAAACCACATGTATGTGGAACATGGCAAGGAAGTCCTAGGAAGCTAACACAAACACTTCAGTGATTGAGAGACTTTGATACCGCAAATATCTATTTGCTCTGTCTACAAACATCTGGTGAGTTTGTGCAATGTACCAAAGGGTACTCTACACCCTGGGGATTCTGCAGCAAACAGACTAAACTCCCTTCAGGGAGTTTTCATGCTAAGTGGTAATCTGTTATATTTATTTTTGTGTGTATTATGTATGTGAATATATATGTGAGTGTGTGTTTACATGTGCATATATGCATGTTTATGAGTGTGTATGTATATATGTGTGCGTAGGTGTGTGTGTTTATACATGTGGTGAAATCAGCATGAAGATCTGAGCACATGCATCATCCCTGAACATCTCCCTGTGTTCCATCCTGATGCTTTCCTCCCGATTCTACCTTCTCCCTCTCTAGATGATTACCAATCTGCCTTCAGTCACTATAACTGCACTTACATCTTCTAGAATTTTCAAGAAGTGGAATCATATAGTTTATGCTCTTTTTGTCTGTCTTTTTACACAGTACAGTGAGAATCCCTTGTTCATTCCTTTTCATTACTGTCGAGTTTTTCACAAAATATTTTTAGTTTTTTTTTTCAGTCATTCCTTAATGGACATTTAGGTTGTTTCCTTTATTGATCATCCCAAGTAAAAACTCTTACGATTATTCACGTACCAATCTGTGTAGGGATATGTACCTCATTTCTCTTGGTGGAGTTCTGAGTAGTAAAATGATTGGATCACATGGTAGGTACCTGGTTAACACTTGAAGGAATTTGAGTTTTTTTAATGTGGCTGTACAATTTTAGATTCCCAAAACAGTGTTCGGAAATTGATGTTTTTCTACATCCTGTCAAATATTTGGTGGACATGGAATGGTCAGAACTTTCAATTTGACCCTCTCTAGTAGATGTGACTGTTGTGGTTTGAAACTAAAATGTCTCTCATAATATGCTTGGTCCTCAGGTGCTAGCACCATTTGGGGAAACTCTGGAACCTTCAGGGAGTGGGACCCAACTAGAGAAAGTAGATCAGTATGGGAAGGCCTTTGAAGGTCACTGCTAGGCCCTTGGTTCTGGCCTCACTTTCTGCTTCCTGGTCTGTTGTTCTGTGAACTCTGCCACAAGTTCCTGGCACTATGGCCTGAGGTTGTCCATCATGCCATCCCTGCTGTGATGGATCAGACCCTTGCGAGGCTGTGATCCTAAAGAGACCTTTTCTCCTGTAGGGCGGTTTTGTTTTCAGGTGTCCTGGTCACATTGACAAAAAACTAATACAGGGCTTCTCTCAAATTTGACTTAAGGAAATTGTACTTCCTTAGGAATGAATGATGTCGAACTGTTACAATTACAGAGATTTAATTCATGGTCTAGCATAAAACCTCTTAGAAATGCCCATATACCTGAAAGGATGTGCTGTCTCCCACTACAGGCTAGGTAAATATCAGTTGAGATACTGACATATCAGACCTAGTCCTTCGCGTTTGTGAGTTGAATTAAAGAATAAAACAAAACTTACATCTATACCGAGCATGTATAGACTTTTATCTCTTGCCATCGCCCCCTAAATAATACAGTGTAATGACTATTTACCTAGGATTTGCTTTGTGTGGGGAATTAAAAGTAATCTGTGGATGAGTTAAAATATCCTGGAAGGTGTGTGTATGCTACATGCAAACAACTCCATTTTATGTAAAGGATTTGAGTACGTGTGGGTTTGGGTATTAGTGAGGTATTGTTAGAACTAATCCCATGGGTGGCAAAGGATAACTGTATTGTGTCACTTTTCCATATCATTGTAGATTTCCCATCTACGGTTCCACCAGTTATTGAGATGGAGTTCAAGTTGAGCAAATGGGCACTGAAGTTGAATTTTTGCATTATAATTGTAAATTTGATTATAATTTTCTCAGTTTTGATTCATGTATTTTAAATTTCTGTTATTAGGTGCATAAATGTTTAAGATTATGTCTTCGAAATGAATTGACCCATTTATACTCACAGAGTGATATTCTTTATCCCTGTTAATATTCTCTGCAAAGAAATCTACTTTGATATTAATATCGCCTTCCATCTGTCTTTGATTAGTGTTCATAAAAATATCTTTTCCATCATTTTATTTTTAACCTATTTTTCTTGTAGGGAGCATATTGCTGGGTTTTACTTTTTTTAAAATCTGATTTGACTATCTATGTCTTTTAATTGGAGTATGCCAATTATTTAATGTGACTATCGATGTGGGTGGTTTTTAATCTAAAGTCTTGCTGTTTGTTTTTCTTTTGTCCCGTATGTTCCTCTTCTTCTCTGTTTCTTCCTTTGAGGCTCTCTTTCTCTCAGCTTAATTATTTTTATTTTGTATTTGCTCCTCTATTGACTTTCTAGCCGATAAAACTTTATTTTCTTATTTTTGTCATCATTTTAGAAGTTATAGCAAACTTTTAAAGGTTTTTCAAAGTATTTCCAAGTGATAGTGTGCCAATGCACACATGCTATAAGAATCATCTGGAAGGAGCCTTCAGCTTCTCCCCTCCTGGATTCTGTGCCATAGTATCAAATACTTCACCTTTGAATGTGTTGTGATCCTTATGCTACATGATGGTAATAATTACTATAAATAGTTCTCTTTTTTAAAAAATTGTTTATATATTTGTAAATGTGTGTGCTTGTGTGAGTTTATGTGCACCATGTGTGTGTGTGTGTGTCCTTGGAGGCCAGAAGAGGGCATCAGATCCCCTGCAACCTGGAGTTAGAGGCGGATGTGAGCTGCTGGGTCTTCTGCAAGAGCAGCAAGCACTCTTAACTGCTAAGCCATCTCTCCAGCCCTGGCAGTTGTCTTTTAAAGATACGCACTTACTTTAGGAATCTTGCATGATAACATAGGGAGCTACTGTCCCTGGAGCTCTTCACTCCTTTGTAGATGTTTTCATCTGACATCACTGGCCTGCCTCCCAAGAGTTGGCCTTTTATATTCTGTTTATATTCATATCTGTTGTTGGTAGGTTATTTTTTTCAGCCTTTGAATGCCTGGAAATATTTTTATTTAGCCTTCGTGTTAGAAAATATTTTCTCTGGTGCTTTGAAGACATTCCTCCAGTGTCTTTACCTGCAGATCTCAACCGGAAACCTAATGCTATGCTTTCCTCTGTTCCTTTCCACACAGGCATCTTCTTCTTTGCACACTTAGAAGCTTTTCTCTTGAACAACGTGGTGATGTGCCTTGGTATAACTGCTTTCCTTTCAGGTGCTGGAGGCACACTGAGTTGACTGAATATGTGGCTTACACTTTTATTCAAGTTTGTAAATTTTTGTTCATTATTTCTTCGAATAGGTCTTTTGCCTCCTATTCTTCCTTAGTGTTTTCATTTACATGTGAATTAGCATTGGCATGCTGCTCCCAGATGCAGTTTTCAAATTGCTTTAGTCTTGTTTCCTCTTTGGCTTTCCCTTTAGATCTTTTCCCTCCTCCCTGCCTTCCTCCCTCCCTCCCTCCTTCACTCCTTCGCTCCCTCCTTCCTTTCCTCCTTCTCTCCCTCCCTCTCTCCCTCCTTTCCTCCCTCCTTCCCTCTGTACCTCCATCTTTTCCTTCCTTTCCTCCTTCGTTCTTTCCTTCCTTTCTTCTTTCCTATCTTTCTTCTTAAATTTATTTATTTATTTAAGTGTGAGTGTGTGAGTGTGTGTGTGTGTGTGTGTGTGTGTGTGTGTGTGTGTGTGTGTGTGTATACCATAGCCTGCATGTGGAAGTCAGAAGACAACTGTCAGGAGTTGACTCTCTTTCCACCTTGTCAAGGCAATGTTTCTGTCAGACTGCAGCCTAGTCCAGGCTAGTGGCCCACAAGCTTCTAGACAATTCTCCTGTTTCCATCTCCCATCCTGTCTTAGGAATGCCGGGATTACAGATACATGCCACCACTTCTGTTTTTTTTATATGTGTTCTGAGTATTGAATTCAGAGTGTCAAGCCTTCAGAGCAAGACCTCTATCCTCTGAGCTCTCTCTCTCTCTCTCTCTCTCTCTCTCTCTCTCTCTCTCTCTCTCTGTCTTCTGTACTAGGGATTGAATGCATAACGCTGCACACTTAGGTAAGCACTCTGCCACTGAGGTATTTCCTCAGCTCTCTCTTTTCTCTTTTTATTTTGAGACATGGTCTTCCTTAGTTGCCCAGGATCCCCTCAGCTTAGACTTAAGTAGCTTAGACTACAGGTCTGCCTCAAGAGGCTCAACTTGCATAGTTTTTATTGCTAATCTTCAAGTATACTAATCTTCTTTGATATCTAATTTTCTATTAACCCCAGCCAATAAACTCATCTAAAATAATGATAATGTAGTTTTCATTAGTACCAGTTTAATTTGACTCTTAAACACTATATTCTGTGTTTTTCCTTGGGACACTTAATGTTCCCTATAGCCTTGCTTCTTAGTCTTTTAATCATGTGAGATATATTTATAGATAATGTTTAACATCCTTATCTCATAGTTCCAATATCTATGTTCATTATGTGTCAGTTTCAATAGGTGGGGTCATTTCTTTCTTATTGTTGAGATTTTCCCATGTTGGGCATGCTTGATAATCTATAATCAAAAGCCAGACACTGTATAAGTTTTACCTTGTCTGGTGCTGAGTAATTTTGTACCCTGATAAATATTCTCAGTTCTTTCTATGATACAGTTAAGCTTTTTGGATACTGATTGATGCTTTCTGGTTGTGCTTTTAGGATTCACCTGATGGGTCTAGAGCAACACTTAAGTTAGAGCAAGTTATTCTCACTACTGAAGCAAATCTCTGAATATCTGACACATGCCCCATGGACTGTGAGGTGTCAGATATCTGTTTGAGCCCTGAGGACCTTCCCATAATACATAGGACAATCCTGTACTGATGCTGGCTTTTTCACATCCATGTAGAGCCATCAGATCCCTGCTGAATTGTCAGGTAGGACAATTCAGAGCTGTAGTGCTCCATCTATAGCTCTCTGTATCTTTCCTCCTCTTTCTCTCTGTCTGTCTCTCTGTCTCTGTGTGTGTGTTCCATCCCTCCCTTCTCCTTCCCTCCTTCCCTCCTTTCTTATACTGTACTAGATGAACTCTAGCCCATTTTCCCTCTAGCCTCTCAACTTCATCTGAAGTAGGGAGTTTTCTGCCTGAATTTCTATGCTGTGGCAAGGAAAGAAACTGGGGCCACCAATCAGCTCATCTGACTTGTCTCTCGGATGTCTACATCACATTATCTGAGTCTTGATATGTTAGAAAGCACTGTCTTTTACCATTTTCCTCCCATTGTTAGTTGTTTGAAGCGAGAAGGTAAATCCAGCCTGTGGCTGGCTGAAGAAGTCTCTTGCGTTACACTTTGGAGAAAGAAAATGTATTCAAATCAATTGGAATGAGCCAAAACTATGCAATCAGAGAGATGAAATGTATCATGTTAGAGCAATCTACAGCAACTAAAAGTGATAAAAGCATGCTGGCCTGTATACATCTTAATTCTAATCATAAACCCAATTTTGGCACAACATTGGAGTTTTGAGCTCATATAAATAAATTTTAAAATCCTATAAAGCTGGGCTATTTCTTCTTATGCATATTTGTCAAGTATGACAAGTGACTGGAAAAGATACAGGTCAGGTCAATCATGCTGGTTGTCAGCAGAAATGCAACTAGAATCATGTGATGGTTAACTTTAACTGTCAACCTGACACAACAGAGAATCACATGGGAAGAGCATCTCCATGAAGGATTGTCTACATCTGCATTGGTTGGCCTCGGGGCATGACTGTGGGGAACTATCTTAATTAAGCTTATTGATGTGGGAAGACCCTGCCCACTGTGGGTGACACCATTCCCTCAGCAGGGGCCCGGAATTATACAGGGGTGAAGAAACTGAGCTGAGTGGTAAACAAGCAAGCCAGCATTTGTGCATTCATCTCTCTCTGCTCTTGACTGTGGATATGATGGGACTAACTTTCTGAAATTCCTGCCTTGGCTTTCCCACAAGGATGGACTAGAACCTGGAATTATGAGCTAAATACACTTTTTTCCCCCCACCTGAGGCAGGGCATTTTATCACAGCAAAAGAGATGAAACTTGAACAAATGGCCAACAAAGGCTGCTTTTCTTCAGCAACAGCAAAGGACTTTAAGCAAATAGAACATAATAGTCTCATCTCTCTTGGGAAGGTCTATGCAGAGGAAAGGTATTTGTTAGACAGGGATGGCACTCGCTTAGGGACAGGGCATCTGGTTGGAAACGGATCAAAGTGTCGTTATGAAGGAACATTGATAGGAACCCAGTCTTGCATTGTTTTATGGTGATTCTAGAAAGTCAATGAGAGGATTAGCATGTAACAAGAATGTTATTTATATCTCAATGATAATGTGTGAATTACCCTTCTCCAATAGTAGTTTTGAATTGGGTTTGAGGAGGTTGAGGGAGATGGTGCCCAAGCCTCGCCAGATATCCTTTGACATGACCACTGTCTGCAAGTGAATCAAATGTTCAAGAAGCACAGAAGACAAGCAACACAAGCATTGATGACTAGGAGGCATTGATTAGACGTGGAGGGTTAGGAGATGGGGACCTTGGATGATAACCTTAGGCCGGTTTGTTCTGTCATACTTGGTTTTCTTCCCTTCCACTGGTATGAAGGCAGACTTAAGGTAACACATTTGGCTCGGAGTAGGCAAGGAATTTCTCCCCAAAGGAGGATGGAATCCCGAGAAACCAGGGCTGTGTTAACCTCATCACAGATCATTTGTGTTGTGGGAGTCCCAGAAGGCAGGCAGTGAAAAGGCCTCTCCAACTGAAACTAACTATTCTTTTTGTTCCTTGTTTTCAAGCCCTAGTGCAAAGTTTTATGTTGAAATGGATGGTGTCTAATTGGACAGCGTGAGCCTGAGGCTACATTAGCTACTGAGCCCCACCATCCGGCCGCATCCTTCGTGGTGTGTGGGAGCCACCAGCTAGAGAGAAGAGCTTTGTTTCTCAAACAATTTCCAGAACTGAGGTCAAGGAAGCTGTTAATGCGTTAGCTGGATGCCATCTGTGTTGGTGGCCTGTGACCTGGCCACCAATGCCTTCTGAGCAGCATTAGAACTTCATGGTAAATACGTATTTGGCCATTTTACATGTGCGCCATGAGTTGACTCTTCCTGTCCCTTGCTAAGGTATCACAGGGGACCAAGGAGTTGGCAAATGTTGTGTGAAGCTCTGGGTAAAAAGAAAACATTGTTTTTTTCCCCTTGGAGACTTTGCTTAGAACATTCCAACAGCTTTCTTGGAAAAATTATCTTTGTATAAAAACAGTAACGAGTAGAAGTTACAACTCTACAAAGCCCACTCTCCCTTCTAAACTCAGATGACTAACTTGCCAAGCCACAGCATCATGGGGATAAAAACAGACACGGTTTTAGCCAGTCAGCCTCCAGGCTTTCTCTGCTGCTCAGCCCTCTTCTTCTGGGCATCCCACTATTCTTCCCTTGCCTTTGAAGGAGTTCCACAAATCCACACTGCAAATCTTATACAAGTCGTAAGGATTTCACTAGCTGGACCTCTCTGTCCCTCTTGGGGTAGTCATCCGCTTTCACCTTAGCCTTCTCCTAGAGTTGTTGCTTGAGTCCATCTAAGTCCAAGGCTCCCAGCCTCACGTCCTAGGCTACGATGGCAGAATCTAAGTCCAAGGCTCCCAGCCTCACGCCCTAGGCTACGATGGCAGAATCTTGCAACAAGTGCCGTCAGTACCTCCCTCAGTCCAATGTAGGAGTTCAGGATTGTTAGACTTCCTAGCCACGCCCCCAGCTCCATGACCTCACATGCGCTGTCCAGTAGCCAGGCAAGAGGCTTAGTTATCCTAGGCCCTTAAGTCCTACGTAATCTGTGTGCTGCGTAATCACGTAATCTGCACTCAGCGTGATCATGTAATCTATGCGCATGAGTGGCATAGCTTCATAAGCCCATATGCACATGTGCGGGGGCGGGGGATCCTATAAAAGCAAGTTCTACCTATTCCTTCCCTCTCTTCCTGCACAGTCATTCCATAGGCCTATGCACACCCTTTGTATTCCCTTCCCTTGATAAACTCTTATACTTCTCTCATACGGTAAACAGCGCCACTTAATAAATAACATTGCGCCGCTTAATAAATAACAAGGATGCTAAGATTCAGGGTGACCGGTCAATGCTGTCACTGTCATCTGCACCATCTTCTTCCTCTTTTAGCCCGTGTGCATGCTTGACAAACTCTACCGCTGAGGTCTATTCCTAGCATTCTTTTTTGTTGTTGTTGTTTTGTTTTTGTTTTTCGAGACAGGGTTTCTCTGTGTAGCATTGGAGCCTGTCCTAGAACAGGATCAAGTGGTTAAATACATTGTGAAATATTTCTCCTCACTCAGGAGGCAGGAGTTGGGTGGGAGTGGATGTCAATGCAGCAGCAGGCTTGTGGGAATCAAGTTTGGGCTAGTGTTGCCTTCTGAGCAGATGTTTGGGTTTTCACTCCACTTCGTTCAGCAGGACTTACCTGGACTTTCCTGGTGTCCTGCTCTTCAGGGCAGGTATCCATGCTGAGCACAGTCGGGAGGGATTATGCAAAGCTGATTGCACCCTCCAAAAAAAAAGCCCTTACATATTGTCGTGTTTTGCTCAAAAACAAAACAAAACAAAATCAAAGGAAAAACAAAACAAAACAAAACACCTCCTCTACATCCCAAGTGCTTTGGAGATCAACAGCAACAATTTAGCAAGTTCTAGAAGCCCAAACAACTCTTTTACACCTTAACTCTTTTTCATAATGGCTGCTCATATTAATCCCTTGAAAAATTACCAGCGCAAACAGCCTCCTTGCTGAATTAGCTGCATCACCTGCACTGTGTGAAATGCTTTGTTTAGTGCTGGGTCTGTTTAGGATTGATCAAAGAACTCTCCCTGACCCTGATGCCTGTGTCCAAAGACAAAACACCTTTTGTTCTCAAAAGGTTCTTCCCCAGGCTCTGCCTGAGTGATTAGAAAGTTATGGATGCACCTGACCGTTCTCTTGGAGGATACCTAATGTCTTAATTACTTTTCTATTGCTGTGAAGAGACACCAGAATCAAGGCAACTCCTAGAAGAAAAAGTATAGAGGGGGTTTGCTTAAAGTTTCAGAGAGTGAGTTCATGATCATCATGGTGAGGAGTACGGCAGCATGGCCCTGGAGTGGTAGTGGAGAGATTAAATGTTGAGACAACAATTATGAAGCAGAGAGTGAGAGAGGGTAGAGGGCTAACTGGAAATAGCATGAGATTTTTAAACTTTAAAGCCTATCCCCACCCAGTGATACCTCCTCCAATAAGGCCACACCCCCAGTCCTTCCCAAACTGTTCTACCAACTGCAGACCAAGCATGTGTATGTGTGTATGTATATGGGGGGCATTCTCATTCAAAGCACTACACCTAATGATAATGGTTTTTAAAAAAATCTTTTTGAGACAATTTTGCTATTGTCAAAATTGCTATTGTAGCTCAGACTAGCCTCAAACTTGCAGTCCTCCTGCCTCAGCCTCCTGTAATGACAGGCATCATACTGTTTTAAAAATCTTTCTAAAGATTCAAGAATCAAATGACTACCTCTTCAAAGCCTTTCTTGATACCCTCAATGGAACTAAAGTGGTACCAATGCCACCTACTAACTATGATAGCCTTGTAATGGATGGAAATAGTCGAGCCTAAGACTCAGCTCACAGTAGGTGGCTGAAAATGTCCATCCCCTTTCCAATCATTCCCATAGGACAATCCCTATTCCATTAAATGAAGCATACTGCCATAACACCTCTACTAACATTGGGAAAGAAGCTTCCAGATTATTTCATAGTTAATTTTCATTGGATGCTTCTATGCAACTTTGTACTCAATTTTTGCCATGCAGTCTGGACTGTTGAGATCTAGGTCTTTCACAAACTTTTACAATGAACTAAAAAATCTGAGGTCAGGATATGAAGGAAATGTGGTGTGTCCTTTCAGATGCTGAAGGGCAAATACTCAGGGAGAACATATATAGACAATCACCATGGAATGCTCCAGCAACTGACTAATAGCCAATGTTAATGCCATAGAATGGAATGTGAAATCATACTGACATTGATGTTGTTAGGCAATACTGTAAGTTCTAAGTTGGCCTGGGTGAGTCTGATAGGTAATGATGAGTTAATGGAAGTAAAATACAAACTAGGTCAGGTCTGAAGGAGGAGGAGGAGAGGACAAGAGGGAAGAGGACAGGAGGAAACATCATTTGGGTTAGTTTTTTATATCTACACAGACTCTAGGTTAAACCTCACAAAGTGAATACTTACCATCAGACTCAGCTTAGATTAACTTGTGCAAGGTTGTAAAGCTTGGAAGTGGTGGAGTAGTTAAAATTCAAATCTTTCCATTCTCGGATCCCACGCTCTGACTAGTGCATGTATTTAAAGCCAGATGAGAAGGTAGGAGGAGCTACTCTCAAGGTGATGCTGATTTCAGCAGGTGAAGGGAGAAGGGGCATTTCAGCAGGAGGGGGTGTCAGAGTCAAGGTGGAGGCTGGCAAGCGCAGGGTGTGTTTAGAGCATAGGGAAGGCCCTGTCTTGCTGGGGTGCAGAACAGTTCTGTGTCTATACCCTGACCTTTGAGATTTCAGGTTTCTATGGAGTGGAAATAACACTGAAAAGGCTATTCTGAGGATTAAATGAGACGAAGCACCTGGCAGAACCCCTGGCCCTCGATAAACGGTGGTCCATTCATCTGTTCAACAGCTATTTCCAAAATGTCTGTTATATATCAGCAAAGCATGGGGGAGGGATCTGTCTAACTCATGCTAACCCAGTCTTCACCCTTGTGCGGCTTGTGTTCTAGATGCGGAAAGTGAAATTAGGTCATGGTTGGCCCAGTTAAATAACAACGGGGGAAAAAAGGGTTTCAAGAGCGGTATGAAGTGTGATAACCTTTCCAACAAGGAGCGTGAGCTCTGAAGGATGAATGGGAATCACTGAGCCAAGGAAAGTGAGTCTCCCCATCCCACTCGTGTGTGTGTGTGTGTGTGTGTGTGTGTGCGCGCACGTGCACACACACACACACACACACACACACACACACACATGTGCATACACATGCAGATGACATTAAAATTTATCTCTAGTCATGAAAAGTCACGGAGGATTTAGCAATGGAGTGATATGCTTATTGCCGGATGTACTGAGATGTTCTGAATGCTAAACTGAGAGAAAGTAACTAGCTCTCAGATCAAGAACCACAGGATGATAGCATCAGCACACACATTTTAATAAGCTTAGCCTCAGTGCTATGTGTATGTGTAATTGACAGAGAGAGAGAGAGAGAGAGAGAGAGAGAGAGAGAGAGAGAGAGAGAGAGAGAGAGACAAGGTTGAGAGGTCAGTTGGAAGTCCTTGTCTAGTCATGAGATGATAAAGGTTTGAACTTGAAATTGATGGGTAGAAAGGAATGCATGGCACATATTTAAGGAAGGGATGACAAGATTTTGAGCTCTATTAGCAGTAGGAGATGACAGAAAAAGAATCATAAACACATAGAAAGTTTGAGACCCAGAGAATTGCAAGAACGAGGGTACCACAGCCAGAAATAGAAAAGTTGGAGAGGGAAAGTGGAAAAAAAAGAGACTTCCATTTCCAGTATGCCAAGTCAAAGATGAATGTCCAGAAGAGAATAGAGTTCTCTTCATATAGATGCAAGAGATTGTAACTTGGGGGTAAGACCTGTTTAGAACGGCCTTGGCCACCATCTCTCAAAGGTGGAGTGGAAACAGGAGTGGCCATGGTTAGATGAAGGGAAGGAAGAGAATGCAAGACACAGAGCTTCAAAGGCCACTCCCATCAGGGGTAGGGGTAGAAAACCAGACAAGCAGAGACGGGAACAGGGCAAGAGTGAACAAGGCTGATTGAATACGGAAAGTGTCCAAGTCCTACAGAAGCCAACAATGCAAGGAGAGGCTGCAGATGGAACCCTGGAACACCTCAGTGTGGCCCTGGAGGTCCTTGTCTTCATGGGGCCTGGCTATGCTCAGTTACAAGCCTATCCAGATATACATTGTTGAGGCATACCACGTAGCAAGACTTCATACTTTCAAAGTCTGGTGCACAATGGAAATTTGGCGCTAATTATTAAAAAAAAAAAAAACAGGTAAAAGTCCTGTTAAAAACTGTAGCATGTAAGAAACTGTAACTTTTAACTGTGGTGATATTGTTTTCCCCTAAAGTATTGTGCACCCTAATAAACTTATCTGCAGTCAGAGAACAGAACTAGATATAGAGGCCAGAAAATGGTGGCACTCACACTTAATCCTAGCATTTCAGAGGCAGAGATCCAGATGGATCTCTGTGAGTTCAAAGCCACACGTTCTGTTCACTGGGTGTTGAATCACCATATAGGTCCCAATCAAGAGGTGGGTGGGTGACTCTAGAGGTCTTGAAGTTCTTATAATGGGACACTCTTGATACCTGGATCAGAGGTCGCCAGACAGTACCTTCCTCAAGAGCATTGTAGTGTTGCCAGCCTAGGACAGGACTGGTTGCCTGTGCCTAGTCTCAATAAATGTCAAGGGCTGTTCATCCAAACCTAACCTCCTTGTACTTCTACCTCTGTCTCTGCCAGACCTGGAGGATGATGATGGTTACTGGGGATGGGAGAATTTGGGCAGGGTCTAGGTGCTACCAGGTGATGGGGAAATAGTAAAGAAACCTTGGTCATGTCAGAATATTCCTTCAGGCTTCAGTGTCAAAACAGATATTAAAAAATAAAACCTAATTAGCCAAGAGTGGTAGTGCATGCCTATAATCCTGGCCCTAGGCAGGTAGAAGGAAAAACATGAGGAGCTCAAGGCCAGCATGGGCTACATGAGACCCTGTTTTTTAAAAAATAATAATAAATATATAGATAGATAAATCCTTAAGTAATTCAAGATGGCAATAGTCAAACACTATCTGGCAAGCATGACACCCATGTGACCATGCCAGTCATCTGTCCTGAAGCTGGTCTCCTGTGAAGAGACCACCTTAGAGGTAGAGCTGCCAAGGAAGCATTTGGGAAACCCGCTCTTCTGTCTGCCTCTCCAGGCTTTTGTGTGTGTGTTTCCCAAGCCATGCCAGCTGAGGTTGTTCAAGGAAGTAGGCTAGTCTCCCTCCTCCTTCCCTCTCCTAATGCAGCACTCAAGTGGGCTCAGGGCCCAAGCGGCTCCAGTGCTGTCTTTATTAGGTTTCGGCTTCCTGTCACAACAGCCAAGCCCCACAGGAACAAGAGGAAATCGAAATCAATTTTCTCCAGCAGAGTCCAGACGCCAGCTTCATCGCTGAGGGCGGCAGACAGGAGTACAGGTGTGATGCTGAGGCCTCTGAGCCCACTGTAGTGATGATCCTGGTCACTGTGCAGTCAGCAGGCCTGTAGTGTTGATGGCATAGCAGAAGACCTTCTGTGGGCATCATGCCAGGAAAGTAGAGCAGTAACCTGTGCTCATTCTCCATTGATCCTCGTGGTTCCACCTTCAGTGAGTCATTCTGTAACTTCCATCCCCAGAGGCACTGCCCAGCTGTGAGCTTTAACTTGGGTTAGTGTGGGGTGCTGCATGGTGTACCCTCTGCTTAGGATGTCCCTCGCCTTCACAGCCAGTGGCCTCCTAGAAAAAGCCCCAGTTAGGGTCTTCAAGAGTCAGGAAAGTGTTGTGTGACCAAATGCCCATATGTCTCTGTATCAGTTCCTAAGAAGGTGGGTTTAACACTCTGGCACAAAAGGAATCATGAGTAGGTTGCGTTTTCTAACCCTGTGGGTATCCTTGTCCCATTCACTGCTTTGCTAACTACCTATAGAATATGCATTCTCTATAAACTCCTCAGAGTTGTAGAGTTGCATTTAGCCTCTGATTTTGTGTACAAGCAAAAGACAGAGTTTTCTAAGGGGCTGAGCCTAGAAAAAGAAACCACGAGGAAGTCAGAGAGGGTACTAGTCAGACCTTCAGAGAGCTGTGGAACCTAACACAGATGGCCATGCAAAGCTGTGCCATGCTTTCTGTGAAGCATCCCCATTGCTTATACAGACTGCACTACAGACCTGCTTGGGTGTGAATCTTAAGCTAGGCAAGAGCAGAGGTTGGGGAGATGAGCTACAATGCTTGGGAAGGTGAACCAAAGCTAGACTCAACAGATCTGTCTAAACCAGGCTGTCCTATGCCCAATTCTAAGGCTTTACCACCCCTAGCCAGTCTGTGGGACATCTGATCAGAGTCCTTTGTGGCTACATAGTAGAGGACTGCTGGGATGAGATAAGGACATAAAGCAGGAAAGAAGGATGAGAAATGGGAACCAGGATGGAGTGATGTATCACACAGGAGCACAAGTGCCAGAGTTCAAGTCTCATTTCTGCCGTTTCCTGGCTGTGGCTTTAGGCAAGTTACCTTCCCCGTGCCTGCATTTCCTTACCTGTAAAACTGGCATGCCATCATCAAATTCACACTGTTGGTTTGTGACGGGGGTGAATTGAGTTACTAGTTACAGAGCATGTAGGATCAAGGGAAGTAGCTCAGTAGGTCAAGTGCTTGTCTTGAAGCATAAGGACCCGAGTTCAAGCCCCACAGCCCATGTAAAAATGCTGAGCATAGGGGTGTACGCTTGTATCCCCAAGGCTGGAGAGATTGAGATAGACAGACCTTTGGGGCTCACTGGCCAGCCAGTGTAGCCTGATTGGTGAGATCCAGTCCAGTGAGAGACCTTGACCCAGAGAAGACTAGCAGCATTCCTGAGGGACACTCAAGATTGTCCTGTGGCCTCCACATACACATTATATCCCACCCACACATGACCACACACAGATGCACGTGCACACAACAATTAAAACAACATCTACAGGGGCCTGAAGAGATGATTCAGTATTGAGATCATTTGCTCTTCTTGCAGAGGACCCTCTGGGTTCAGTTCCCAGCACCCACATGGAAGACCACAAGCATCTTTAACTTCAGTCCCAGGCAAGCCAGTGCCCTCTTCCAGTCTCCGAGGACACCAGTAACACACATGGTGCATTTACATATACGTAGGTAAGTACTCATACACATAAAATAAAAATAATAATAAAAATATCTGGAACCATGTCCATTGCCTCACAGGCATCATATTTTATTAAATCCTTTGTTGAATATCAGAACTAACTTGAAATTAACCATAAACCACAGTGGAGGAAGACAGTACATGCAGCCACAAACAGTAGGAGGGAATTCCCAATCTACAACTTGTGTCATTCAAGAAACTTTAAAGAAGTTGTAATACTTAATGTCCAAATGCTTTTCTACTCCTCTTGCCTCACTTCAGTCTGTGTTCTTCATCTCATAGCACCTCCAAGCATTTCCAGCCTCTGTCTATACACACAGCTTCTTCTCTCTCCTTCTGTGGTGGCCACATTCATGTCTCATGAATCTCCTGTTAGTATTGTACCCTGGGCACTGAGAGACTGAGGAATCCGTATCAACCTCTGCTTCCACAACCTCTTCTCTCCAGTGAGGAACCGAAGCTGAAGGCTGATGAAGACCCTTTCCTGGAAGACACTATGACTTTTGCTCAGCTGATTGGCCCCAGGACCCACTGAACCTCCATTACATTGTATAGCAACCCAGACTGGGACACGTCCATCTTCCTGGTCACCACTTTATTCAGGGAAGACCTGCACTGTGGCCTGGTGGTTCTCCATGGCTTCCCAAGTCCCACTCTATCAATTTCATATCACCAGAAATCTCCTCTGTAACATTCAAGCATAGTTAGTCCCATCTTGTTTCTACTTCTTAGAGGACTGGCCTTAGCTCCCCTCTCCCTCTTCATTCAGGATATAGATCACTCTTGCCTCTTTAGCTTGGACTTTCTGAGCCTCTTGCACACCAATTCAGCATCACCATGGTGCAGAACCCTGGGTACACTGAGATGGTCTCAGAGAGCTACAGAAGGTGAGAGGCTGAGCTGTGACTGTAGTACCTCCCACTCAGGGAATGAGGAGATATGTTGGCAGAAATGTCCACTCTCAGTACTCGTGCGTGCATGAGTGTGTGTGTGTGTGGGGGGGGGGGGGTATGCACATGGGCATGAAGGCTAGAAGTCAAGTCTAAATGTTAGTTATTGAGTGCTTTCTTCTGTGGTTCCTGCTCCTTACCCTGTTTGTTTGTTTGTTTGGACAGGGTTTCCCAGAGATCGTTAATTCAACTATACGGGTGGGCCAATGAGGTCCAGAAAGCCACCTGTCTCTGACCCATGCCCCAGGATGTGGGGCTTTTATGTAGATGCTGGGGATCCACATTCAGGTCCTCATGCTTGGGTGGCAGGCACTTGACCAACTGAACCATCTCCCCAGCCTCCACTCAGTAGAGTCTATCACAGCATTTCTAGCTCTTTGGGTAGAGATTTCGACCCATTCTTCACTGGATCCTCACCGTATCCCTGTGACACATGGTATTTGCAACACATAGTTGAAAGTGGAGAACCACCTTAATGATGGGTCAAGGTCCTACAGCTGGTATGTAAGTGACAGAATCAGCCTTGAACCTACTACCTGTCTGCCCCCATAGCCCATGACCTCTGTGATTGTGCTCTGGCCTGCATGCAGCATAGGTTCAGCAACATGGGGACATGGTGCGGTGAGGGGCAGGGAGGGAGAGAAGCATCTGGGTTGTAGCCTAAGGGCAACCTATCCAAGCCAGTGGAGAACAAAGAAAAAAATTGTACTGAAGACGTTGGCCTTGATACCCACAAGGGTACAGAGGGCAGGGGACACAGAAAGAAAGGAAGGAACTGCAAGGGGGAACTGGTGGGAAAGGGGCAGAGCCATGTGCTGAAGCACATTCAATGTCATCCTGAATTAGATCATAAAAAGTAAGTGCTTTTTAAAAGCAGTTTTGCTCAGCAGGGGATGAGCTGTCAAGATGCCTGGTGATTCAGAGGCCCGGAGCCTCACTCACAACCAGCTTGGGAGGCAGAGGTGAGGATACTGCTGTGGGGAACAATGGTCCAGCTTCTCTGTTGTCTGCAGCAGGTTGAAGTGACCCAGCTGTCATTGAATTCCAGCTCAGCCATCCTTAGCTCTCGATCCCATGTACTGGACTCTTGTGATCTGCTGGAGCTGGCTTCACATCCCAGCAGGGCCACCCACCATGCGCTATGTGACCTGGGAGATGCCAGGAACATCTCTCAGCTGGGTCTACCCTCTGGACACAGAGAAAATATGAGGAGCTTATGTGTGGATTAAATGAGACAATCTTTGCACGGATCTCGTATTAATAAGCCCTCAGAATGTGCTAGCTCTGTTTTATTTATCGTCTCTCTATTATTGACACGTGTCTGACAGTTTCAGTGTGGGGCTTCAAAGAGAAAGGGACGAGGGGCATGCCTCCTTCGAGAGAGCAACATAGCTTACTGCTCCCTGCTGTTAAGATAATCCTCTTCTTCATGGACCTCCCCTGTAAGGGTGTGTGGCTCCATGATGGCTTCTGGCCAATGGAGTGCGGGTGGGCGTGACAGATGCTTCTTGGGGGTCTGGCAAATCAACACCTCTCATGTGTGACCCTCTGCCTTCTCATCCATCTAGGTGACCTGGTTGAAGATGGTGATGGCAAAGATTCTGAAAGCCGGGTCCCTGTGTGACTGTGGAACAGAACCTCCCCATCCACCACTACCAGCCTCCTATGAACTGCCTCGCTGTGTCAGGCTGCGGAGAACTTGATGTTGTCTGTCATAACTCTTAGCCCACCCAGACTTTTACCTTCAGCCAAACCACAATGAGTTTGGAACTGCCTGTGGCTTCAGACTGTTTAGATGTTGTGTGAAGTGGAGTGACAGGAGGCAGTCCCTAAAGCCTTTCTTAGCTCAGGCATTCCAGGCAGCTCAATGCTCTCTAATACGGGAAAAAAAAAAAAAAAAGCCACAAAAACCAGCCTTCTCCATAGAGCCTGATAGGTCTGTGGAGTCAGCTGACTTAGATGAGCCACTAAAGGGGCCTAGAGGCAAGCTGCTCCCACTTCTCTGAGGCCTGAAGGAGGCTCTGCCCTAGCCTTTTGTGAATGACTCTCTAGTCTGCTTTGACTCAGCATTCTGGGGAGAGGCTCAGGATCCCATGAGTGCGCAGATAGACTGAGCATGTGTGTGCCTAAGTGTGTGGGTCGTGGCTAGGTTGCTTTATAAATATTTATTTGTAGATGTTTCTTCTTAAACAGCTGTTGGAAGGGGTGGAGTCAGAGAAAGCAGCCACCAGTGCAGCACTTTGCAACCCCTCAGCAATGCTGAGATCTCTCTGTCTCATGCATATGTGTGCATGAAGCCACACACACGTGCACATATACATACATACATGCACATATACATACACACATACACATATACATACACACATGCACGTGCATGAACCACGCCCTGCTAATCCTGGGACATCTTCGGGAAATGCTCTGGCTTGTCTCCTTGGAGACTGTCAGAGTACCTGACATAGTGTGGAGTGTGTACAGGGTGTGTTTGCGTGTGCATGCCTGCTCGTGTGGGATTACAAGACCCTCCTGCCACACTCAGCCTTTTATGTGGCTGCTGTGTCTTCATACTCGTACAGGCGGCACTTGACTGAGTCATCTTTCCAGCCTAGGAAGAGACCAGATGTCAAGCTTCTGCTCCTGCTGGGGGCTCTCTGTGGGGAATAAAGTCAGTATAGCTACACACATATCCCATCAAGTTTAGAACAAAGGACCTAACTGACTTGAACCACCTTTCGTGGATACTGGGCCCTCTTCCCTGAAGGGACTTCCCCACTGGTGAGCAAACCCCTCGTCTTGGAGGTCCACCACGGGGACTGCTAAGAAAGTGGCAGCAAGACCAGGTAGAGCTTGAATTTGGGGCTGGGACTTCACCCTCATATGCATGAAACCTTGGTGATGTCTAAAGAGAAGGGGGTGGGGTAGGGAGCTCCCCAACCTTTGCTTCAGGCTTTGTAAATTTCAGAGGCAGGACAGAAGATTGGGCACCAATCCCCTCCTGATATTCTTAGTTTATGACAGTTCTAATGTCAAGGCAGGAAGGAGGCACTGCGGGGTGTCCTTGGTTAACTAGAACACATGGGCAATGGGCAGACATAATATGCAGCATCCAGCCCACAGGACTCGCTGTCAACCCTTGTATGGAGGGCTCCCTGCAGGGACCTAGCACTCCTTTGCTTCAGCTCATTACCCCAGCTTTGCTAGACAGAGACTTGAGGAACCTGTCCATGACACCCCCGCCCCCCCCCCCCGCCGCCCCCCGGGCACGGAGACTCAAGCTGCCGCCGGATTCTCAAGACAGACTGTTAGTTTAGGTTTTTGAATGGCAAGAAGCAGGCATGGGAAAAGAGAAAACAAGCTACAACCCCAGGCTTCCAAGCTGCTCTGGAGAAGACAAGCCGCTCTAGAGGGAGGAGGCTCCAGTGAGTTGGGCCTGGAGAGGCTGAGTGGGGGAGGGGGGGGGGCGGGGCTGAGAGCAGAAGTCCCATCAGACAAGAGCTGCCAGGATTCAGCAGTGCCCTTCAACTCCTAACCCTTCAAATGTGCTTTTTTGCCTCACTCTGCGTCTACTTCACCTCTTTCTAATACTCAGCTTCTTCAGTCCCTGCTCTAACCTCTGTGCTGTTCTTACTTCTGCTGGCTCAGAGCTTTGATCTACCCACGGTCCCTCGGAATCCTGCACCCAGCCTCTTTGGAACCCATGGCCCTTTAGCTGACTCTCCTATACTTTCTATATAATGCCTGACCAGTTCCTTGGCTATGGCTTGCTTTGTAGATTGCCTGTCTATTACGGTTTAAACATTCTCTTCTCCACGTTCGAGTACATATCTTGGCAGTTTTATCCCCATTGTCAAAGCATTTTGGAGTTGAGATCATTAAGAAATGACTAGGGCATGAGGACTGTGCTTTGTGGATGCATTAATGTAGTGGTTGTAGGAGTGGGCTTGGTATAAAAGCCAGTTCAGCCCTTTCATGCCTTTGTACACTCCTTGCTCTTCTGCCCTGCACAGTAGGATGATAGAGTAAGAAGGCTCTCACTAGAGGCAGCCTCCCAAACTCTGACTTCCCAGCCTCTAGGAATGTAACAAATCTCTTCCTTTCTAAATTGCCCAGTCTCAGGTATTCTGTTTGTAGTAGCATAAAATGTGCTAAGACGATGACCCTGGGTGAGTTGTCTATCACTCTACTGTGGAGAGGAAGCTACCTGATCTCACGGCTGCTTAGAGGTGCCAAACATCACAGCAGTGGAGGGCGGTCATGGAAGAAGTCTGGAGGCCAAGAGCCCCTACCCGGGCTCAGTCCCTTGCCTCTCTGCCCTGCTCTCTCCTTGCAGATGTCCCCAGGCTAATCATGAAAGCATGGAAGCAGGGCTATGAAGCCTCTGGTTGACGGGCTGATCCACACAGCATCTGAATCTCTAGCCTGGTCCCCCTCCTCCTCCTGTTCTTTCTGTTAGCCTTGAAATAGAAGCAACTGAGTTTGCCTGACTTCTTTTTCAAAAACCAAAATCAACACTGCCTTAGCAAATATTTGAGGAGTAGCTTCCAGAGTAAAGTCACTCTACTTGACACGGGAATTTCATCTCAAGACAGCAGAACATCATTGCAGGTAAATATTGAGCACAAGTTATGTTTTACTCTTTACTTTCATATACATTGTCTGATGTCATTTCATTAGCATCACACAGTAGAGTCAAGAAGGATGATGTTCCACCTGTCTCTGTTCTCTGTTGCTGTCATAAAACTATGACCAAAAATAACTTGGGGAGGAAAGGGTTTATTACTGCTTACAGGCTAGAGCCCGTTATTGAGGAGAGCCAGGGTCGGGGTTCAAAGCAGGACCATGGGGGGCAGGACTGAGTCAGACACCATGGAGAAATGTGGCTTACAGACCTGCTCTCCATAACTTGTGCAGCTTGATTTCTTATATAGCCTAGGACCACCTGTCCAGGGGTGACACCACCCATAGTGAATATGGCCTCCCACATCATTGACTAGGAAAATGTCTCATAAACATACCCACAGGCCAATCTGATGGATGCAATCCCTCAACTGAGGTCCCATCTTCCCAGTTAGCTCCAGTTTGTGTCGTGTAAGTAAAAACCAACCAGCATAACATGGTACTTTCTTTGTGGATAAAGAAACTGGTGTTCATGCACCCAGTGACCTGCCCTAGGCCCTATAGAGAAAGGTAGAGGACTCAATACTAGAACTTGGGTTGTAGTACCTCCCTCTGGGGACTCTAGAACATTCCTTATGATGAAAGGCTCCTCATGGCTGGGATAGTCTCCTATCTTGTTTGTGTGGGTTTTTTTGTTTTGTTTTGTTTTTTGTTTTTTTTTTTTTTTTTGCTGGCATTCCTGTTTTTGATTCCAGATTCCCAAAAGGTGTTATTTGTTCTTGAATGCCTAGGTACCTAAGCATTGACTTCCCGGGATGGGTCATAAGTTCTTTTCAGTATTCAAAAAACATGCTTACTTTCTCTCCCTGCCAATTTTGAGTTTCCTCTCCTCTGTCCATGGTCCTGCACTCAGGACCTATTCTCTGGAGAATAGACACAATTTCCCCTCTCACCCTGAGGCCACTGGTTCCCAGGAGCCTCGTGCTTCAACTCTAAGGCCATCCGCCTGGCCTACTTTAACATTTTCAGGCAATGAGTGGCATTAAATTTTACCTGAGTTTTATATCAAAGATTGATGTTAGAGCCATGGGTTCTCAGCTGGTCGGCTGAACCATGGGGTTTCCTGAGCTAGAAGAAGAAACTTACGGGCCAAGAACTTGTTAAAATATGAAGAAGGTTCTAGAAAAGATAGTAGGAAAGGCAGGCCCTGCAGGGCATCTTTCATTATTGTGTCAGAGAAGGAAGAGTTTATACAGAAGGAAGCTGGATTTCAGCCTGCCTTGGAGTGGGGAAGGTGGGTGAGAAGTTCCTTCTTAATCAGAGCCTGGTGGGAAGCCAGGAAAGCTGTGGCTGTGACTGATTGCTGTTCTGATGATGACTTGGAGAGAGAGCGCTACACAGCAGAACTATATGAGCTGTGCATATGTATGGGCTGTGTGCATGTATGTGTTTGCAAGCATGTGATGGCTGTTGCTTTTTCACTTCTGACTAATGACTGACATTCCAAGCATCCATGTGCCAGGCTCCTTCCACCTGTTCCCCTTTTCTGTGGCTTGTGGGAAAGCAAGGAAGATACAGGTTGCTCTGTCCCTCTTAGTCTACTATCAAGGGAGAGTTTTCCAGCTGCAGGAGATTCTGATCCATGCCATCATCCAAAGACCCAGATTCCTCTTATTTTTTTCCTATAATCTTTAAAAAAACAACAGTTCTCAAATGTGAGTACATATTAAATCTTGTCACAACCAAGTTTGAGAACCACTGCCATAGGACATTGTCCTTATCTATGGGCCTGAAGATACAAGTGTACACACACACACACACACACACACACACACACACACACACCTGCCAAGCATACATGTACTCTCCATTGATATTCTGTTGGATTTGCTCATGATACACAAACCTTTATTACTATGTGCCAAGTGCTAAGATCTTTCCTAGATCCAAAAGAGGAGCATGTAAGTCAGTTTTGGGAATTGGAGAAGCTGCCTAGGGGCAAAGACCTTTAGTGGCTATGTATGACTTTGGGCTAGCTCCATTTGTTTATTGAATTAGCATCTAGCCTTGTCTGTTCATCCACAAAATAGAGCTAATAACTAAAACTGCCTCTGAGAATTATAGTCAGAATTATAGAGGGTAACTCTTACAGTATTTAGCACTGTGCCTCCCCATAGTTAGCTCTGAATATTTACAAGCTGTTCTGACTGCTGTTTTCTGGGCTGGGTAAGGACTCTTAGTGATTGGAAATCTCCATAGGACTGAGATAGAGCCAGATCTGAGGGGAGATTTCAGGTTTTTCCCATTTAGCTGGGACACATGATAAGCAACCAGATGCAGCTGCTTGGCAAAAACAGTAGCTGCTGATCTTGGTGTCCATGTGCTTGGGTGGGTAGGACTCAGCCATGTAGGAACGGGGAAAATAGGGTTGTCTAGAATTCCAGCCTTGGGAGAGTCTGACAACAGACGTTGTCTGACTGGTCTTGTCTGTGGCTTGCCTGTCCCCAAGGATGTGGAACCTCCACAGAGGCCAACGGGGCAGTGGGGTATTGTGAGCCTATGCTACCCTCATGTCTTCAGTAGCCATGGCGGAGTCAGCTCACATTCTCCAGCTCTGGCTTCGCATTCTGTCTCATTCTCTCTCCACCACCTTTCCCTCTCCCTTCCTCCTTCCCCTCTTTCTTTCTCTCTCCCTTTTCTTCTCCTTCTCCCTCCATTCCATATCCCTGCCCCCTCTCCTTCTCTCTCCTTCTCTCTCTCTCTCTCTCTCTCTCTCTCTCTCTCTCTCTCTCTCTCTCTCTCTCTCTCTCTCCCTCTCCCTCTCCCTCTCCCTCTCCCTCTCTCTCTCTCTCTCTCTCTCTCTCTCTCTCTCTCTCTCTCTCTCTCTCTCTCTCTCTCTCCTTCCCTCTCTTCCATGTCTTCTATGCTACCTTTGTACTGTTCTCTGGAATGTGCCTCGCTCCATGCAGAACCTTGGGATCCAGTGGTTTCTTTGATTCTGCCATGTCCTCGGTACTAGGGTTTTTCTCAATTTGTCCATTGAAATGGAAGCAAAAAATTACCAAGACAGTGTATGAATAAGAGAATGGTATGGGATCACTATACACTGAGCTTTGAGGGTAGGTATGAGTTGGTTCAATATATTGGAAAGGAGATCCACACACTAAGTCTAGCGATGTCTTTTGTATGTGTGTGCAGGGGAGAGGGATTGAGTTTGTTTGTCTACGTATGTCGACAGGCCATAGATCAATGTTGTTAAGTTTCTTCCACCGTTCTTTTGTTTGTTTTGAGACAGTATCTCTTATTGAGCCTGGAGCTCACCAATTTGGCTAAACTGACTGGCCCACAAGCCCCAGACATCCTCATGTCTCTGCCTTCCCAGCACTGGGAATGTAGGTCCATGCTGCCATGCCCACCTTTTTATGTGGGTGCTGGTAATCTGAACTCAGTTCCTCAGGCTTGTACTGCAAGCACTTTACAGAGCAAGCCATCCCCCCAGTCCTAAGTAGTTTCCACTGGCATATCTGCAGGGCCAGCTTCAGAAGGAGCAACCATGAGAACGGGGTACCTCAGTTCATTTACAAGCCAGCTTGCAGGCTCCGCCTCCAGGTTCATACAGAACTGCTTTTGTTCCTAGTTTTGTCTGAGAATTTTAGAGGCAGTATGAGGTTCCAAGGTCTTTGGCGTTGACATCTAGGTTGGTGTTTTCTCCTCCCTCTCTATCCGTCTTCCTCCCCAGAGGCCTCACAGCTATATCTGTCATCGTGCTGAGGACAGCCATAAAGATATTAGTAGCTCTCCTCTATGTCAAAACACCTTCTCCCCAGCTGCTCCTCATCTTACACTCCTGCATTTGGACCCTTTCAGACAGTTGTCTTCAAAGATTCCCAAACCAAAGGAGAAGGTGTTGGGGGGCGGATGGTGAGGAGATAATTCATCTCCATCTGCCACAGTACTCTCCACACCAAATAATGAAATATAAATCCTGTTTCTTCCCACCATCTGCGGTCACAGCAGCCAACTCTGTGAGGAGGGAAGTCAAAGCCGAGAAAAGGCAGAAGGGGCAGAGCTCTGAAAGCCAGAGCTCACCTGTACACCCGTGGAAGGCTTCTTAAAGAGTCCATACATGATCAGAAGAGCCTTCCCCAATTCACCCCCCGCCCCCCTCCCCGCCCGCAAGGATCACACCTTCCTTATAAGTTGGCCTTTGCTCCAAGTTTCTCTTTTGTGAGCAGACAGTTATGTAGAAAGACAATGATACAGTGAGTGAGCCTCATAGACTCAGGGTCTAATGAAGGGGGCAAGCACATGACAAGAAAGTATGACCATTTGCACAGTGCTATGGTCTTAGGTGCCAGAGGCTCCTAAGCTAAGGGAAGGGTCAGAAGGGATTCCCCAAGGTTCCCCAAGGCTCATGTACACAAGCTGCCCCTTGAGATGAGCCAGAAAAGAGTTATGTTTGCCAAGTCCTTCCTGGTGCTGTGGTCCCTCTGAGGACTCTCCTTGGGTGATGACACCTGGTTCCCTGAGCAGTTGGAGGGCAGGTCTGGGCTGTGACTGGTAGAAGAGGAGATTGGGGATTTATGAAGCTGACAGTGTTCTACTTGGCAGGTGGAAGAGCTAGCCGTAGGATGCAGGCAATCTGACTCCCGAGCCCATGCTCTTTACCCACAGTGCCTCATTTCCTCTGCATCCGGCACAAGAGCAGCAGAAATGGGATGCTGCAATCAGTAGGTCTGCAGGACTGGTGGCACCTCCTTGCATTGCCCTGGTCACAAATTCCCCTCTGCCCTCCAATGCTGGTCATGACTTTTTTCTTACAAGCTCACTCTCTGGGTTTGGTTGTTGCTAGCTCATTTAGAAAAGGAATCCTGAAGAATTTTGGCCCAGGGACCCATTGCAAGAATGAGAAAGAGCCCTTGTATATTTTAAGTTGACATCTATCTTTATTTTATTATGCTTAGTCTCATAAGGTGTTATTTCCAGGTTCTTATAAATATTGCCATTTTGTAGTAAAATCACTACGGCTTTCTTTTATATGTGTCAAAAGGAAATTAAATAGCAAAGCACTTGATGTCTACCATTTTCTATATACAAAAAAAAGAAGAAGAAGAAAAAAAAGAAAACAACCACAGTGGGAAAAGCACAGTGACCAAAAATAAACAATACAAAAAAAGTTCTTTAGCACTTGGGAATTTTTCTTTATTTCCTTTTCTATTGAATTCCACTGATTTCCCCTAGAAGTTTATATGTACATTAAAACGAATGCTTGAAAATGCCTGCAACCATAAGGTACTGAGTGGCAAAATAGTTTTCTTCTTTGAAATTGGTCTTACATTGCTATAACTGACCACAACAATATACATGCAGAAATAGCTTTTAATTTTTAAAAATGTATTTATTTTGCATGTGTGAATGTTTTCTCTGCATATATGTCTGTGCACCAAATGTGGCCTAGTGCCAGTGATGACCAGAAGAGAGTGTCAGATCCCCCAGAATTGGAGTTACAGACCATTGTGAGCTACCAAATGGGTGCTGGGAACTGAACTCAGGTCCTTAGGAAGAGCACTCTTAATGATTGAGTCATCTCTCCAGCCCTCAAAAATATTTTTGAGGAAAATCTTAAATATGTAAAGTAAAAAAAATCTTGGAAAACATCTCTTCTTCAGAGATTTGAAGCTCTCTTTCACAATTAATTGATGTGGGCACGGACACATATGAACAATTTCTATGGCATTCATAACAAATTTGAGTCACTACCAAATAGGAGGCTTATCATCACATAATTATTGGTGATTGTTGTTAAGAGCATTGGTTATGGTGGACTTGTGCTGTGTTTAATTTTGTTACGCTAAATCTCACAAGCTTGTGTTGGGTGCCAGTAAAGGTGCAGGCACATGGCTGATGACAGGAAGGAGGGAGAAACAGATATGGGTACCTTAATGCCTTGAGGGTGTGGTACTGAGTAGCTGGAGTGAGATGTGGAGCTTTGCACCCTATCCTCCTCAAAATTACGCATGCTGTGTATCTGGGACTTTGAGTGAGGTGACTAGCATTCCCTACCTCACCCCTTCCTCTTAGTAATAACAGTAAATACAAAGGGTGTTTTATGGGGACAGACTTCTCAGGTGACTTTTGAATATATTCTAACTCTAAGGCATAGGGATGTATGGTATGTTTTTATTCCCTGGATAAACGAAGCCAACCTCAATATTCCTTAACAATGCTCTCATTGCCCTTGGCTTGTGACCTTGTCCCTTGGGAGTCACAAAGGAAAATGTGGGGCTTTTATATCAAATTCATCTTTCCCAGTAGCCCTTGAACTCAGAAAACCCAGACACACAGTATCTGATTTTTCATAGAAATACACACAAGAAACACACAAAGACAGAAGCATTCTCTAGGCTTCTGGAGCCTTGGAATGAAGGAGGTTCATGCCCATTCTCTGGGGGTAGCTGAGGACTCTTCAGTTTCTACTTGTTCCTTCTCTTCGCATATGACAAAAGCTGACAGCACATGCTTTGTGCTCCCTTGCACACAGGATTAGGGGCATGATTGACACCTGCCATCCAATACAGTTGTTTGAGATCTGAAAGATGGAATTCAGAGAGAATTGTTTTCCTCAAGGCTCCCAGTGGCCCCCCCTTTCGACTCCTGTACCAGGTTCTAGTGTTCATTCTCCATCTCTCCGTATGTCAAGAAAGAGTCATGGTGCCGATATCTTCTTGATGTCATTCTCTAAGACAGCAGTTCTTAACCTGTGGGTTGTGACCCATTTGGGGGTCACATATCAGATATCCTGCATATCAGATGTTTATATCCACAACAGTAGCAAAATTAGAGTCATGAAATAGCAAGAAAATAATTTCATGGTGGAGGGGTCACCACAATGTGAGGAATTGGAATTAAAGAGTTGCAGCATTAGGAAGGTTGAGAACCACAGCTCTAAGACTTGGAAGGGCCAGTTTGCTGATATACAGAAGCTCTCTGAAATGATGGTGGCCTCAGTTTCAAATGAGTGCCTGACTAGCTCTCTAGTGCTTGAGAAGTCGTCTCAGAGACCATGTCTAGAACCTGTGCTCACATCCATCCTTGTACTTTGGTTAAGAATCTAGTTCTTTGTGTAAAATTCCTTTTGGTTTAAATATCTAAAAATGTCTATACCCTGACTGGTACATTGATATTTTGAAATTCTCTTTTCTTGGTGCTCAAGAGACTTGGTTACCTTTGTGCAAGTCACGTGTCATAGTAAGGTTTAGGACAGATGAGAGAAATGTGTTTTCCTTATTAAAATGAAAGGGCTGCTGGGAAAGAGGTGGTGGGAAGGTAGGAATAGCATTTATTTGTTGTTTTCATTGTTGTTACAAAAAAAAATCAACAGAGGCAACTTAAAGGAGTGAGGCTTCTTCTGGGTCAAAGTTCTAAGATGCAGTCCATCACAGTAGGCAAGACATGGTAGCAGAAGTTGGAGGTCAGCTGAACTGGTCTTCAGTCAAGAAACTGAAAGAGAGAAATTAGCACTGGTGCTCAGCTTTCTTCCTCAGCTTTATTCAGTCCAGAACTCCAGTTCGTGGGATGGTGCTACCTACATTTGAGGTCCACCTTTCTAGCTTAATTAACTCAGTCTAGAAACTCTATCATAGACATGCCCAGGAGTCCATCTCTTAAGCAATGCTAGATCCTGTCAAGAGGATAATGTTAGCTGTCATACAGCACAGCTTATCAACAGAAGCATGTTTGTGGTAGATTAGTCTTAAGGAAGAATGTGCATGGGTGTTCCCAGTGTGGAAATTGATTCCATGCCCATAATCTCTTTAGAAAACCTTTATGTGCCCCTAGCTTGGAGACTTGATACTCTGAAAAAAAAATTCCCAAAAGTCTGACAGGAAAGTAGAGGCATTCAGCTTTTAGACATTGACCTCTTGGTTAGTGTAGTTGCTGAGGGTCACATGGCTGTGGTTCTGATGTGGAGGACAGAAGAGGAAAGGGGATGAGGGAGAGTTTAACTATAGAGAGGAAACAAGAAAGTGGAAAGGGACCAGTCGGCAAGTTCCAGTACAGTTCTAACCAAAATGCACTGGACTCACTAGTCAGTGAACCACAGTAACTCATGTTCATGCGGTACCTATCACATAGTCAGGATCAATCAGTGGATGAATGAGAAATTCTAAAGATTGGGTGAGGCCTGGAATGGTAAGAGGCCAATGTCTCCCATCTCAAAGCAGTCTTTAAGATATGTTGAGCCACATGGCAGTGTGGTGGAAATGTAGGCTCATGAACTCTGAGACACCATCCCAGGATGGTTTATAAACTGAAACACTGGAGAGTTGCCTAACCACAGGGAGCTGTGCCTGTGTATTCGAATCATAAGGATGTTATGAAGTATAAATGATGCAAAGTAAGTAGAAGAAATAGCATATTGGGAGGCACAGTACAATAATATTTAAAGTGTTCCTTTTAGTGTGTTCATTTTATTTTTACAATACATACACTATTCAAAGTTGAGAGAGATTTGCAATGTATAACCACTTTAATGGCAATTTATTTTTATAGACAGAAGAATTGAGCAAACAAGCAGCCTTTTGTCTTTACTGAGAACTGAACAAGCATACACTAGAGCCAGAGCATGGAGGATGGAGGTTAGACAGACAGGAGAAGCTCTTTGCATGGACACTGGCCAGCTTGGGGCAGGTGGCAACGAAGCCTGAAGCTTTCTTCCCTGGTCGGGTGCTAGGGCTTAAACACCCCAGTGGCCTTTTCACCCCAAGGCTTCTTGCAGGAAAGGTTTAGCTATTTTCCTAATGGTAGCTGAAGCTTACCCTTAACTCTTGCCACCCCCTACCTTTGCTTTAACATCTTGAACTCGCCTGTTCCTCAACAAGCAGCATCACTAACCCATTTAATGCTCCAGGCAAGTGAATGTTGAAGTTCTTGGCTCTTTCCTGAGACTTATAAATATATAATAGCTTTGACAGTACATGTCATGTTAGGGCCTCTTTCCCTTCATGAGCCAGGAATATGCTCTATCTGATGAGCTGTGAAGAACAGAGGTTGAGTGCCAGTCCTTAAGTTCTACACATTTCCTGATCTCCCCTCCGCAGCAAGAGACAGACAGACAGACAGACACATCGGCAGGCAGGCACCTGTCACTTCGACATCCCTGCATCCTTAAACAAGCAACTGAGAGTGATGTTAAAATTAGCCTGCACTGGAGGCAGTTGGAGTTGAGGAAATTAGCTGAATGCTTCCTTGGTAATTGTCGGTGAGGCTGTGAAGGGTATGTCGTACCTGAGAGAAGCTGATAACAAACAACTCGGGAATCCAGAATTAAACAGCTGGCTCTTCTCTTTCTTTTGTCCTTTGGAGATGCCTTTGATGCCTGTGGATGCCTCTTTGTCCTTCCCTTCTTTATTCATTCCTGTGGAAGGAAAGGTGAACCGCTGTCTACTAACCCATGGCAGAGGGAAGTCCCCAGCTGGGAAGGGATTACATGATATTTATGGATTGTCTCAGCTCTGTAGGGCTCTGAACTCAGCGGGAGCAGCCAGATGTGGGCCCTGACCCTCTGGGTGTGTAGTAAGATGACAGGATAGGGACATAAATAACAATAATTAAGAGGCAAAAACCGAATCCTGTGGCAATAGAGGAGGGACCATCAGAGAAACTTGCTTGGGAGGGAGGAAGAGAAAGATGGAGTGAGGTGGGGGGTTAGGGAGATGGATGGGGATAGGGAGAGGGAGAAAACACGCCTCTTCAATAATGACAGTATAGCAGAGGATCCAAACTGCTCAGGTTATTGAACATCACACAGTGGCTTGTTTTAGACCTCTCCTAGATTGCACAAAATTGAAACAAGGCAAAATCAAGAGAGGGCATGAGGAATTTACCCAGTGGGCATCCATTAATGGACTCTGAGTATACATGGCATTTAGAACTGAAGTTGAGGTAGGATTCTACGGCAGCAGGGTGTGGATGGCTTGGGAGCAGAAGACATATAATACAAGAAGAACAGAAGCGACAAAAGCCTGGAATTGGGCAGTGGCATAGTGCCAGGGACAGGCACATCTTATCTAAAGATTAAGCAGATGCTCTTGGCTTCTTGCTATGAATCCCCCTTAAATTTATGTGTTCAGAATGTAATTTCCAGTTCAATAACAGCAAGAGGTAGAATGTTTGAGGGGTGAAAGGCTGTAAGAGGTCTGAGCACATTAATAAACTACTGCCATTATTGAAGAGTTGGGTTCCTGATAGGCTGAGCTCACCACACTCACCTTCCACCTTTCCCCTTCCAGAATGAGATGACACAGCAATATGGTCCTCACCAAATCCACTGATCTGAAACTCCCAGTGTTTAGACTCATAAGACACGTAAAGTTTGGTTGCTTATTGCTTTCTCAACCTTGGGTACTCTGTTAGAGCCACACAAAACAGAACAAGACACTATGTAATAGAAATTGAGGACAGCTACAGCAACCAGTGTCCCAGCTGCTCAGAGAATGAAGTATCCACCTCTCGGCCAGTTCCTCGAGCATTATGCCATCATCTGCAGCCTCCTGTCCATCTCCTCCCTCTGCTTTCACGTTAGCAGCGCTGTCCTTCCAGCATCCCTGTTCTCATTGTCTATCATGACTTCTCCTCCATCCTCTGCTTCTAACTGTAGCACTGACCTTCTTTTCTGCCCCAGCCTCTATTCCCAACATCCTTCCTTCTTTATGATTCCATTTCTAAATGCCCAGAGTGTTGGGCAGATATACTTGACAATCCTTAAGACCTAGGCCTGGAATATTGACTCCAGAATTCTCAGATCTGGGGATACAGGATGCAAGAATGTGGGCAGCGAGGGAGAGTGTGGAGACAGAGCCAGGAGCAGGGCCTGTGTCCACTTTGGCTTCTCCTTCTCCTCTGCCCTGCCTCAAATAGATTGTTTATAATGTTGTACTGACAGAAACTGCTGCTCACCGCTGCTGGGTTTCAGCAGAAGATAAAGTGACAGGAAGATTGTACCACATTCTCCAAAAAGGCCCCCTGGGGAGGATGTTGAGAGAAGGTGATTGATTTGGTTAGATGGTGATGTGTTATTTAGGGAGAAGACAGGGGAGCTGGGAGCATGGAATGGAGAGGAAGTGGAGGGAGAGAAAGCAGCCGCCATGTGGCTGAGGACTCTGGTGCTCTGGACCAGGAGAGAAGGCAGAAACCTGGTGAGGCAGGGAGCCCCTTCTTGTAGCAACTGTTCTGGAGGCTCCCCTGGACGGGACCCTGCTGTTTTCATGGCTTGGTGCTCTGACTTCAGACAAGGAGAATCAACTACATTGAGGAACAGCCAGCTGGGATGTACCACAGGCCAGGAGTGCATGGACAGGGCAGACAGAGCCCCCATAGAGGGGAGCCACATGGTGGGCAGCAGGGAGCCAAGTGCTCACAGAAGCAGTGGCTAAGTGATGGTATGTTGATTAAGCATCATCCTCCTGCAATCAGAAAGAATTTAGGGAGGGCTCCTGTCATAGAGAGATACTCAATATGCTGCTCGGAAGGGAGAGGCTGGACAAAAGATGCTAATCTTCAACACTGTCACTGCTCTTCCTGAGTAGCACCAGGGTGGGTGTTTATTTAAGAGGATTTCTTCTCTTCTCACTCCACGTTTTGGGTAAAATACCAGGAGAGAAGATGGCTGATATAGAAATCTTGTTCAGAGGGGAGCTGGGGATAGTTAATGCTATACCCTTTCCCATGTGGCTCTGAATGAGGCCTTGCTTTCTACCACCAGGGCCAAGACTTGGGTGCAGAGAAACAAAAGAAAATCACTCAGCAGATACAATGGTGGTAGACGGCACCAGGGAACCCATCCATGGAACCTTCTAGAACCATTGGCCATGCCTGACTGAAGCACCAAGTTGAAGAGATGGCAGAGGTCTCCTGTAGTGGTGAAGTTTCTTCCTGTGTCTTTACCAAGTTCTTAAGCCTTCTTAAGAATGACATCAGCATTCAGGTTTCTCTGGTATAAAAGAATTCATGTCATTTTATGAGGAGTCTTTATTTCTACAGACTTACCCCAGGGTAACGACAATGGCAAAGAGACACAAACATCTAAAAAAAAAAAAGTTAAAGTTGAACTCATGGATAGGTGAGGGAATACACTGTTGTCCAACCTAAAGATGGTGGTGAGGGGATTGTGCAAAAGAAATAAGGCAGGAAATCTAGCAGAGCCTGGAGAGTTCAGGGGAAAGAGTTGGAAAACAGGAATGAGAGAAGGAACCAATACCTAACTATATCATTATATAAAGTGGCAAAAGCCATCCATCCCTTCTTCAAGACATTCTAGCAAGTTCCTATACCATATATAGGTGTGTGTGTGTGTGTGTGTGTGTGTGTGTGTGTGTGTGTGTGTATGTATGTGTGTGCATTGCTCTTATTAATGTGAATAGTGGCCTCTAGAGTTGGGTAGTGCATGGCTGTATACTATAGCTCCTGGTTGTCATAGAACCTTGTATAGACAGAATAGTAAACAGGGCTTTTGAGTTCTTTTCTTTGTGGGATATAATATATTCTCTCCTTTGTTATCTTCTCAAGAACCTTTAGGGAAGAAATTGCATTGCTTTTCAAAGCTTTTGGAGCTGGATTTGTTTTCTTTTTAATGTGTCACCGTATGCAGCAAGGCCTTAAGGCTGGAGCAGTATAGCTGAGATTTCTTGGAATGACTTTTATTTGGCTGCATAGACAACAAGCTTAGGGTGCTCTAAAACTGATGACAGGTTGGCTTCCATGTCAGTCAACAGTCTTTAAAATCTAAGGTCCATCAAGAGAGCAGGCACTTCTGAGTCTATGCTGGATGATCTCCACCAAGGTTAGGATATCATGCTAGATGTTAGAATCTTAATCACAGAGGACAAAAGTCTTGATAATATCATACTTAGAGGCTGACTGGGAGTGCTGTTTCAAAGCTAGGATGTCATTATAAAGTGTGCTGGTTCGTTTTCTGTCAACTTGATACAAGCTATCATCTGAGGAGAGGGAACCAAGATTGAGAAAATGCCTCTACCAGATTTGCCTATAGGCAAGTCTATGAGGTATTGTCTTGATTAATAACTGAAGTGGGAGAGCCCAGACCACTAGAGGTGGTGCCACACTTGGGCAAGTAGTCCTAGGTTGAATAAAAAAAGGCAAATTGAGCAAGCCATGAAGGAAAATCCAGTAAGCAGCATTCCTCCATGGTCATGGTCTCTGCTTCAGTTCCTGCCTTCAGGTTCCTGCCCTGCTTGAATTCCTGCCGTGGCTTTTCTTGGTGTCAGGCTATGATTAGGACATATAAGCCAAATGAGCTCTTTTCTCCTCAAGTTGCTTTTAGCAACGATCTTTATCACAATAATAGAATGCAAATTAGGACATAATGGTAGAGAATTTGAGTTAAAGATAAAAACTAAGTGTGAGACAGCTTCACCACAGAAAAACTGCAACCAGGAGTAGCCAAGCAGTTGGGCAACCAGTGGCTCAAAGGAATAAGGAATCCTAGAGCCAGCTGCTGCTACCTGTGGCTATTCTAATATGGACCACTGTGAGCTGACTCCAATTAGGGAGGCTGTTTTGTTCTGGGAGAGCAGTAGAGGGGAGCAGCCATGTGTCTGTGGTTCCTTGACTCCTGCAGAGAGACCTGCTTCTCCCCAAGAGTTTCTCAGAGATTTGCTAGTGAGTGGACAGGACAGATTGGCTAAGTTTGAGAACTTATAGAAGTTGAGAACAATAGAAGGAGGATAGGCCATAGTTCTCCAGCTTGGTCAGAAGCATTAGTTGCAGGAAGTTGAATTAAGTCATTGCTCCAAATCCTGCAACCTTTCACCCTGGGCTCAATTTTGCATGTGGCAAAGTAGAGAAAAGGGGCCAGAGCCATGCTCCTCACCAGCTGGCTAAGCAGGATTATGGTTACATAATAAATCCAAGGCCAGGCATGTTTATGAGGCTCTCAGAAGCTGCAGTAACAATATCATTTAGAAAACATTTATGCTCCCAAGATGAAGGCAATCCCTCCCCCTCCCTTATTTATAAGGCATGCTGGGTAATTAAGTGGGAGCTGGGAAGGAAGGTGGTTGGGAGAAGATGGCCTCTAAATAATCCTGCCCGGTAAAGCCACCATCTGTTGTTGTGTGGTAAGGATAGCCCACATACGGTGGGATAGTTTATAAGCAGTACAAGAATCCAGGGTCCAGGAGAACAGTCTCAAGGAATATCAGCAGGTTGGCACAGATGTTGGCTGAGTGACTAGATGACTGGGACATGCCCTGCCCCTGGAACCCAGCATTGTGCCTGGCATCTGGCAGTTGTCTGACTCACCACAGCTTGGTGGGTGCTGACACATGCCAGAATCTGCACTTGGCATATGCTACTTCATGATAGTGAATAAAATAGACAAAACTACTGCCTCCATGGACTCAGACTGCCTTTGAGGAGATAGAGTCCCATTATTGACTGACCTAGCCTTAGTGTTCAGAATATGAGCCATCAGCTCATTGGTAGCTGGCCAAGTCTCCCATAGAATCTCTAGTTTCTTAAAGAAAATGTTTGAGCTATTCCCCTGCCACCCAAGGGTCCATGCTCATCTTCTGTGCTATGAGGGATACTGGAAGAAGGACACCTGTAGGTCGTATTTGCCATTGTTGCCCTCTGCTCTCAGGTAGTTAGAAAATGTTTCATAAAGGTGTAAGACCCTTCACGCACCTTACTCAGCAACTTCCTTGGCTCTGATAGTCATCTTCCAGACACCATCTCTAGTAGAAGGTAGAGTAACCAGGAATGTTAGAACCCAATTTTTACAGCTTCTGAGGTCTTCTTCTCTGGGCTTATCAGATCTTCTAAAATTCTGAGGGGCTTAGGAGATAGCTCGGTGGGTAAAATACTAGCTACACAAGAATGAGGACCTGCGTTTGGATCCCCAGAATCCATATCAAATCTGAGTGGTGGCTTGCCTAAAACCTTGATGCTGGGGGAAGAAACAGGAGGATCCCAGAGGCTCACCATCCAGCCAGTCTGGCTGAAATGATGAACTCTAGATTCAGTGAGAGGCTGTCTCAAAGGGTATATATAAAGGGTGTCTCAAAGGATATAAAGGGTGATAGAGAAAGACATCCTGACATCAAAATTTAGCCTCCACACATACCAACACTGGCAAGTGTACCCACGCATTCACACATACACACGAGAGAGAGAGAGAGAGAGAGAGAGAGAGAGAGAGGAGGGAGAGAGAGAGAGAGAGAGAGAGAGAGAGAGAGAGAGAGAGAGAGAGATGAGCACATGTGCACACACACATACATCCCCCTCCCCCATGAAACCAATTTAAAATATTTTTGAAATGAAATTCTGTCCCTTGAATGAGCCCTCTGGGAGAAAAAAAACACCATATCTTTATTAAACTTCCAGTGACCTCAGTTGTGACAACATGTGAATCCTTTGCAGCCATTTGTGTGCAGGTTGTTCTCAGCAGCTGTGTGTGCCTCTCTCTCACCACAGCTCCGTAAAAACACGCTGCTTGGGTCTCCCCGGCACACAGTTTTTACACTGCTCTCTCTCTCTCTCTCTCTCTCTCTCTCTCTCTCTCTCTCTCTCTCTCTCTCCTCCTCTCTCTCTCTCTCTCTCTCTCCCTCCTCTCTGCATTCACCAGCTTCACAAACTTTACTGAATTTTCTCGACTGACCTAATGCAGCCATTTCCCCCCCTCTGTTTTACCTCACATGTCTGAGTGACACTTTGCTTGCGTCTCCACCACAGTGCAGGATGGTTTTCTCCAACTGCTCTGCTCTATGCTCTCCTGGGTAGATGTCGGGCTAGTTACTTGGGATTGGATACTCTTAGTATTTCCCATGAACTGGAGAGATGTGTCAGCAGTTAAGAGCACTTGCTGTTGTTGTACAAAACCTGGGTTTAGTTTCCAGCACTCACATCAGGTGGCTCACTACCTGTAACTCCTCTTCTGGGTGATCCAACATCCTCCTCTGGCATCTGAAGACACGGGCAAACACGTGGTACATATACACTCTGACTCACACACATAAGCATAAAAAAAAGCATCTCTAAATGCTTCCCATACTTGCTTGGCCTTTGAAGGATCAGAAATTCTAAGATCTCAATGTTCACTAATAGATCTTCGAGGAAAGAATGAAGGACTCAAAAGAAGGGCCTACTGAACAGCAAACCCTCCCAGCCTGGACTAGGTCATGGTCTGGATATGGTTTGAGTTTGTTTTCAAGGGTCCATGAGTTGGGAGTTTTGTAGCAGTGTGGCAACATCAAGGCATGGTGGGACCTTTAAGAGGTAAGGACTAGTTAAAAAACAAAACAAAACAGCAAATCTTTGGAAAACAGGCTTTTCTAAGGGTTAAGTTAGTTCTCATGTGACGATGAAGTCTCATGAGAAGGGGTTATAATAAGGAAATGAGTTGGACCTCTCCACCCATTCTTTCTTTCTGTCTCATCGTTATGTTGTCTCTCCCTCTTGCACATGCATCTGCTATACTAGGACTGGGGAGTCCTCACAGTAGCTAAGATAACGTTGGTTATATTCTTGAACCTTCAGAACTATGAACCAGACAAACTCTTTTTCGTACTTATTACACAGCCTCAGATATTTTGTCATACCTGTAAAAAACAGACTAATACAGGCTGCTTAATGGATTTGAACATGAGGTATGATGGGCAAGGGAGGAAACAAAGACAGAGAACTTCAAAATCAATTTCTAGTTCTTAGCTTTTTTTTTAAACAAGGTTGTGCACAAGCACTCTATTTTATCATAATCATGACTCACAGACCTTAGCTACAGTTTATTACGGAATATTAGAATGGTCACAACATTGTTGGATTACAGTCGAAAGGGTTTTTCTCTTGAAAGGCTGGAGGCAAAGGGTTTTGATCAAGACCACAAAGTCTGTGGTTGGCTAAGCAATACTGAGCCATCAGTGCCTCTCTCTCCTTTCTGTTTGTTTTCAGGCTTCTGTCCTTTGTGATAGTGTCGTTTCCAGGGAATAATTCATGTGCACACAGTGGCTCTGAGATTGAGTAGTGACTGTAACCTAGGCTTCATATGCAGGCAACATTCTGGGAGCACAGACAGCAAGTCTCTGCCAATGTGCATGATTTACCCAAGGTGGGGAGGGTGGAGTGTGATCAGTCAATTTCTCCATTCTTTGTGTAACTATTTTCTTGCTTAGAGCCCTCAATGAAGTATTTCCAGCTAGGCAACCCCTGGGATTCTAAGCTGGATCCTGGGCATTGATCCATCTATCTAATAAACAGTTTGGGCCTCAATGGTATGTCTAGTTCAATCTTAGGAATTGAGAAGCGAACAGTGAACAAGACAGATAGATGCCTGCAATCAGGAGCCATTCCATCTAACCAAGGTTACATAGGTGTAAACCAGTTACATGCAGAGCAATGAGCTCTATGATAGGAAGAAGTACAGAGGGCTCAGATAGGATGATCACATGTGAGTTGTCCAAAACAAAATACTTAGGAAAATGAAAGGGAACATTATTGATGACCATGTTGGGACAACATGTGCCAGATATAGCCATTTTGAGCACATTGGAATACCTGGTCACACTGGTTGTGAAAATAAAATGAATTTTTTAAAAAAGAAGAGTAGAGAAAAAGATTGAAGGAAAATTTCCTAAAACGGAGAACCAATAAGCTCACTTGCAATAGCTTCCCTACAAGGAGGATTCCCATGATTCATACAGATAATCGTGTATATAAGAGATTCAGAATTTAACTTTATTCATCCTATCCACAGGGTATGACAAGGGCTGGTTGATTTTGTTCTGTGGGACACCACCCCTCTTTACTACAATGTATCCCCATACTCATGTCAGACAACCCCTCAACTAGCTTTTCCCACCTCCACACTTCAAGAAGTAAAGCACTTTTCAGAAAGTGCCAGGCTGAAGCTCCCATTGCACAATCAGCCCCGGCCCCTCCAGGAGAATTAGGATGCTCCCCTTTCTCCAGAAGCAGCAGTGGTCAGAACAAACTCTCTTTCCAGGTCCCAGACAATGCCAATTCATCTACCTGCTCAACGATGTTTTTGCCCCTGGTTGAATCAATACTCTCCAGTAGTTTTTTTCCTGATGTCGCTTGTCACATCTTTCCCCGTTTTCTTGTCTAACTCCTTTGTCCCCAAGGTATGTCACAGATGTTTTCTCACTGTTGTTATAGCCCTTGTCACTCATGGTCTGACACATTGCTACATCAGGATTCTCCAGTCCCATACTTTATTCACAAGAAGCCATCCTCAGTTGTAGCAAGAAAAGAAGAAAAGCAAGATATGGGTGGGAGGTAGTGAGAGAGGGTCCCTTCACTGTGATGCCCTGCTAGGCTTTAAATAATATTTTTGATCAATTAAGCAACCAAGAAGCCATATGTCTAACAGTGGTGCCCCTAGCTCCAAGGTGATGAGGACCTGAGATAAGAATCATCGTTGTGAAATGTGTGCAAGAAGCAGGCTAAGACTGTCAGCTGGCCCAGTGTAGGCCAGCATGCCTCCTCCACCCAGCTCTCTTTAATCTGGGAGGCCCAGGAGGTTGCTGAGGACATTCGGGTAACAGGCAGACATGAGCAACTCTAACCGCCTCATTCAAGTCAAACAAAATTTCTACTCCATTTGTGTGCATAGTGGACCTTACTTTGATTGTTGGTGGAAATTCATGGCATTTCCTGATAACTTTCATCATGTGACTGAAATGTAAGGATTTTAAATAACAGTTGTGTGTTTGTGGTGTGCAGTTTGCTTTTTAACCCAAGCTCTCCAGGCAGAGTACAGATTTATGTTGTAGGGAAGCTAGGATGGGAGGGGGAGGGGACTGACTCAAAGGAGGTGAAGAGAGCAGCTGTAGAGGAAAGGACTTTTGAATAAAGTGGGAAGTCCTTGAATATATCATCAAACTCAGAAGGTAGACAGTGTTCTAAGCCACACCTTAGAGATCAGAAAATCCCCTCCCACTACCAATGAAGACCACCTGTCTGTCTGTCTTTCCTTCCTACCTGCTTTCTTTCATGATCTTTCTTTCTCTTGCTAATCTTGCTGTGTGATGCTTTTATGTGAAAGTTCTTCATAATAAACTTTTTACTTTAAAAATAAAAATACCCCTTGTCTTTAAAAAATAGAAATAAGGTCTCACACTGTAGCCCAGGCTGGCCTGAAACTCACTCTAATATAAGCTGGCCTCAAACTCATAGCAATCCTCCTGCTTCAGCTTCCTGAGTTCTGGAATGACAGGCATGAGCAACCACATCAAACTCCAATAAAGACATCCTAAGCAAAGGGGGGGTGGTGGTTCATGGGGGCTTTTCCATTTGGAACTGTCATTTGTGAGGAGCTCCTGGTATTGGAGGACTGTGTGCTGACAATCAGGAGGGAAACTGGTAGGTGGAGGAGGAAGGGGGCATGATGGATGGATCCTGTTAGGTATGCGCAGCTATCTCACACACCCTTAATACAGAGCAGCTGTAGGGTGACCATGGGTAAACTGCACCGTCTGCTATCAGTCCTGAGTCCACAATCGGCCTTCCTGATGGGGGCCAGAGCAGGGTGCAACAGACCCACGATCAGAATCCGGTAAAAGAAAGGAACTCTAGAGTGAGGACCACCCTGGTCTCATCTCCTGCCTCCTTCACTACCCAGCCAGACACCAGAATGTTCTGCATAACTAATTACATTGCAGCTCAGTCTCTGGGCATAATTCATCTTCAGATGTGAGCTGAGTTCACATCTCCCCCTAGTTGATTATGTCTATCTGTTACGACACTCACCCAAAGTGTAGGTGTCCCACTAGGCACAATCCCCATGAGGAGGGGTCACCTGTGCAAACACACTTCCCTTGTTGATGACAAATGCGTGCTACACGGGGTTTTGTGCCAAAAGCTCCGAGGCTTTGGAAATGATCACCATGATGCAGGATTAAGATGAAGGACAACTGGCAGGGGCGTGGCATGCACAGGGTGGAAAGATCGGCATGAGCCTGCACCTCTGAGGCTGATGTCCCCAACTGGCAAAGAGATGGAGTGGTAATAGGCTGCTGGTCTCTCAACCAACATTTGTGTCAAACTCTGAGATCAAATAGGGTGACTGTGCCCTGAACTATGAAGGATTTAAAACCATCCCTACCATCATTTCTGCTTTATTACCCACCCTTGTATTTTCTGTAAAAGGGTTGATGGCTTTGGTTTATGGGAACCAATTAATGCATGACACATTCCAGGAATCCTATTCTTATTTTCTTTCTTACTCTTCTTTACCACCATCCCTCTCTCTCTCCTCTCTCTCTCTCTCTCTTTCTCTCTCTCTCTCTCTCTCCTCTCCTTTACAACACACACACACACACACACACACACACACACACACACACACACACACACACACACACACACACATACACAGAGGCCCCAAATAGTCTTTTCATAACAATTGGAACATCATAAGCTAGACAATGGGTCTATATAAAACAGATGCATAGCAGAAGTACACAGTGAAAGTACCCCCGACTTCTTGAGCCATCTATGGCATATCACAACTAAGGAAAGCTTGAAGATGGTCTAGATGGTTGATCTTTTATAGCAGAGACACAAAGTGGCAGTAACCTGGGTATGAACTTCTATGACCTTCTCAAAATCAGAGCAAAGACAATTTTGACTCACATCTTCCAGCTCCAGCAGAAAAGTGTACTGAGAGGATATCCTTTGGACCTATCTCCTGTTCGTGCCCAAGGAAGACCACTACTTCCATCACCACAGCTATTCTAAGGCAGGGTTCCATCACAGGGCAGGGGAAGAATGGTAATAGAGACATGTCAGGTCTCCTAGCTCTGCCTCTGGTCCCATGAGGATCACCCAGGCATCACATTGCTGACAACTGAAATCTCAAATGATGCTATGAACCCCACAACCAGCTGGGGAAAGCAAGGCTGAAACCAAGTTTTCATCTCCAGCCCTCCCTTGGTCTTGCCGCTCCAGCCTCCTGGCTTCTTGGTCAGCTGGGACCTCCAGCTCTGCTGAATCTGCACTCTACCCACAGAGCACTGACCCAGAGCCATCGTTCCAGGCCACAGCAGTTGTCAAGGGAGAAGGGGGAGTATGAAGTACTGAAGTACGTGACCAGGCAGTCCTGAAGGCACAGACACGGAGCTCCAGCCCCAGCTCTCCCTCCCTTCTGCTTAACATAAACCCAAGCCAGGAGAGGAAAGCCACAGTGAGGTCACTGCATTCCTGGCTGATACAGAAAGTCTTTGTCCAAGGCTGCCAGGCCTCTGGCTCCAGCTGACTCAGGCTGCCGGCTCAGGCTGCACATTCCCTTCCAACTGAAAAGTGAGTGGCTCAGAATCTCAGGACTCAGTCATGGAAAAGTGTGCATACAGACCCACAGAGGCATACAAACATAGGCACATACACACACACACACACACACACACACACACACATGCATGCACGCACAAGCATGCACATACAGACACATAGATATGTGTACATAGAGATGTACATACATATTCAAATACACATTCACCAGTACATACAGACACACTTTCACAAATGTGCACACACAGAGATGCATTCACACACATATAGACATATGCATACAAACATGTACAGACATATACCACATAAGCACAGAGTCACAGACATACACAGATACACCAGATCACACACACACAGAGACATGCACACATAGAAATACAGAGGTGTGAGTGCACATACATGAACAGACACACACACACAGACACACAGACACACATACACACAGACACACATACCTAGGAGCAGACACCGGAGATTAAGCACATCTGGCAATAGTCTAGCTGGATTTCCAGGAGGAAAAGGTTTCAAAGGCTACTTGCATCCACTATCGGGAACAGAGTCCTGTGATCTTAACATGCCGGGTGTTCCACACTTTTCATCTCAGTAAGAGAAGAACACCAAGGCCTACCTGGAGAAACTGCTAGGATCTGCATCAATAAACTATAATACATGCCAGTATCTTAGTTAGAACATCTTCCCTGGATTTAATCATCCTCCTTTTTCTGGCAATATTGTTCCTATCCAACAAGGTGTTCTCTCACCCCAGTTCCCACTGTCCAACTTAGTGAGGAAAGGGAGGCCACCTGGAATCACATTACTAACATAGGGCATTTGGGGTCATTTCCACAAGTTTGGAAATGCAGTAAGAGAGACATGAAGCCTACCATGCAGCTGGGGCTGTAGTTTAGAACTCAACGTTATATAATATAAGTGGTGGGGAGCGGAGGAGAGGAGACCCTCCTGTAGAAGTCAGAGAAGACATCATTAGAAAAAGACATGGAGCACAGAGGCAGTACTCAGCCACTTGATGGGGTCCAGATCTATGCTTTCCTTTGGCTGCTAAAAGAGAAACCTGCAACTTTTTAGTGCAACTCCCCTGCTCCCTTATGCTGGCTTGAGCTGGCTTCTAATTCCGACAACTAGTTCACTGGGAAAACACTGCCATTATTACAATCATGATTACAGACAAAGGTAGACTATGTCTTTGGTGTCTGTATCCCCAAGCTTCTTAAGAGTTTGGCCTTGTATCTGTTTTTAAGTCATAATGATGCACTTGACCTCAGAGTGATTGGCAAAACTTAGCCTCAGTTGCTGTCATTAGTATGAGGAGTAAGGTCCCTCAGCAAGGACAGAAATACCCACCTGATGCTCCTCCCCACTTGAAGCCTGTTTTGACATGTACCTGGCTGTGACAAGCTGCATGCTCCTTGGGAGTGCTGTCATTTGCCTTGGACAAATAATCTTTCTGAGCTTTAGGGGGTGTTTAATCAGTGTGACCAGTGTGTACAGTAGCATGTAAGCACCGGCCACAAAGTCCAGGGCTGGGAGGGGGACGTCTGTTAGCATTAAGTTGGCACCCACCACACTTCCCAGAGGCATGGCTGTAATTCTTTTGACACCTGCCATTCCCACATAGAAGAAAAAGAGCTCTAGGGAAGGAAAAGAACGTGGAGATTTCTTTTTCCATAGCTGGTATAAAACATTCCCAGAATAAGAGGACCAGTAGAGATCCAGCAGCCTTCAGAAGCTCCAGCTAAACTATCAACAACCACCACCCCCCCTCGGGCTTTGCAGCGCTATATGTCACTTAGTCAGCATTTTATTAGGTGCTCTAGAAAGAGATACACAGAAATCACTGTTAGAAGCAATGATCCCCACCCCCTCGCTCTCAAAAGCCTTAGGATGAATGTTTTTATAGAGCAACACAAGTGTGGTATAAGTTAACCACCTCCATCAAATGAGGGTGCTGGGGAGAGAGCTAAACTGATCATAAGCCAAGTTTTAAGCCAAAATTGAAGGAACAAAAAGAGTTTCCAACAATGGCAAGGAAATGAGGGGAATAAACAAGATGTTAGAGCAGGAGTTCTCAACATTCCTAATGCTGCGACCTTTTAATACAGTTCCTCATGTTGTGGTGAGCCCCAACCATAAAATTATTTTCATTGCTACTTCACTTTACAACTGCAATTTTGCTACTTTTATAAAGCATAATCTAAATAACCAATGGTCTTAGGCAACCCCTGTGAAAGGATCATTCTATCCCCAAAAGGGGTCATGACCCACAGATTGAGAACCACTGATTTTGAGCATATAGTATTCCTGTGGTGCCGAGGAGTTGCTCATGAGTGGATGTGCTTGTGCGATGAATGTCTCAAGACAGTAAGGGCACAGGTGTGTAGGCATGGTGGAAGAGGTTCTCCCATCAGCTAAGGATGGCTGGGATTATTTATACAGGAATATACTAATGTAGGAGCTTTAATGGGCTGCACTTTGAAAACACCAGAGGAGCTCAGAAAACACTAGAGGATGCTCTCAGAGGAGCATCCTGATATATGTGTGGTCTTTCTACAGAGTCTGGTCTAATTTGGTACAGCCCAGGAATAAAGATTTCTTGCAGCTGCCATGATTCTGACTCTGGGAACCACTTCCCTACATGGTAAAGGCAATGGAGTAAGGGAAGGAAGTCTACGAGCTTTTACTCTGTCAATATAAACGATCTAGGGGTGTAAAGCCAAAGGTGAAGGAGAGGGTGTCCTAAGTGACCCATCCCTACACTTTTCTACTGTCTGAGTTCAGCCTTAATGGGGATCTAAGCTTAGACATCGGTCCAGTGCCTTTTTTCTATTGCCTCGATGCCAGCCCCCTCCCCCCAGGCTGATACCCACGCATTCAGTACCAGAAGGAAACTGTAGTGTCTTAGTCTGATAGACCATCTATTGTGAGAAAGAGGAGGTCAGGCCTTGCTGGGTGGGCGGGACTGGCCTCTGCTGGCTATCTAGACAAAGAGACAGTTGGGAACTGAAAATTTCTGATTATAATTTGAGCTCATTCATGCTGTTCACATGGGCCAATATCTTGACATATAGCAAGGGTGGGGAGAGGGGTTCAAGAAGCAGGACAGAGTCTCAACTCATTCCTTCAGGCTTAAGAAATCTCTCTGACTCTAATTCATCTGCAATTCTAATGACCAGGCCTGACGAGTTGCTATCTTAGTATTCTGGGTGTGCACCTCAATTCTGGTTCATTTATCCTCAGCCAGCTGTGTGAGGCACTGTGTGCTTCCAAAACACAAGAGAAATACAGGTAGGAGCCACTGCATTAGTGGAGGCCTACCTTGAGGTGGCTGATAGGTTCATTGTTCTCAGTGACTATCACTCACGTGCTGAATATACTTGACCCTCCAAGCATTTTCTACAATATAATCCTGCCACACACTCATGAACAGGATTGATAGGATGATAGTTCATGACCCTAAAGTTCTAGTCAGAGACAGTCTGTGGTGATATTGTGTTCCCCAAAATATTGTGCACCCTAATAAACTTATCTGGGGTCAGAGAACAGAACAGCTACTAGATACAGAGGCCAGAAAATGGTGGCACACACACCTTTAATCCCAGCATTCCAAAGACAGAGATCCATCTGGATCTCTGTGAGTTCAAAGCCACACTGGAAACAGCCAGGCATGGTGACTCACGCCTTTAATCCCAGGAAGTGATGGCTGGAGGCAGAAAGGTATATAAGGCAAGAAAACCAGGAACTAGAGCTGGTTAAGCTTTTAGGCTTTTGAACAGCAGTTTGGCTGAGATTCATTTGGATGAGGACTCAGAGGATTCCAGTCTGAGGAAACAGAATCAGCTGAGGAAATGGTGAGGTGAGAAAGCTGTGGCTTGTTCTGCTTCTCTGATCTTCCAGATTTAACCCAATTCCTGGCTCCGGGTTTGATTTTATTAATAAGACCTTTTAAGATTCGTGCTACAGCAGTCCCCAAGAACTAGTTGTGAAGGGGTTTCACTCTTTCCATGTAGCTGGGTGGGTAACTTGGCTACAGGGGAGGGTGTTTCCTGCTGAAGGACCATGAAGCAGAGGAAGGAGGGCTGTTAAAGGCTAATCAATAACAAATCTCTGCTCTGGCACCAATACACCCTTGTTCTTGGGCTCTTCCATACATTTATTTAACTTCAGAATCACAAATTATCCTTTAAAAATGTGAGATGCCTAGAGTTTATTTCAGTTATTTGAGGCCCAGCAATGACAGAAACATTTATATAGTGTTGACTTTTATGTGACATGTTTTTTCTAAGTTCTCCTTATATATTTATTTAACTCATTTAATTTTGGGGGGAGGGTGGTGAGACAGAGTTTCCCAATGTAGCCCTGGCTGTCCTGGAACTCACTCTGTAGACCAGGCTAACCTTGAACTTGAAGACCCACCTGCCTCTGCCTCCCGAGTGCTGAGTATGGCACCCTTATGTGTAGGTACCGTTATAGCCTCTAATTTATAAACAAAGGAATGACAGTGTAGAAGACTGAAATATCTAAAACTGTATATGTCAGATAACATAAAGCTGTACAGCTCTGTAATACATATTGAGATTCTACTTACAACTTACTTATGAAAGTTCCATCAAGGGACAAGTTGCTCATAGTTTGTAGTTTATAGCAGTATGACCTGTGGAACAGAATGTCCAAAGGGCCATAGTTTGGGGAAGCCAGAGTGGTCAAGGAGGCTTCTGGAGGGCAGAAGGGAAGAGCTCTCTGGGGAGTCAGACCAGGATGGAAAGCTTTCAAAGATAGAGGGCAAATGGCTAACAATATGGAGGTAGAAGTGATCTAGGATGGGTGAACTGAAAGTTACCTGATTCCCACAGAGGGTGTGAGGTGGTCCTGAGACCCAGATAGAGGAGGTCAGGCATGGTGGAACCCTGGGTGGTTTGAGTTGAAGAAGGCTTTGATAACCAAGGCATTTTGGAACATCTTCCAGTGCCAGCGGAGGGGAAGGAGGCAAGGAGCCCCATGGGAAAGAGATCACGAGGCTTGACTAGGCCAGTAGGAAATGGATTGGGCTTTTGGGCCTGTTTTGAGGTTCCTTTCAGAATTCTTTGGTTTGCCACAGAGATTCAAAGACCACACTTCTGCTTCTTCTTTCCTTTCCCTTCAGGACCTGCTGCTGGAGATAGGAACATGATAGATAGCCTGTTAGCCATCAGGTAGCATCATAGATGGAGTTCACTGTGAGCACAGGCCTTGTCTGAGGTCCCTCGAGAAGAGACTCACGGACTTCAAGCCCAGGCTAACAAACCTGTCCACGGATTCTGAAACACAGCCCAGGTTTCACAGCTGTATCCCCAACCTGGTTTCAGAAAAGTAAATACTCATTGTGGAGACAGGCAGGCAAGAACAAAAGCTCCGTGATGCTTCAAACCTTTTTCTGTGGTTTTTGCATAATGTGAAACCTTCACAGGCTCAGGAGACAAGCAGTGGGGGACGGGGAAGAGATCCATGACTGAGCCTCAAGCATTAAAGTAAAAAATGGATTTCAATAAAACATGATATAAAAACAAGAAATAACTGTAAATGGAATTGAAAGCAAATGACATAAAACTCCAGCACAAGGCTTCTCACTGCAATTCTGGAAACTTTCCTTCTTGCAGCTGCACAGCCATCAGTATTCAGGGTTCTTTCTCTTTCCACTCCCATGAATTTGTCACTTGTGGTGACGTATGGAAGCTCTCTGGTTTCACATCGCTTTTGCTGTCCCTGCAAAACTCAGGCAACTGAGGCTGGGCAAGGGTCCAGCTCCCCTCAGGAAACAAGGCATGATCAAAGGGAAGGCTAGGCCCAGTGATGGGATGGACCCTCTTCTTCTCTTGCCCACAGCTTCCTACCCCATCTGTAAGGAGCCCAGGAACCCTTTAGATGACCCCTGCCAAGGAGTTTCATAATTATCTGTTAGCAAAACAGGGGCCATGGTTCCAGCTGGGAGAGGGCTCCTGAGAGAAAGGAGTCAATGAGGCTCCATGGTTATCAGGTTGTGAGGAAGTCAGAGAAGGGTGGGGACAGGGGGGAGTATGTCCCTAAGTGACCAAAAACTCACAACACTGAACTGAGGGGAACACAAACCTTCTCCAGTAGGGGTGAGTTTTGCAGTGGGAACCTAAGAACAGGAAGCTCTGGCACCTGACCTAAGACAATCCTCCAGTCCAAATTGGATGTCTTTATCTTCTAGAACACTCTATTCTTTGCTTTCTGGGAAGTCAGCCAGGCCATACCAGGCCTGCCAGCTGCCCTCCATTCTATCAGACCTGAGGGAGGCCAGAGTCAGTGACCTGTAAAGTCTCCTCCTCTCAGGGTCTGGGACTCTGCACCCTGAAAGAGCTAGTACAAAACAATGTTTCTTGATTCACGACATTTACAGTAGAGAAAGTCCTGTTTGTGGGAGGGTGCCCACGTACCGTCTTCTCATTTCTCATCTTAGGCCTGACAAGTGGACATCATCACCCCACTTCCCATCTGAGGGAATTGAGACTCCATCTAGGGGAGGTTGGACTGAAAGCAGATGCAGTGGTGACCAGCATGGGTGGAGTACATGAAGCTGACTTTTTAAGTCTCTTCTCTTCTGCTAGCAGCAAAATTTCGAGCAAACAACTTATCCCTGTTTGTGGGAAATAGCAAGACAGGTAACACTGTAGGTCATAAACACTTGACTGTTGGCAGCTGGTGATGGTGGCTATTATTTTTGCAGTATACTTCTTGCCCCGTCCTAAAGTAGGATGTAAAGCTGAGCCCTCTATTTGCAGAGTCTGTGAACTTTCTGTGGAGTTATGCTCTTCTAATATGAGTGACTCCAACATGATAAGACTAGCCATGTATTGAGCATCAACACTCTGCTAGGCACCAGGCTGGCATTTTACAAATGATGCCATTTCAACCTCCCCAACAGCCATCAGGAAGCCTCTATTGTTCTCTTTATTTCTAGACTTGGAAATTGGGTGGCAAGGCATTATCTGACTCCAGATAGTAAGTGCAGAAGAAAACTTGGATCTTTCCATTTTCTAGTGTCAAGATTAAACTGTGGACTTCTGTCCCAACTGCCACCCAGTGTATTAAGCCTCTGTACCCAACATCCCACTATGTTCCAGATAGACTCTGAAGTCATTGAGGGTTACCTCAGAGATGGGGTGCTCCTGAGTACTGGGGAAGCCAAGCCAGGTTGACTTGATTCTGATAACATTGCAAGAACATGGCCTGTTTTCAAGCTAACTTGCTTCTTGGCGTGTTCCAGATACTTGGCTGATAGGAATGCTTGAGAAGTTTCTGTCCTTCCGAACCTGGCATCGGGGAGACTTTTTTCTACTGAGCAGGTGTGCATGGGCCAGATTGGTGGAGGACTAATGACCACATCTCCAAACCCTGGTAGGTACCCATTTGTAAAAGAAGAAAGCAGATCACAAGACATATGTTCAGTCTGGAGTACAAAGGCAAGAGCCAGGCAGTGTGGGGAAAGGAGATCCCAAAGATTCACTGGGGACCCACTCTAGCACAGCATTTCCCAAATGAATAGCTTTGGGGGGGTGGTTACAGTATCAGTTTTGGTATCAGAACACAAAAGGAGTGCTCAGTTACTTAACAGGACTACTCCAAACAGAATTTCTCCCTTGGGGGACAGAGTCTTGTCTGTTAGGCATCCTTTCCTTGTAGTAATTCAACAAAGACAGTGGCTACCAAATGCCCTTAAGGTGATGATGTACCTCCGGGGAGGCCAGGGTCCTCTGAGCTAGCTGAGGTGTGGCTCCTGCCAGGGCTTCCAAAGCTCCGAGTTTAGCATGGACAGTCAGGCTTGGAAGTGAAAGTCTGCTCCGTGTCAGAAGTGCCTTTGAAGCCTGGGCTTTCATCTCCTGGTTGCTTCGCCAACCAGAAGTGACAGGGAGGGATAAAATGCAATTTATTCACCAGTGCAAGAGGCTCATTTCCAAACACAATAGCTGTGTCAGGCAGCAGGCCGTCTTCAGGAAAGACAAAAAGGGAAAATAAAAGGAAAAAAAAAAACAAAGAAGAAAGAAGACTCAATGGAAAAGCAAGGCATGGTGTTTGTGTGTGTGTGTGTGTGTGGTGGGGGGTATTGGTCGAGGTGACCTGCTGGGAAGGTCTTGATTACTGGATTATGGGAGGAGTCAAGATCCAGAGAAAACTGTACTCAGGGCCTGTTTGAGACTAGAAAATGGCTGTCCCCTGTGGACGGTATTAGAAACACAACTGTGTTAGAAATAAGGTCACGGGTAATGGGCCAAGGATTTGGACATAAGGCAAAGGATAGGGGCTCCCTCTGTAACTCCATCTACTCTAGACAGTCCCTTTTCATATCCCAGCTGGGTAGCAGAAGAGGCTGGGGTGCAGGTCTGTGGGCATTTTCAGGCAAATTCCCATGAGGTTGAGAGAATCTTCTGGAGTCACTCTTAGGATATCAGAGAGTCGTTACTTCCCCTTTCTGAGACCCTCAGCTCCTGTGCAAAAAAAAAAAAAAAAAGAGAGAGAATAGTAGACCTGCTGCAGCCTGTTAGGTTAGCAGGAAAAAAAAATAACATATGGAAATTTCCATCATGGTGTTTAACATTCAAAAGGCATTCAAGACAAAATAGAAAAAAAAAGCACCCCCAAACCAACCAACCAAACAAAAAACCATAGAAGATGCAACCCTGGATTGTTCTCTGGGCAAAATCTGAATTCACCCTACTGCTCTTCATTTTGGCTTCTAGAAGAAGCTCTCTCTGCTTCTCCTGCTCCTGCTGCACCTCAGGGATAACAACATCCACATTCCTCTCACAATGGGAGTATGCCAACTGAATTCATATTTGGACCAAACCCCACATGAAAATGAACATCGACCCAGAACCAAGCATCACCATCATAAAATGAACATCTGGAATTCAGGGATAAATCTGCAGTGTTAGTGGCTATGATCAGACTTCCTTCTGCATCACTAATGGCTTTGGTTGTTAAGTTTTCCAAGTTTGGCATTGTCATTCAGCTGCAAGGAGCTGTCTGCTGCTGTCACAGTCCTCGAGCTGCTGATAGATGCTCATTTTCAACTGGTGTGAATGGGAGAGCAGAATATTTATCTAAGGATGTGCCTCATTTGTTCCCAATGCTTTTTTTCCTTTCATGCTCATATTTTTATCATGTCTTGACAGAAAATAGTTTATCATGGATATTGTTACTTATGATAGTTGAGGGTTTTTTTTTCCTTCACTTGGAATCCTGAGATTGACATATTTCTCTTAATTCAAACTCAAAACTGTGAAAAATTTGTAAACGGGAAGGAGGGGCTCCTGGCCTAAATGGAATTTTAAAATGAAACACTAGCCACAGATTTTCAGTCATTTTGACTAAATTTTAAAGCTGAAAATAATTCTACCAATCTAATCTCTATATTCAGCTTGTATTGATGTTGAAACTTTTATAAATATTTCTTCATTCAAGACGGATAGAAGCATCTTCCTAAACCTACTTGAGCAATGTATGTACAATTTCTTTTTCCATCTAACTCCTCAAAGATTCATAATCAATTTTTTGTACCTAAAAGTAACAGCTTTCACAATGGTTGTGAACTATTACAACATTTAACCTTGCAGTTATAGATGTATGTTTCTGGACAGATTGACAACATTTCAACATAGAAATCACATAGGAGAATTGGCATTACGACTTTTATATATGTGATTACCTCCGTATTTACACTTCAAATGGAATGTTTAGATGGAAGCAAACCTTGATGCAATCCCTGTTTATATTACCAGTGTTAGAATGCTGGATTTATACATTAGCAGCTTATATGGGCACAGTAGCTCTGCAAAAACTTCAGAATGAGATTGAAATGGGCAATGGACTTCATGCCTGCTCAATGCTGCCAGATTTGGGCCAGAGTCGGAGGTCACTGTCAGGTAATATCCAACATAGTATACCATGCTGATATGGCATCAGGACAACTGGCTTCCATTGACTCTGCATAGTCCATTGTCTTTTCAGCCTCTACAGTCATAATCTGTCTTGGGCCAGAGTTTCTTCCAACTTTCTTCAAATAAGTTGTGGTCACCCCATCCCCCAGGCTGTCATGACACCTATGATGGTCTTTCTAATAGGAAGGCCTTCTATACTCCTTCACAGTCTGTTTATCATTATTAACTTCATAGAAGGTATCCTGGGCCAATGGTGCTTCTGTTGTGGCATTCATTTTTCTGTTTCTCTGTAGCACAACTTCCATCCCCAAATACCTTTGACCTCCACTATGTATCATAGTTATTTTCAAGGAAATAAGGGCTAGAAGGACATCAGAGCAGAATAGAAAGTGCACCTGGAAGATTGTGAGGGCATTTATAATCCACCTAATGGCAAAGGCACACAGAAAGGTCTATTGAGAAGTTTTCTTTGGCTGAGAGTCCATGGCAATTTTGAGAGTGTATATATATAATTTCCAAAAGTGGTTGGAATTAAACAAACAATAAATTTGCAGTGATTATCTGTTTTTTTTTTTGTTTTTTTTTTTGTTTTGTTTTTTTTTTTGGTTTTTTGAGACAGGGTTTCTCTGTGTAGCTTTGCGCCTTTCCTGGAACTTCCTTTGGAGACCAGGCTGGCCTCGAACTCACAGAGATCCGCCTGGCTCTGCCTCCCGAGTACTGGGATTAAAGGCATGCACCACCACCGCCTGGCGATTATCTGTTTTTATATATCTTTATCTCCATCTTACTGGAGTTAAACTCTACCTCATTTTTTATTACTGCTGGCAATTGAACCCAGGACTTTGTATGTGCTAAGCAAGTGCTCTACCACTGAGCTGCATCCCCAGATCCTATGTCCAACTCTTAAAGTAGAACCTGCTTGTTTCAGGAGGCTCATAAATGTGAAAAGAATGAAGGAGTGAAGGGTTATCAAAAGGAACAATTCCTTATGTGCACTATGCCTCTAGGGATGGAAACCCTGATCCAGTATAGCTTTCTGGGCACTGGATACAATTCTTCCCTAGAGTCACCCCTTTACAATGGAGCAGGAGTTCTGTACATCTCTGTCACTGTGGCTAGACACAGAGGGAGGACACAGCCTTACTTCATGTGGCTCAGAGAGCAGGGGATGCTACATCAGCCTGTTCCTGAACTGGTCCTGATTCTGTTTTCAATTGCTCAGTCTTAGTCTAGGATGCCACATGGCATAAGGCACAATAGTCTCTCACTGCTCACTACACACTGGGATGGCCAGAGCCTAAGTCCCCTGCATCATGTAGATGTTGCATACTATGGTTAGCATGTGAGGCCACAGAGGCCAGTAGGACCTGTCCCACTCCATGAGTTCACAGTGAGTGGGCATAAATGTATGAATCTCTCTCTTTTTCTCTCTTCATGCTTCCCACCCGTCCTGGCTTATTCTGTATCTCTCACAGTTGGCCACTCTACTGGACTAGTCTATATTTAACTCTCCAAGCCTCATTAACTACAAAATCTCTAACTTTACCACCAGACTGGTTCACAGGAGTTATTTTTCAGCTACAGTTATTCTTCCTTTTGAATATTAATTTCCTTTAACACTTGTCCTATTAATCACTTTAACAATGAAATTAAGACAATTATTTTAATGAGGTAATGGGTGATAAAGAGCAAACGATACACATTTATTACACAGTAGGCCAGAAAGACTTGATAAAAGCCAGCCTTGTCAAGAATATATTAGGTGCTCCAGGAGGGTCAGGCTGTGGACTGCTCTGTTTCACTGATTTAAATATTGCCTAATCTGTCAGTGCGGCTACATTAGTGCTTTCAGGCCCCATAAAGTGGAGTGCCAATCACTGAGAGTGATGGGTTATTATTTTTCTTTCTGAAACCTGGGGGTAGCATCTAATGGCTGCTGCCTTGGATACCAACTTCTCGTTTCCCTTTCCCTTTTCCCCTGTCTTTCTTCTCCACCATCTTGTTTCTCTTCATCCTCTTCTGTGTCTACAGCTTCTGGCTTTCTCCCCCACTTCCCACTTATCCTTGTCTATTCTCTTCCTTGCTAGCAAGAGAGGCCTTGTTCTTATGCAGTAGTGAGCTCTCCAGGCAAAGAGGGCAGGAGCCTCCCACTAAATCCCAGACAGTAGAACTGACTAGAGGGCAAAGAAACCAGGTTCTGTTTGGTGTTTGTGAGCTTCCGTCACCAGTGACCAAAGCCAAGAGCTCCCACTCTCCTCTTCAGCCCTCTAAAATCTGCCCTTCCCAGGAATGGGGAACTGGGTTACAGTTCTTGTCACTGGAAAGTCTTGACTTGAGAGTGGGAGCAGTTTCTGTAACTCTCTCCTTAGACAGATGTCGAAAAAAGTTGGTCAACAGTCCAAGTAATATTTGTACACCCATGTACAAAAGCAAAGAAGTGGAAACAGCCCAATATTCATCAACATGAAGAAACAAAAATGTTGTACACACATACAATGGACTTTTAGTCAATAAAAGTGACTTTCCAATACATGCTACCACAAAGAACTCTGAAAGGATTACGCTCAATAAAATTATCATTAAATAATTTTACTTAATGAGGTACCTAGAACAGGCCAATTTAAAGACATAGAATACAAAAAATAGAATATTGAAATATAATTTCCATATTTTCTCTCTCTCTCTCTCTCTCTCTCTCTCTATATATATATATATATATATATATATATATATATATATATATATATATATATATATACACACACTCTCTCTCTCTGGAAAATAAAAATTACAGAATATAGAAAAAGCAATGGAGTTGCTTTTCATAAGAAATCCAAGAACTCCTTGTTCAATGCTGATGATATTTCCCTTTTTATTTCCTAAAACCATTACAGTTTTACATCTTATGTGTGAGTTTTTCTTAGTTAGGTTTTCTATTGCTGTGAAGAGACACCATGACCATGGCAACACATATAAAGGAAAACATTTAATTGGAGCTGGCTTACAGTTTTAGAAGTTTAGTCCCTTATCATCATGGTAGGCGACATACAGGCAGACATGATGCTGGAGAAGGAGCCCAGAGTTCTACATCTTGATCCACAAGCAGCAGAAGCAGCTGTGTGTCACATTGAGCATAGCTTGGACAAAGGAGACCTCAAAGCCCGCCCTCACAGTGACACACTTCCTCCAACAAGGCCACACCTACTCCAACAAAGCCACACCTTCTAATAGTGCCACTCCCTATGTGGGCCATTTTCTTTCAAACCACCAGAGTCCATGGTCCATTTTCCATTAGCTCATTTAGAACTTGTGAGGTTTCCATTCAAGGATTTTACGTTCTTTGGTTGCTTGCTTTTGGGGTTTTGCCTAGAAGTGTTTAATTCCTCCAGCATTATTTGCCAAAAGGCCATCATCACCTGTTGAACTGTGTCTGAAGTTTCCCTAAAACTCAGTTGAAAATATTTGTGTGCTTCCATTCCCACATTGTTCCTTTCTGTCATAATACCAAAAAGTCTAATGCCAAATGACTCTGATAACATTAGATGAATGATTAAGTCTTAAAGGCTGGCAGACCAAGACTGCGGAGATGGTTCAGCAGTTAAGAACACTTACTGCTCTTGCAGAGGATCGAAACTGAGTTCCAAGAACCCTCAGTGGACAGCTCCCAGCCATCTGTAACTCTAGTTCCAGAGCATCCAAAATCCTCTCCTAGTCTCCCCTACCCACCCACACATGCACACACACACACACACACACACACACACACACACACACACACACACTAAATGAATAAATCTTTGGAGGCTGGAGAGATGGCTTAGTAGTTAAGAGTGCTTAGTGTTCTTGCAAAGGACCAGACCAGAGTTCAGTTTCTAGTAACTGCTTTATAGCTATAGCTCCAGAAGATACAATGCCTCTTCTGACATCTGTGGGCATCAAATGTGCACAATCACACACACACACACACACACACACACACACACACACACACACACACACACAATCTAAAATAAAATAAAATCTTATAAAATTATGCAGACTGGTTTCCCCTACTTTATTCTTCTTTTTTCAAAAATAATTTTAACTGTTCTAGCTTCTAGTTGGTGTGTGTGTGTGTGTGTGTGTGTGTGTGTGTGTGTGTGTGTGTGTATACACATAATCTTTTTGAGATTTTGAAAAGAGTTACATTAAATCTGTGCATTGACTTAAAATTGATACAGTCTCTATGATATTTACCAATCCTTAACATGCTCTGGTTATTTACTTATTTATTCATTTAGGCATTTTTTTTCTGGTTTTCAGGAGCTTGTAAGTTCTGTGAATGTTTTGTTAGGTTAACACTTACCCTTCCTTTGTTGTTTTGAGTGATGTGGAATGGTTTTATATGTACATTTCTCTGTCCCTGTGTTCCCTGTTAGTATATAGAAATATAATTGATTTTTATATATTTGTCTTATACCCTGTAACATTATTGAACTGATTTATTAATCCTTGGAAATTTTTATGGGTTCCTTGAGATTTTCTGTGTGGAGAAGCATGTTGTCTGCAAACTCAGACAATTTTATTTCTTCCTTTCTGACCTGGATGTCTGACATTTCTATTAAAACCTGGAAGTTTGGGATATTGTGAAAACTTGGAACATATTTAAACAGTGTGTGAGTTGACTTCTTCTGACCCTGTTGGAGAAGGGCAGGTGCTGCCTCACAGCTGCCAGGTAAAAATGGAAGTTCAGTCACACTCTGGACACCCTGAACACAGCGGTCCCTCACTGCTGCTGGATAGCTAATGGTAGAGTCCCCCTCTCCTTAGGTCTTTACTGATGTCAGCTTGGCTGACATTACTATTGACATCACAGAAGCTGGCAGAGTGCTGACTCTCTGCTGGCCTCCTCTGATATCACCCTCCAGCAGAAGGTCCATCTTCTCATCTAATCAGAAAATGAGGCTCAAGTCCATCTTCTCATCTAATCTCAGCTGAGGCTGTGGGGTTGGGACAGGAAGGAAGGTGAGGCATGAAAACCTGTGTGCTATGCTGGTCCCTTTCTGATACCACTCAGTAGAGGCCCCTCTGTCCTTTGCTCCCATGGGGGAGACTGGGGTCTCAGTTTCTTCTACTAAAGCAGAGCAGTTATCTAAATGCATCCTGTCTTGCTGGATTGCCTTGTCCCTGCTTCTGGACTAGCAAGAGCAGGCCTTAGTGGAAGCATTTCTTCTTGTTACTTTTGTTGTTCCTTCTGCAATCATTAGCATCTCTTGGGCACCAGCTTCCTTAGATCCAAGCCTGGGATACATGAGGTAAATGCAAAACCCAATAACTTCGCCTGTACATTGATCTGGGGTACCTGAGCTTTGCTTCAGCTGTCATTATCTGGGGTTCATGGATTTCTCTTCTAGAGAATTTAGAACTGACCTCTAAAACTGTAATAGGTTCAACTGGCCTCAGAGTCTTCCTAGATTTTTTGGGGGGTGGAGATGGTCATGTTCTGTGCCATATGTTATACCAAAGCCTCCAGGAACACCCCAGGAAGGCCAAAGACATTTGATAGCCCTCTGCAGCTGAGACGGACCCTTCAGGTACTGACAGCTGATGGTTCAGACCATTTTCCTCAAGCAGGGATGCCAGCTCTTGAAAGGGCAACAGGGTGACCTAAATAATGTACACATAAACCTTATTGATACACAAGACAACAATACATCACAGCAAGCTGATTCCCCACTAAAGGGTGGGGAAAAGGCTTTAGAAGTTAAAAAGGTATTTAACTGAGATTTTAGAGCCAAGAAAGCAGAGGTAGGCAACTTGAGGGAGGAACTACACAAACCACCAGGGCTGTCTGGATCACACAGCACTGGCTAAATGGTACCATTATTATTACTATCATTATTTCTATTATCATTTGCTAAATAGTTAGACTGCACAATGCTGAAATGTAACAAGCTGTTCAATTATGAAGAGCCGGCTTTGCTCTCAGACTCGATACTGAAGTAGTATAAGTAGGTTCTAGGTAATTGGGAAGTAATGCTAGCCTGGAAGGCTTGCTGCTATCAGCTGTGAGAAGGACAGCAGTCCTCTGGCTTCTTGACCAGGGTAGGACACCTGGGTTTAGGTTGTATCTCTAAAGCAAATGCTTTACCTTTCTGTGTTCTCTACGTAGTCTCCATGATCGGCACGGACACCTGTAGATTTGGCTTCCTTTGATAACTGAGTAAGAAGCTACGCCTTTGCAGGTGTCAACCTAGACATCTATCTAACCCCTTGCAAGGACCTGCAAGGACACTTAGTTTCTGATACGGTTCTTCCGAAGGCCTTTTGCAAGTGCATCTTCTGGGACATGAGGGAGGATGCCAGCTGAGTCACATGTATGATGTCTTTAAGAGCAAGCACCGGGCAGGGATCCAGCACTCAGCAAACTTCCAGACAGGGTGTGTTGTCTCCAGTGGTGGGAGCCCAGCCATCTTTTCACTCCTCCCACACACCCCTTCCTCCTCCTTCCACTCGTTTGGCCTCGTGCCCACCGCTGGCCCACTTCTCCTCCGTCTCACACACAGCAGGGATTCAGAGGCTCAAGCATTTTTCTTCCATGAAGGAAACAGCCCCCTCCAGTCTGACGCCTCCCTGGGTCGATAAGACTCAGGCTCAGCCAGCCCTGGAGTCAGCTTAAGAGAGGGGGTGCATCTCTCCGCAGAGTCATTAGGGTGTGACCAGGCTCAGCCCTCCTCCCCCACTAAGAGAGGTGATAGGCAGGCCATCTCACCGGGACCACTATGCTGTCTAGTCTCTGACCAGGTCATACAGTCTGTTCGTTAGCACCAGCAGTAAGCCACGGCTGCTTACATTCACGGAGGTTCTCAGTTTGCCAGGTACTAAAGCAACACTGTAAGCAGCACCTCACTTAATCTTGATGAGAACTCTCTGCGGGCGATACTACCAAACCTCTACTCTATATGGCCAAGTTAATAACATCAGATGCTTGAATGATGTGCCAGGCACTGAGCTAAGCCCTCCATACCCACGGAATTTGCATATGTGGATTCAGCCATCTGGGGACTGGAAATACGAGAGGAAAATTGCATCTGCACTGAACATGCACAGATTTTTTTTTTGTTATTCCCAAAATAATATACTATAACAACTATGTACATAGCGTTTATACTATAGTAGGTATCCTAAGTAATCTAGACAGGACTTAAGTATGCAGGAGGGTATGTGCAGCTTATGTACAACAGCTATGCTGTTTTATATCAAGGACTTGAGCATCTAGGTATTTTGGTATCTATGAGGGTCCTGGAACCAATTCCTCATGTGTATCAGTAAGCTTAGACTCAGAGATCAGTGTCATGCCCAAGTTCACACCCCAAGTGCATGCTAGGACACCAGGCTCTAGAGCCCACCCTTTAGCACTCTGCTCCATTGCTTCTCACTATTCCAGCAACTGAGATTCCCATAATCACAACTGTTATAAATCAAATAAGAAACACACCCCATAGACTCATGTGCTGGGTGCCGGGTCCTCACTTGCTGGAGCTACTTTGGAAGGTCTTGGAAGCATGAAGAGGTAGGACTAGCTGGGAGAAATAAGTCATGTAGATGAATTTCTAAATGGTCTTATTAAATAAAAAACATGGAGCCAAATATATGGATGAAAGCCTTAGAGAGAGATCAGGGAAATAGGGAAAGCCATCAGCCAACCTTACCTCACCAACTCTGCTGCTTCCAAATGTGAGCTACTTCCTGTCTTACCCACACCTTTATTGCCTTGCTGTTCTGCCCTCTCATTGGTTATCTTAGTCCAGCTATCTCACTTCCTGTCACTGTCTGTCTGTACAGACCTCCAGGTCTCTATGGTTGGTACTGGGATTAAAGGCGTGTGTCACCACACTTGGCTCTGTTCCCTAGTATAGCCTTGAACACACAGAGACCCTGCCTGCTAAGTGATCACGTTAAGGGCGTGTGCTGCCTGACTTTTTGTTTACTTAAAATGGCTGGCCTTCTCCCCCCGCCCCCCCCCCGATCTCCATGCAAGCTTTATTAAAGCATAAATAAAATATCACCACATTTCAGCACAAATAAAATATCGCCACAAAGTCACTGGGTGCATATCCCTGGGGACGGTATTTTGTCCTGGTCACTTTCTGGCTGTCTCTCTACTTCCTGTCCACCATGAGGTGAGTAGTTTCTGCCGAGTGTTCCTATTGCTCTACCATGGACCAGGAACCACATACCCAGTCACCAGAGACTAGGAACCAAAATAAATCCTTCCTCCCTTAAGGTATTGCTGTTAGGATTCAGTCAAAATGACAGGAACATGAACTTCGGCACATACCCCAGGTCCTGAGTTCTGAGAAGTTCTGTGTTCTGGAACCCTCCTTAGTCAGTGTTCCTCCCACAGGCACGCTGCTGCTGTCTCGTTCCAGCACAGCCTAGTGATCAGCTCAGAAGAGTAGGCTTGAGGAGAACCACCTAACTCTGAGGTCTTTCCCAGCAGCCCTTGCATTCCCTCTAGATCTTGTGCTTAGAACAGACCTATGCAACCGTGCAAGCCAACCCAAGTTCACAAACAAATCCAGCGACAGGCAGAAAAAAACCTGGAATTAATATTTGAAATCCTTTCCATAGCCCCCAAACCAACAACTGGATTACTGCGGGGAAATAAGATTTAATTCCCTTCCAAGCTCTGACAGGCTTTCCAAAGGTCCTGTGCTGTCCTCCTCACCCTCCTCCTTCCCACACCCTTATCTGCTCTCCCAGAAGACAGCATGGCTTTGAAGGCATGTCTGGATCGGTTCATGGGCACTAAGATAAAGACAGTCGGTGTCCCTGCCCAGAGAGACTGCCTGACAGTGTCAGAAACTCTCAAATATAACTCCAATTACCAAAATAAATGATTAGGGCGCTTTCTCTCTCCTGCTCTGAGCGCTCCATTAAGCAAATGAAATAGAAGCATTCACAGACACTCCCTTTTTCCTTTCCCTCTGCTGATTAACTGCATAATAAAAATGATATTAAGTAAACATAAATTTCCAAGCGACCCTTCTAAGTGACATACCATCATAAAGATCACAGTAAACAAGAGTCATATTTTTAGGTGACCTTGGTGTCCTATCTGACAACCCCCCCCCCCCAGAAGACACGCTCCTGTCGGAGCCTTCTGGAACTTCCTAGCCAGCTTGTCTCAATCTTCACACAGCAGCTCGCATCTCAGGAAGAAGCAGTTACCTGCAAATATTGATCCCTGACTGGTACCCAAGGCAGGCCCTAGGGTGGCAGGAAAACAGTGACTTCAGATTACAGCATCAAGATTAACCTGGGACAGAAGCGGGTTAGCAGAGAAAGCCTGGGAGCCCTGACCCACTTGGACTCCACTCGACAGAGCCTGTACAGGTCAGTTTCCAGAGAGTAACTGGGTGCCCTTCATATGACAAACAGAGCATGTGGGAGATCATGTAGGAAAGGCAGGTACCACATAAATGTCCTTTAAAGGGTCATGTGTCTCCCGAGCCATAGCTTTTTCTGAAGGGCGGGGCAGGGGATGTTATAATACCATTTATAGAGAAAAATGCTTCCAATTGTCTTAAGTATCCATTCCTGTTTTTTTTTAACACATATTAAAATAGAAATAAATAAATGCTTCCTCAGGCAAGAAAATATATCTTCCAAATTGTACTTATGATGGAAGTCTAGAAGCATCCCCATTAATATGAGGGAAAATGTAAATCTAAGGCTACCTGCATTACTGATGTTATTGGACTGTAATTTTTAAAACCACAAAAAGAGATGGAAAAACAAAATGATGAAGGTAAATTTCGTATGATTATTCTTGTAAATTTCCCAAGCTAACTGTAGTATCATTATAAAACAGAAGAAATATACATTTTTTATGCAAATTATCGTTGCTATTTCTTTTTTGAAATTATAACTTAATTACGACATCTATCCCTTCCTTTCCCCCCTTCAAACCCTCCCATATGCCCCTTCCCACTCTACTTCATAATATGACCTCTTTTTTCAATTGCTATTGCATGCATATATTTATACTTATATACATACATATGTATGTATATATATGTATGTATGTATATATATATATATATTCCTAAATATAGCCTGCTCAGTCTGTATAACGTTACTTGTATGTATGTTTTCAGGGCTGACCCTTTGGCACTGGACAGTCATTTGATGTGCTCTTCCCTGGAGAAGGCCACCACTCACACTCCCAACTTCCCTCAGTTGCTTGTGGTTCTTTGTGTAGAGCTGGAGCCTTGTGGGCTTTTACCTGTTCAGTTTGACATGTCCACTTGTGTCAGCCATGTCCAGCTCACATTCGGGTGGTCATGTTGGTGAGACTTCATGGGTGTAGCTTCTGATATTACTGTCTCCTAACAAATTATTGTTTTAAAAAGGAACCCCTACCCTATAGAAGATGAAATCTAGTTTAAAAATATACATGTATTAATAAACTTTTTTCTATTCTTTCCTTTCTTTCCTTCCTTCCTGACCCACCACTTTTAAGCACAGGTTTTTCTACCAACTCACTGGCCCACTCCCCTTCTTAGGATCCTTTCCCTTTCTTAATAAACTGTCTCTATTTCTATTTTTCTCCATGATTCCCTGGTCCAATTCATTTCCTTGGGACACTTCAGCAGGTGTCCCAAGACTCAAATCAATACCTATAACACTGGCCGCCGCTCAGCAGGAAGCTGGAGGAGGGTCTACCCAATGGTTGTGGACTTGAAAATCACTCTGTGTTCTAGGGTTGGCTGGGGTACCAGTTCTCTATCATCTTCATTCTCCAGGTCTCTGATAACCATTTCCAGGAGCTCTAATCTCAGCCCTGTTCTAATCTCTGGGTCCCCTTTCTTCCTTTCTGTGTTCTCTGCCTATCACTTATAATCTCCCTGGTTCCTCAGGTCCTTACTTTCATCTGTGCCCATCCAGCCATTCCAGAGAAGAACAGGATGCAAGGCAGTGTGTGCTCAGAGGTCCCATGATTCCTGCAGCAAAAGGCTCCCCAATGACTACCCTTTCTATATCCATAAACCTTGAGCCTATGGTTGGCTCTTGGTTGTTGAGGGAAAGGGATGCACACAAACACATTGAAAGACTTATATTTACACATACGATTATATGAGCTTAAAATACATGTGCATGTCCATATGAATGTGCATAGGCCAATACAGTCAAAAGACTTACACTAAACCACACACACACACACACACACACACACACACACACACCTGCATGACCATTAGTAATTAAGATTTGCCACCTATCTTATTTATAGTTGTAAATTTAGCATCTGGAATAGCAACTGGGATAAAGTGAGTGTGCTTTTAGCTTTTAGTGGATGAATAAATGAAGTACAGCAGTGACAAAAGAAATTCCTTGGACTCGAGTCTGAGTTGGAATTCTTAGAAATTGGACTTCTGCCCCATACATAGAGAGGACAAAACTCCAGATAGTGTAACAGGGCCATCTGACCTTTCCTTTATCTTTGAGTGAAGGTCTAGCTAGGTGGAGCCCAGGTGTCCCTCCACAGTTGGTTTCTATCACAGATGCTTCTTTATAAGCAGAATCCCCAGTTCCTCACCGCACTCCCAACCATATCTTCAAGTTCCCACGTTACAAGAAACATTGTTTAGATATCACCCATAGTGTTTCCTGTTTTTCTTTATTTCTCAAACTGTGGCAGATTTTTTTAGGAGCCCCACCCTCCACCCCCTACAGTATGTCAGTTGCATGGAGCTGCGGGGAGGCTTCCTTCCCACCAAGATGGGCTGCCTCCCAGCCCCACTAGTCACCACCAGTGAGTCATGAGAAGGAGGAAAGAAGCCCTGCTGCTCTTCAGCATCTCCTGGTGCTGGAACATGTGGCTCAGGTTGTCCCTGTCCTCACCTCTGGCTAGGGACCAGTGGCCAATTAACATCTTCTGGGGGGCAGCTTCAGCAGGGCAGCTTAACATCCAGTCTCTCTCTCATTTAACCCTTCATAGCAGTCCTGTGTGATATTAATTTCTATTCTCTTCTTACAGCTAATAAAACGAGGCTTCAGAAAGCCCAAGTTCACATAGCTAGCAGGAGACAGCACTGGAACACATCTGTCTGGCCTCTTTGTATCCTGCCAGGCTGCTCCATGGCCTATCTGCCAAGGCCATGGTTAGGGAGGTATAGATGACATTTCTAGCCCTGCACCAAGTGGAACCCGTTTCTTCCTGAATGAGGCCAGGGTCATTAGCTTCTGGATGACCTCACAACTTCTTGTAAGCAGGGCTGCCTTATGTGGTTGAACAGCTTGCTGCCCTCGTGAATGGACCTGGGTGGACTCCAAGGTGGACTGAACTCCAGCCCAGGTTCCTTGGCCAAACTCTGCATTGGCCCCATGGGGGTGTCTTGTTCTTTTTAATGTGCAAAGGTTTCCATAAAGGCTGGGAAAGGCTGGGTTTTAAGAAACCAAGAACATTTAAATGCCTTGGAAAGCTTTCAAGGGAAACTGTAGTCAAAGCTCCTGGCCAGGTACTAAGGTTTCCTTTGACTTGTGCGTCTATGCAGGTGCTCTTATTCAGGTGCATACACCCAGGTGTAGCTACCCAGGTGTACTTACATAAGCGGAATCAAGGGTGACAAAGAGGAAAGCCACAGAGGCTGCAGAACACACAGGAAGAAGACCTGGCTAATGTATTATTGAAAGACTGTATTTCAAGAATTATTATTAATACCTTAAAGAATGGCATTAGGACTGGGAAGCTTTCCTACCAGGAAAAAGATAAAGGGAATTTTCTCCCGTTGTGAGGTTCCTGCAGCCATAGGGAGTCGGACCGGGACTAAGGGCTGGATGCAACAGGCAGACAAATTTTATCATGGTACTTGGTAAGATTCCCTACAGGACTTTGTAGGATCTGATGAGTTTTCTGGGGAGTGAGTAGCACTCTACATCTTTCTCTAGTTTTATCCTTATCCCTAGTTCTCCTAACTCTCTGTGGCCCAGCCATATTGGCCTCCCAAATGCTCTAGCATCCTTCTTTCCTTCTTCTAGCTTCTTATCCTCCATTTTGTTTAACATCAAATTAAGGTAAGCACCCATCCATATTGTATGTATTCATGAAACTTGTCACTTTTGCACTGTGGGGCTAGGACTGAGGCTATACTAATGCTTGGTGGCATCAAGTTCTTAGGTGGAAATCCCTCTACTTAAGAACATACCATAATGCTAAGTAGGGTGGCATACTCCTATAATCCAAGCATTAGGGAGAAAGAGGTGAGTGATCAGGAGTTCAAAACCAGCCTAGACCACAAAGCAAGTTCAAGGCCATCCTGGACTACATGAAACCCTTTCTCACAAATAAAGAAGAGGAGAGTAAGGGGAAGGAGGGAGAGGGGGAAGAATAAGACAGAAAGAAAGAAGGAGAGGAAGAAAAAGAAATGAAGAAATAAGAAAAGAGAGGGGGAAAGATAAAAGTAGAGATAGACGATCGATAGATAGATAGATGATAGATAGATAGATAAATAGATAGATAAATAGATAGATAGATAGACAGACAGATAGATAGATCACAACACAGTGAGTGTCATTTCACCTTCAAGTAATAGATGAGAATCCTTGGGAGTTTCAGGAGTGTATGTGGCAAAAGAAATCGCAAAATGCTCTTTGAGAAGTTGAGAGACATTTATATTTCTCTAGGAGAGAGTCATAGGAGGAGGCAGCTAATGAAGAGTAAGGTTTTGGGGTGTGGCGAAATGTTGGGGGCTTCTGGAGAATATTTTAAGAATAGGGAAGTTTTAATGTACAGTCTGAAGATGTGGGGGTTGCTATTCTGATTATCTCTCACATGAAGATCTAATAACCCACAAATTGTCTTATATGGGCAAAGCAGGAATCGAGGACGGGCTCCAGTCCATGTCCAGATGTTCATGTGTGGATCAGCTGTTGTAGAATATTATTTTAAGGTGTGTTACTTTTGTTTATGCTCTGGAACATTTGTTTATTGATGCAAAGATGTGTTACATTTGTTTGATTAAATAAAATTCACTTGCAGTTAGGAGGCTGCGTTAGCAACTAGCTGACAGGAAATGGTAGGGAGGAGCCAGGTGGAGAAGGGTGTTTAAGGAGGGGCGAGGAGAAGCATGAGGGCTTTTTGGGAGACACAAGCAAGGAGAGGTGGTGAGCGACTTCCTATTCAGTCTCTCTGAGGAGCAGAATTCCACCTCAACCTTTGTGTCTTGAGTTCTTTAGAGGGACAGAGATTTAACTAAGTTCCCTTCGAAGCATTGAAAGAGTTGGTGCCTGAGGAAACAGGATCCCCTCAGGCTGCAGCCTTGCAGCTGAACCCCTGCCGGTAGCAGCGGAGTTGCAGTTGATGATTAGGACAGTTGTGGCTTAAAAGGCAGCAACAGTTTTTTTTAAAAAGGACAACAATCAGCAATAGCATACATTAAAGAACTGGGTGATCCATGGACTGAACTATCAGGAGTGTGGCTATGAAGACCGTGAGAACCTAAAAGAGTTCTCTCTCTCTCTCTCTCTCTCTCTCTCTCTCTCTCTCTCTCTCTCTCTCTCTCACACTCACTCTCTCCTGCGATGAAGCAGGATGTGGTGGTATTTGAGGTGTGTTTCAGTTTGATTTTCTGTTGCTGTGATAACAGACTCTGATCAAAATCAACTTAGGAGAAGAAAAGGGTTTTGAACACAACCCATCATTGAGATAAGTCCGAACAGAAGCTCAAGGTAGGAGCTTGAGGCAGAAACCGTGGCAGAACACTGCTTACTGGCTTGCTCACTGGCTCATGCTCAGCTAGCTTTCTTACACAGCTCAGACCCACCTGCCTAGGAACAGTGCTGCCCACAGTGGGCTGGACCCTCCTGCACCAATAATCAATAAAGGCAAACTCTCACAGACATGGCCACAGACGAATATGGGCAAGGTAGTTCTTTAACTGAGATTACACCTTCCCTAGTTTCTCTAGGTTGTGTCAAGTTGGCAATAAAATCTAACCAGGACAGGGTATAGGGTTCATCATAGATTGTAGGTGTTCCTAGTTATTACTCTGTGATAATTAAATATTAGTGTTATCACATATTCAATATTTGTCTCCAATTAGACTCAAAAAGATAAAAACTGTGTAGTTTCTGTTCTCACTGGTGTGTCTTAAGCACTTGATCATACTGTGGACACAATTGGTAATCAATATTGATTTGTTGGGTGGAGGACATGTGGATGAGTAGATGGATGCTGTATCATCCTGGAGTTGATAGATATTGGATGAGGCAATACAGAACACACCACAGAAATAGTTAATAACTGTCTGGGAGGATAAGAGAGAGAAAATCAAGGGTTGACTCTCTCCCTATGTATTCCTGGTGTCTGAAATAGTATAATATTCTAGCACATATTCTAGTCGACATGGCAAGGAGAGTGGGACTATATCCTCCAGGCACAAGAGAGCACCTCATCAAGGGAGAGAAAGACTTTCCTAGCTACAGTTATGGATTATATCCTCTACAATAAAATTCTCAATCATTCATAGTGTATTTTTAAATGCAAGGTACTTTTTAAGACTAACTAATACTAAGTGCATTTTAGGGTGTGTGGGGGTTTCAGATTCTGTGTCAAGTGACATGTGCAGAATTGTTCAAGGCACACCTCACTTACTCCTCATAACAGAAGTGCTAAGGGAAGGCAATATTGCTGTCTGCAGTAAGGAAGCTGGAGTTCTGGTTAAGTAATTCTTCCAAGATTGTTAAGTACTAAGGCTTGAACTCGGGTGTGATGTGTCAGGCTTTAGTGAGAGAGAGAGAGAGAGAGAGAGAGAGAGAGAGAGAGAGAGAGAGAGAGAGAGCCTGTGTATACACATATGTGCACTGGAGATCAACTTTAGGTATTCACTGGTTCACTGGCCTGGAACTTGTCAAATCAGCTAGCGTACTTGGTCAGCCTGCTTCTGCAGTCCTGGTCCTACAAGTACACACCATGGGGACAGAACTCAGGCTGTCATGCTTGCATGGGCAAGCGTTTTGCCAGCTGAACTGTCCCACTGACCAATATCTTGCTCTCAATGATCATCAGCACATCAGGACACCCAGCACTTTTCCAAGCAGCTTCATTTCACCTCCTATTCACCTAGACAGTGTGTGTCATCCCTTACCACAAGGCCTGGGCCAACCTCTGAGCATGCCTCATGTTTTTACAGAGGGACCCAGCCTTTTGTAGGATCCTTAGAGCTGAGGGAGATACCTTGGGACAGGGGACTGATTCTCCTGGAGTCTCATGTTCCAGACAATTGGCTACAGTCCTCTTCTAAGTCTCCTCCAACTGGCACAAAGCCAGGAAGTTGGGGTCAATTTCCCCAGTCTGGCAATTCCTGGAAACCTTCTAGGTTTCAGTTGCTGACAGATAAGCTAACCATGTCTCTCTCCCAGCCTTTCCCCATGATTGTGCCTCCACACAACTCTTTCATTTCCCTTTTCACTTTGATCAGAGCTCTCTGGGGTGCGGTAGGGGAAGGGGAGGAGGAGGAGCAGGGCCTGGATTCCAGGCCTGAGACTCCCTGGAAAGTGGCCAGTTCAGCCTGCTGAGTGTGAGGAAGGAAGCAGGCACACTCAACCTCAGAGTTCCCGGGAGGGAGGCTGGTGCCAAATGCAGCTCTGTATGCTGTCCCTGAAGCGTAGGGTACATCCCTGCCCCAGATCTGTGGAGCACTAATCTGGATCTAACACCATTCATGGTGCCCATTGGGACAGGTCAGGAAGTGTCAGGCTGCAGGGAGTGTATGAGGAGTGTTCTGCTCAACCCATCAACACACCTCATGTGGACTCGTTTTGGAGGCTAGCTGGCAGTCATCTGGAAGGCTTGTCCTTCTAGAGCTTTCTAAAGCAGCCAAGGGACAGAATGGGTAGAAGATAGCTCCCTTAGGACACAGAAAGCCTCCTTCAGCAGTTGGGTTACACACAGTTATAAACAGAGGAGATGAGAAATGAATGAGAGGAGACTGGGAGGACGGAGGTTGGGAGCTTGAGATTCCTCAGTAGGGATGAGTTTCCTTCATTTCCCCCCATCTCTGAACGGAGCCTGTGTCCATCTTCCCACTGAGGCCGGAAGAAAGAGTGATGTCACCCTGCCAGCATGGGCTCTGTGTTTGTGTGTATATGGGTGTACTTGTATGTGGTGGGGTGCACACACGTGTGTGTGGGTGTGGCCAGAGGACAACCTCGTTTTTTATACCTCAGACACCAACTCCCTCTACCTTTTTCTGAGACAGGGACTCTCACTGGAACATGCCAAGTAAGCTAGACTGGGTAGCCAGAAAGGCCCCGGGATTCACTTGTCTCTGACTCTCCAGGGCTGGAAGTACAAGTGTTTACCACAACACCTGGCTAGTTGCTGTTTATCTGTTTTTATCAGGTGTTCTGGGGATGACAATCAGGTCCTCATGCTTATAAGGCAAGTGTCCTAACTGAGCTGTCTCCCAGCCTCCCATGACTGTTTCTCCATCCCAGTGCCTCTGCAACCCAGGGTGTTTGCTCCAGTGAAGAGCAGCTGCCTCTGGGGAACTATAAGTTGGAGTCCTCCTTAAGCCAGTGGGGAACGCCTCCATTCAAATGGACCATAACTCCTGGCACTGGTTGTCGCTGGTAGGTACCTGGTCTGATCAGCCATAGCTTCCTCTCTACATTTAAGCACAAGCCCTAGATATGTGGAGAAATTCCCTGGACCTCCTCCCAGCAGGTTGTAGGGGAAGCAGGCACTTCCTGGAGGTCCCACCACTACAGTGACCCCACCGCAGATGAGGTCTGACTCCTCTCTAGCCATTGTTGCTCACAGTCTCAGGCTCTCCACGGAAAAAGCAAAGAAGGCCTTGCCATCTTCGTGACACCAGGCTACCTCTGGCCATCTCCAAGGCAGAAGACCCAGAGATGATTTTCTATTTCTTCCCTGCTGCCTCTGCACATCTGAGCACATCCCTGGGGTAACAACCTCAGAGCTCGAGTCCAACCCTTGTCTCACCAGCACTGACTTACTATGATTTGAAAAGGGCATTCTTTGGAGAAAAATCCTTCCTGACCCAACAAAAGACATCTTTAAAAAACCATCTTGCTTAGTGAGAGTCTGGGATGCCTGGTAAGCTGCTCCGAGGGATGTCTTCTGGCTCTGGCCCCATCCACACCCTCTGCATCCAGCCCATGCTTGTGGATACAACCCTGCAAGTCCTGAGTCCGTGCTGGGGGCTCTGCATCACTCTGTACTCATGTTTCTTGCACCAAATTAATGGCACTCTCCTGCAATGGAGACATGACTCAAGTCCAGGAGGGCAGCCAGAGGTTTCCAGAGCCACCAGGCCTCTGTTTCACTTGCATTCTTCTCCAGCTGTGGCCTGGGGTCAGAGACAAAGGCACTAATGCTCTCTTTCTTTACTTGGCTAAGAGACGGAAGATGTGGGGGAGGACTGCACTCAGAACATTCTAGTCCCTTCTCCTCCTCAGAGCCCTTGAGAGTGTCAGGTACAGATGGAACCTTGAGAAAAAAAAAACGTACAGGCAGTGGGCCCTGTCCTAGCCACATTACTGTATGTCACACAAATATCTGTCTGCCTTGGACATGTGGTTTCTAAAGAAGCGTAGGCTAACGTACAAAAGTGAAGGATGGGAACGGTGACTTCAGGGTCCAGTATTGGGTGGTCAGGGCAAATGTTCCGTTCTGTGAGGGGCTTCAGCTCCCCTACCTCTCAGGCAGGGGCTGTTTCCTGTACGTCACAGGGCTTCCGTGCAGATTAGAATAGGGTCTCACTGATGGCCTGTGGCACGTCTTTCACAGATTAGGACAGAGGTGGCCCTTCAGGGGGCCTCGTCTCCACCGCTGTATGTAAGCAATACCTTGCTGAACTGGGTGCAAGACACTGTTTTAAATGAAAAGGAAAGATGGGAAAATATGGAGAAAAGAAGGAAAGAGAAAGCAAGCCAGCAACCAGGGTTAGTTAGAGGTCAAGGTGTGTGTGCTCTTGGCTTACTCAGCTTCATATATTGGATACCGGAGTGCTGGAAACTTTCCCACACAAAGTGGCCAAATTTTGGTGGTATGGAAATAAATGAAGGCCGATGGGGAAAGGGACAGGCAAAGCCTAAGCAAGACTTGGGAGGAGGAAGCTCATGTACATTGCTCTAGAAGCTTGGCTGTTGGGGGCCAAGAGAGTGGTCCTTGACTGAGTCTAGAATCCAGAAGCAGGAGGGAAGGCCTAGGCTGTCTCAAAAGGCCAAATGATGCACTATGACCTGTACTGCCACAAGAGACATGGGGGTTCCTGGGATTCAAAGGAGACAGTAGACTAAGGTTAGTGAGTTCAGAAGACTGATGCAATCAATCTGATGTTCCCAGAGAGTAGTTTACATACAGCAAATGCACTGTAAGTATATGAGGGCCCACCCTGGCGAGACATGTAGGCTGAGGCGCTCATGTTTCCTCAGATCATTTCACTACCTGCTTGCAAGTTGTTGCATCTCAGCTCTAGGAAATTGTGACATTAACTGATAAATGCTCTGGGCTCACCAGGACCAGGGCTTCTCCTTTGTCCACCAAGCCCTAAAGTTTCCTTCCCCTGCAGGAGGCAGTACTGCTCCCTGCTCTGGGTTTCAAACTACCAGGTAATTCTGGGAGCATTTATGTGTTACACTCTGAAAGTCTGCCCCTTGGCCTGCCAAGTAGATTTAGTTTAAAAATAACTCCTCACAGCTCCGGTTGACAGTAATTTGTGGAATTAAGATGGTGTCAGAGACAATTTTATGAAAGTGAGTGTTGTCTCGGGTGATTGTGTTTCCTGAAAGATGAGCAGATAACTCAGCACAGGACATTCCATTAGCCTGTGTTTCCCTCCCCCAAGCCAAATAAAATGGACCCCTGTTTCTCTCAAAGATGGGTCTCATTTTCAGAGCCGACAAAACTATTCTTGCTGGACCCAAAGATCAGAATGTGTGCTCAACAGCGATGAAAAATGATAACGCTGACATGGACGGGGAATTTTCTTCAACTAAGCTGCCCTGCTCCTAGGAAGCAAAGCAAACCCCAGCTCATTAGCCACGAGGTATTTTCTAAGAGAGCTGCTGCCAAGTCCTGAGTCAGCATCCTCCCTCACTCTCTGCATTAATAGGGCTTCTTGTGGACTCTGAATCCAGGAATCCCTTGCTAGTGCTACAGAGGAAGAAAGGCATCGCTTATAGAATTGGGAAGTCCAAAGTTCCTTCTGGCTTCAGGCATTGTTGGATGCAGGGGTACAAATGATGTCTTACGTATCCAGTCTCATCGTCAGCTGGGATTCACAGTCTCCTGTCAGCTTCTCTCTCAGAAGGTTTTTATTCCTTACTACTACATGGCTGACACAATTGCAGAGAGTGTATTATTATAATTCCATATCTACAAAGAAAGTACATCTCTTCTGCATAAAAAATTCTGATTTTATCTTCAAGTTATTATAGATTTAAATTCTGAACTGGCCATTCACTCCTTCCTGCCTCCCTCCTTCCTTCCCTCTCACCCTCCCTCCTTCCCTTTCTTTCTTTATGTCTCTCTTCTTTCTTTCCTTTCTCTTTCTTCCTTTTTTCTTCTTTCCTTTCTTCCTTTCCTTCTTTTAAAAGACCGATTTTATTTTTAAGTGTGTGTGTGTGTGTGTGTGTGTGTGTGTGTGTGTGTGTGTGTGTGTGTAGCAGCCATGCACAAAACTGCAGGTACCTGCAGAGGCCAGAAGAGGGCATCCTTTTTCCTGGAGCCACAGTTACCAACAACTATGAGCCACCTGGGAACGGAACTCAGATGCTCTTTAAGAGCAGTACTCACTCTTAAACACTGAGCCTTCTCTCCAGCCAGGTTTAGGACCTCTTTCTGAACCAAAGAGCATAGACTAGAGCTGTGATTGGAATGCTTGTGACCATCCAAAGCACATGTTGCAGACCAGTCCCAAAGGTGTTGGAATCAAGAAACAGGAGGTGTGGGTTGGGAAGTCTTATTGAGTGAAGGCTCGGACCTGCCTTTCTATTCCTTGTACTATATGGGAATTCAAAGCAGTTGTCACCTTGACTCGACTGTCACCTTGATCTGGTACATCTCAGCCTCCAAAACTATGAGCAATAAATTTCCCTTTGTTATAAATTACCCCAGGCAAAGACATCCTGTTACAGCAACTGGACCTGGACCAAGACAATTAGAGGATATCATACCCGGAGAATATAATAGCAGATGAGCAGAGGGGTAGTCCTGGTCATGGAATTAAGGACTATGGAAAAATCACAAAGACTAATGCTGGGGGTCATAGCCTTGGGATTTCCATTGAGGATAACACACAGGAACATGGATGAAGACCTCTACAAAAGAGTTATTTTTTCTCATACCCTGGCATGTTCAAAAGTTGTCCAGGAAGCAACCAAGACCCCTTCCATACCCTGGCCCTACCTACTTGATACGTATGTAGTTCCAAATTCAAGGCTCCAGAGATGGCTGCTCTGCCATCCAAGCATGACCAGCACATTCCAAGCACAAAACAGGGGCAGGGCAAAGACCAGGCCAGATGGATCTACTTTTTAATTAGAAAAACATCTTTCCCTAAAATTTCTCTTTGTATCTTTTCTACTTAAACTGGGTCATACAATCATTTCTAGTGTTGGGACATTTGGGGAGTGGGAGTATTTTAAGCCAGGGACATTGAAATCTCAAACAAAATAGAAACACTAAGACCGATGAAGAAGAGGGGAATGGGTATTAGGTAGGTTTCTAACAATGTCAGCAATAGTTATCTGCTACAGAAACACAAGCAAGAAGAACACACTGGACCACATGTCTGCCTCTTACAGTCACTTCTCCTTTCCCCATTGGAAGATAGGTCTCAAGAAGGAGAATCAACTCCTTGCTCATGGCATTGGACTAAGCTTCTCTGGAGACCTTTCTAGAAAAAAAATTACAAGCCGTCTTCCCATGTGAAAGATACCATGGCCTTTTTGAGAGATACTTGATCTTTAACTTGGAACTGGTGACAACTGTTGTACTGTCCAGTTTTAGGTCAACTTGACACAAGCCAGAGTCATTTGAGAATAGGGAACCTTAACTGAGAAAATGGCCACACCTTGAGCAAGCCTGTGAGGTTATTTCTTAATTGATGATTGATGTAGGAGGGTCCAGATCCCCTTGAACTGATGGTCCTGGGAGTTATGGGTCCTGGGGAAAGCCATAAGGAGCAAGCCAGTAATCAGCATACCTCCATGGCCTCTGCATGGCCTCAGCTCCTGATCCTACATTGTGTGAGTCCCTGTTATGCCTTGCTTTGATGATAGATTATAATGTGGAGGTGTAAGATAAAATAAACCTTTTCTTCTCTGTATTGCTTTTGGTTATGGTGTTTTATCTTAACAATAGAAGGCCTAACTAAGACAGTCATTGAATATTCTTAATTTAATGATAGGATATGTTTCTAAATCTTTTTTAGAATTACAGTTCTATAGATCGATGTTAGAAAACAGAACAGTGTTACCACCTTTGGCATATTGAGATATACTGAGCAACAGTGTAAGACTTTTGCATCTTTTTAAAATATGATTCCTTTTGTAAATTGTATGTGTGTGTGTGTGTGTGTGTGGTTATGTGCAAATGAATGCTGGTACCTGTGGAGATCAGAAGAATGTAATCCCTAGAGCTGGAGTTACAGGCAGCTATGAGCGGCCTGGCGTGGGTGCTGGGAACCAAACTCAGATCCTTTGAGAGAGCTAGCTATTCACTCTCTTAATCACTGAGCCATCTTTCCAGGCCCAAGCTCCTGCATCCTAGTTGTGCATGCATACCCTTTTAGTCCAGGGGACCCGGCAATCATCCCATTAGGCCAGCAAAACTGAGCGGAGATTATGCTGAGACAGTCTTGGTCAAGACTGTCTTAGGCTTGACCAAGTCTTAGGCTCCCGAAGCAAGTTGAGCCCACCACACAGTGGCAGGTGGAACAGCCACGCAAACTTGCCACATGTGGTCTTAAGAAACAGCAGCAAAGAAGGCAGGGTTTTTGCTTCAAGTGTTTTTTTAAAGGCTACGAACTGTTGCGGTATTTTATTTTCTACTTCATAGGATCAGGAGGTCACAGAATATTGGGTTGGAAAGGAGCCTGGTGATCATCAGGCCAAATCCTTTCATTTTTCTCTGGTTCTCTGTGCAAATCGCATCTAATCTTGTCATGTAAGAAACCTCATCATCTGCAGAGCTGTGCTGGTGCCTCCACTCCTGTGGATTTGAAGGTTTAGATCACAGACCCAGATATGATTTGGATGGAGAGGCTTGTCTTTCCCCATGTGGAAGAGGAAACATTTTGCTCTCTGCCGGAATCTTTTTTCTCTTCTCGCTTTCGTCTTTGTCCTAACTTAAGAATTACAGAAAAGACGCAGAGTGAGCATGCCCTCCACCCTATGCCCACATTTGGGAGGTCCCTGCGTTTGCTTTCAACAGGTATAGCAATAAGAGAGAGGGTGAGAGAAAGAGAGAAGAGAGAGGGGCGAGGGAGAGAGAGAGAGAGGAGAGAAAGATTTTTTTTTCTGAATAATTTGGGAGTAAACACATTTTGGCCATCAATACTTCAGTGTGTATTTCCTAAAAATAAGGAATTGTCTTACATTAACACAGCACAATAATAAAAAAATAGGAAATTAACATTGTGATAAACCTGCTGATACATATACAGATTTTATTCAAGTTCCTCCATCATTCTAACAGTGCTGCCTATGGACAAAGGAAATCCTAGCATCGTAAGATACAAACGCGTTCACTTGTCATGATGTCTCATCTTCCTGGAACAGCTCTGAAGTCTTCTCTTATCTTTCTTGACCATGACAGCCTGACAAAGACAGCCCAGCTATTTATTATGATTTCAGATTGAGCTCTTAGACCATTCATATTCTCTCCAAAGCCCCGGAGAAAGGATTGGTGAGACTTTTACCTTGTGATTAATGCCGAAGAGTCCAGTCACCTTAGGATTACTCCCTCTTGCAAGTAGTGGGAAGGAACACAAAAGCTGCCAAGCCTAGGCTTCATTTTGGAGGACCAAAGTCTGTACCCACCAGAAGCAGAGCAGAGACCCCATGCTTTCATGAGATGTGTGTGAGCCAGAGATGGGAAGCCATTTTGATTTTTCTCACAATGTAGGGTGATGCTGCTGCTTGCAGCAACCAACTCCATACGAGCCTTAGTCACTATGGCTAGTTGTCACAAATGAAGGATGGTTTTGTTTGTTATTCACTAAAGCCTAATTAAAACCAAGGTTAGCAGGGCATCTGCCAGTATCTGACATCTTCCCTCTTGTCTTCCCCAGCCCCATCATCAGTCTACAAGATTCATTGGCTTTTAGTGCATTAGGCAAATTTACTATAATTGCAGAGAGGAAAAGGAGCAAGGGGCTCATGGCACCACCGGAGCACTACACTACTCCTTTCCTCTAAGTCACACAGACTCTAAGAAGGGGCCCTAAATTGCCTCTATTGATTTGCAAACCTCTAATAGATCATATTTCACTGAGCAAAGGACAGGACCCTCAAAGAGAGCCCTTTCTCCTCCTGTAACCTTTGTCGAGGTCTTGCCTTGAAGGGAAACATATCTGTGGGGGTTAATGACAACTTAGAATTAAAATGAAGACATTCATTTCTTTGAAGATGAGTCTGGGAGGGACCCAGTGAGGCCCTTCCCCACCTCTGACTGGTCCAAACTGGATTTCCTGCCCCAATGTTATATACAGAGAAGTGACCCTCAGGATTCTAATTTCCTTCTGGTAGGAGTCCTAAGCTGAGCGGCCATTGAGTTCTCCGCAGCAGTGACTTCTCCTAGGTACCATGGAAGAACAAATTAGAGAATGGATGTGGTAATGGATCCATACAGGAGGGCAGCCAAACTATTGTCTGGTATCAATCCTTGGCCATTGTCTTCCATTGAATAACAGTGTAAATGTTCCTTACAAATAGATTGTGCCACAAGTGGCACACTAGATTAGGAGATACACTACTAAACACGTCTGTGAGGATGTTTTCAAAGAGATGGAACTGAGGTAGAAAGACCCACCGTGACTTTGGTTGCACCATGTATTGCTGCAGTCCCAGCCTAAATGAAAAGGAGAAAGTGAAGGAACACCCGCGTTAATCTCTCATAGCTTCCCGACCACAGATGCACCCAGACTAGCTGCCTCACGCTCCTGTCATGCTGACTTTCCCACAGCGAGGAACCGTGTCCCTTCAAACCGTGAGCCAAACCGAATCCCGCTTCCTTAAATTGCTTTCGTTTGGTATTTTGTCACAACAACAAGAAAAGTGGCAAATATCATACCAAATGTCCTAGAGATTTTTTTTTAAGTTTGAAATATTTACTGCAAAAACAAACAACAAAATATAGGGAAAAAGTACGTAGTTCTTGACTGACTGTTTTCTCTAACAGAATTGAACCTGGAGGTAAGGCAAGTACAAACCTTGCTAGCTCTGGTCAGTAAAGTAGGACGGGCCACAGGAGAAGTGGGAAGAAGGGAGGCAATGAAAGGGAGGAAGGACAGGAGGAAAGGGGAAGGGGAAGAACGGCCTTTGCAAGGTTTCCTTTATGAACCATCACCCTACGCTGAAGCCCTGGTAGAGGAAGAGATAGTTGAAAGGGGGATGCAACTATATGTTTCTCTTGACAAATTAGTGTGTTTAACAAACATGAGAAATTCTAGAACTTGAAGCTGGCCTCCAAAGGAAACACACAAAAGGCCGCTACTCCATAGCCACCAAAGGAATAGTTTTAGGGACAAAAGTCTGCCAGGCCCAGCATGTGTGGGGAATCTTACATCCCACTAAAACACAAAATAAACAAAAAAAAACCAGTTTCTTCCCCTTTCAAAATTGGGAGAGGGGCTGAAAAGCTGACTCAGCTGTTAGGAGTGCTTACTGCTCCTGCAGAAGCCCTAAACTCCAGTTCCAGGGTGGAAATGCAATGTTCTCTTCTGGCCTTTGTGGGTATTTGCACTCACATGCAAAAAGCCACATGGTCACACATATAAACATAATTTAAAAAATAGGGAATCTTTAAACCAAATTTCCCTCCCAAGACTTGAATATATACAGTAAAACAAACAAAAACTGTCTTTGTAAAGAGAATAGAGATTGGAAGCAACTTGGGGGCAAGGTGCCCCTTTCTTCCAGAAGAGGACCAGCTAATACAATGAGGTTTACATAAGTTTACATGTACTCTAACCTTTGTCTCTTGAATTCCTAGAAATTGTAGTCAGGCTATGAGCACACAGGGAGACACACACACACACACACACACACACACACACACACACACACACACGTCTGCAGAAGAGGACACAAACATCGAACTGTGTTTGGCTTTGTGTAGCACTTGGACATTGGTGAGCATGGATGTGTGGAGACAGCTGGATACACATTCACAGCCAGAGTAAATTCTTTATGAATTCCAACTGTCTTCTTTCCCCCAACAAGCAGAAAGAGCGCCAGATGAAAATGGTATAAAACAGCTCCTGCTCTCCCTCAAACCTGGCTGGCTCAAGAATGGCCTGGAGTGAAATAAAATTCATTTTGGTGATTGTGATGGCTCTTCTTGTTTGTCAACTTGACTAAATCTGGAGTTACCTAAAATCCCAGTGCTGAGTACACCTGGGAGGGATTTTTTTTTTCTTAATTAAATCATTTGAAGTAGGACGATCCACTTTTATTCTGGATCTTTTGAGGTGGGAAGATCCACCTTTAACCCAGGCCACACCTTCTGCTGGCAGCCTATATAAAGGACATGGAAGAAGGAAGCTTGTTCTCTTTGCCTGAGTGTTCTCGCTCTCCCTGGCGAGTCCATTCCTTCACTGGCATTAGAGCCCTCTTCTTCAGGATTCTGCCACATACTGAAGACCAGCTAAGACACCCAGCTTCATGGACTGAAGAGCTTCTGGATTTTTGGACTTTCCATTGTTAGACAGCCATGATTGGACTAGCAGGACTACAGTCTGTAAGCCACTCCAATAAAGCCTCTTTATATATAGTTATTCTATAAATCTGTTCCTGTAGAGAAACCTGACTAATACAGTGATGAAGACAGGAGACCCAGGACTAGGGATAGAGGGTGCCTTTCCAGAACAAAAGCCCTCCTCACCTCATTGCTTTTTAATTGCCTTTCCATCGCCTCTCCAACACAAAATGCTTGAGACTTTTAGATAGTGATACAATACAGATAAGCCAGAGCTTTCTAAAGGGGAATAAGGAATCTCCTGAGATGCTTGGCGGACACAAAGATGGAGAGGAGAGCCCCGTATGGTGCCACCTAGAAGTAGAAGAAAGTAGGCATGGGGTCAAAAAGTGTCACAGAATGGACCTCATTTCCACCCCTGGGCCAAGTCTGTCGTGCCAGCCCTGAAGGTTTGTTAGGCAGGCAAACGCAGAAGATGCCTCTGAAGCTTCTGTGAAGTCCCATCCCCGTGTAAATGGTGGTGCTAAGGGACTGAATAAAACCTCCATGGCAAGGAGGCTGACAGTGCAGCCCCTGGGGTGAGAAGGGAAAGCTGCCAGGTATTCTGAGCTTGTGGGGACACAAACATGGCATCCTCCAAATAAGCCACACAAAGAGGCTGTCCTCTAGATGCCACCAGGCTGCCTTCTACCCCAAACCCATTCATGAAGGCTGAGGGTGCGGGAGGGAGAGCCCTGCTTTATAGAGAGGTGAACGGAGGCACAAGTTCCTGGGAAAAGCATTTTTCTAGACTAGAAAAGTCCCAGATGCCTTCAGACCAGCAGGACATTCTTCCTCCTGAGGGATTCCCCTTGGCAACAACTGTTCAGCTTAGACCTGAGGCCAGTCAGCCTCAGCCACAAGGCAGAGGATGGACCCGAGTCAGGCACTCCCTGGTCACGTGCTGTAGACAACTACTCTAAAAGGACAGAGAGATGACCTTCGGTTCATAGCCTCCTGGTTCCAAAGACAAAGCCTCACGTCTTTCAAAGAGATTGTTGAGAGCTCATCAAGCAGGGTAAGTCTGGCCCATCTCTCCCGTTGGCTGTTTAGAACTGGTGCGCAAACACAGTTAACAGCAGAGTTCAAAATCTGTAGCTGTCATAGCTTGGAGAGTCTCAGAAAAACCTCACTGCCCGGGGCTGGTGTGAACCTGAGTATTCAGAGTGGATTGGGTGTCCACACATCCTCCCCTCTCCCCAGCGAACCTCTTGGAGAAGGGCCCCAGATGAAGACAGCTTCTAAATCCTAGCTCAGTGTGCCAGGTGGCCCTCCCTTTGTGCATGCCAGCCTTCCCTGAGAACATGAGTGGTGGCCGTGGAGTCTGTCCGAGCCGAGACTGTGCCACCAGCCCTGGTCTCTCTTCCTGTTGCTACTGCCCTCCCTCTACCCCTTCCCTGTGGTGGTCAGTGATGTACATCACTTATGCATAGTGCCTTTCCAGAACTCACACATGTACACTCTAGACAACCCAACCAAGGCCACCGGTCAGCCAGCGCACTGCAGTGCTGTGGGACTCAGCTGCGTTTTGCTCTCAGGCTACAAGGCCAGAGCTGAGTAGCCTCAATACAGTCCATCTGGCCTGTGGAGATTTACTGCCTGGCCCCTTACAGAGAGGGCTTTCCACTCCTGCACTATAGAATTGCCCGTATTTAATTCTGAACATGGCGCTGTGCGTGAGTGCTGCTCTCCTGTGTGGAGAGACAGAAGGCTTGAGTAATTTACCTCAAATCCCACAACAAGAAGTGGAAGGGAAAGCCTAAACACAAGTTCACTCACTTCAAAGCCCAGCTGGACAGTTGTGCCCGTCTGCGACATTTTCAATGGACTGGCAGGAAGCTGGGCAGCAATTCACTGAAAACTTGCCTCTTTCTCCAAATGAGTGCTGGGTTTAAATAAGGTCTAGTTGAGGCTTATGTGGTCATCCTTGGCCTTTTCCACACAGGCCCCACATGATAGGACTTCTCTTAATACTTAATAAATAAACCTGAGACCCAGAAAGGCCAGGCAGCCAAGAGCAGCTCCTGGCCAGGCCAGCCAGAGTTACCATGGCGACGGAGTCATTTCCATTACAAACCCTGCAACAGGCTTCTAGAAGGTGATTAATGGTTGACCTCTGGGGGCTGGGAACCTTCTGAAGGAGTGTTTGGGGAGGAGTGGGGAGGATGCAAGGGTGGGACCATCAACTTCTTCCTGGTTATGGAGGTAAAGGTCCTAGATGGGGATTTGGAGGTGAAACTGCATTCCTGGTTCCTCACACCCTAAAAACTGGCCAGAAAGCATTCTCAGTGTGGGAAATATTCTCCAACCTTGAACTAGGCTGCCAAATCCAGAGAAACAAGAGCAAGAGAAGCTATAGGAGCAAACATCAGGCTGTAAGCTGGCTCATTCTTACTGGATGCACCCACTCAGTAAAGGAAATGGTACGAAAGAGAATTGGGAGTGTCAACACGCTTGTAGTAAAAAGTGGGAGCATCCCGTCCTCTTGAAGGGCAAAGGAAAGCATTTTCTACACTCTGGAAAAGCAGGTGGAGAAGGATCAGCCAGCCACCAATCGAGGCTGTAACCCATGTTGAGAACTTCCAAGGGCAGGTGACTTGAGAAGGTTCAGATGTCTCTTACCCTTACCTATCTCCAATGAGTGTGGGCTGACTACCTACCTCCCAAGTGGGATGGCCTGAGTTCAGCGACCCAACCCCTGGTGTCTGTTGTAAGGCCATTTCCTTCACTGACAGTTTTTCTCTCTGTTAACAGCTGGATGGTTCTGACTGCCTACTCATTGTTTTGGTTTGGCCCTTGTCGCTGCTGGTGAGTCACTCTCTGCCTGGGGCTGGTCGGGAATTTTCTGTGATGCCCTAAGAATCGTAGGAGCTGGATTGGATCTGGTTCGTCTTTTTCTCTGAGATGATATAGCTCTGAGATCCAGACAGTAGGACCGAGAGGAGGAGAGAAGGGGTCTCACTGCTCCGGAGTCTGAGTTCACTGTTTAGAAGTGAGTAAATTCAGAACCCTTTGGAAAATCATAACCTAGAGGTTGGGAATCTTATCTTCTATGGACAGGGTGGAGTAGTAATAGGGTCCATTGAGGCAAAACTGGTTAAGAGAATAGAATCTCCAGTCTGGATGGAGACCTAACATTTCAGTTGTGTCGGGCCTATTATCTGGCCAAGGGTCCCCTGAGAAGTCAGACAAACTTTCAGACCTGCTAAAGAGGTGGGTGGAATACTTAGTCCTTTAATGAGATAATGCACTTTCCCACAAGTAGAGTCAGCTCCTAAATATAATGTCTGTGAGCATAAACTCTGTTCACATTGTACTTTATGCTGATCTGTGGGTGAAAGGTGAAAGCTTGGCTGCAGCAATGGAGAAAAATGCTAGTACACACACACACACACACACACACACACACACACACACACACACACACGCACTCGCACACGTGTGCGCACACACACACTAAACAAAGTGATCTAAAATGTGTATTAGCTCCCCACTAAAGTCTTCCACTGGCCTCCTCCAGAAATGGCACACGACAGCTATGTTTTGCTTCACACAGTGGCTTCCTCCCTTGTTAGAACGCTTCACTCTACCTCCTCAGTCTCAACCACTCCCCTTACCTTCTAGATCATTATCAAGGATGCTAAACTCTTCTCTCACAGGCTCCCTGCCCTCAAATCAGCCCTTGCTGTCCCTTTCTACATCTACACCCTATACTGACTGACTGCAGCAGAGCAACATGGGCCTTACATGTTTGGGGTCTGCTTTTCTTGGAAATTGTGGTTGTAGAAATAGTCATTCCTCTTCTTTGCAAAATAAGCACAAAATTCCTATTTGGCATGGCCATTAGAACAAGAGAGGAGAGTGTATGTTATGGTTCCCCCTAGGAGACCCGCAGACAGAACCTTGCCTGGGGCTGCCATCAGTGTATTATCTATGTGTGAGTTCCACTCTTTGCGGATTACATGTGGCCTGGTTTTCATCTCAGTTTGACTTTCCCCTGCCACTTAGCGTGTGCCTGGCCTTCCTCCCTGCCAGACAGTATGTCTTCAGGGAATATAAATTAATATTAATATTAGCCTGAGTAACAAATGGTTGGGAAGGTAATGACGTAGAACAAAACTGAGTGGAATGATTTGCAAACCACCCACGGGAAAAGAACTCCCTTCCATCTCTCTTGGAGAAGGGGGCTGGACTGTCTTTAGCCAAGGATGGCCCTCTCTAAAAATGAGTACAGTGACTAGCGAGGCCTGGAGACGTGGTCTAGCATAGCCCAATGGCCAGCTTGAGCTCCCTTGCCCTTCTTTTCTCTCCTTTGGTCTCTCTCCCAGGATGCTCTAGCAGTTTTTCCCCTGCCCCCTGCTCCCCACTGTGTCAGCCCCTACCTGTTCAGCGGCTCTCTCCCCAGGGCCCTGTTCTCAGCTAGGAAGCTGATAAACTGCACTCCGGTGATAATGGATGGTAATAAGTTAATGTGCTACCCCTCCTGGTAGCATTTGCATTCTGACAGGGTCTTTCTGAAGAAAAATCGTTCTTAACAACAAAATGACTGGGATTGGGAGCGTTCCAGCACCTGCGTCTAGCATGTCTAAGGAAATATGTTTGTGACAAGAGGCGTTTTGATTCCTCATTTCGTACTGTGCCTTTTTCCCAGACAGAGACCAGTAAGAAGAGTTTTTTTTTGTGGGGGGAGGGCACTGCTGAACCAAGGCCTGGGACAGGAAAGTAACCCCCTCCTCAGACGCAAGGAGAAGACACTCCTGGAGACCCAGAGTCTCCGAAATAGAAGGGGGATAGAGTGAGGAAACCCCCAGTAGAAGAACAGAGCTGACATATCTGGGCTGTACATGTATCCGCCTCTGCATTAGGAGGCTGGAACAGCCTTTGCAGCCAACACTGCCTCTGGGGTAAAGCCACATTAGAAAGGCATGTTTCCACTGCCAGCCACGGTGTGTGTTGGGGGCAGGGAGTAAGCAGTGGATGAGGCACAGAGACATTCTCCAGAATGGCTGGACTTCCAGGGGCCCATAGAACCCACATGACAGCTGGGCCCCTCTCTGATCTGCACTAGTCTCCTGGTGGTCACAGGTGCTCTACAGAGATGACAGATGCGGCCAGGCCACAATACAGGGTCACTAGCACCAGCTGTCCACAGCTCTCTCAAGCATGCCACCCTGCATTCTATTTCAGGGCCAAAGAAACAAGGCCTTCATGTACAGATACTCTATCTTAGCTCAGATCCACTAGTATCTTCTTCCTGCTCTTTATAGGACAGACGGTCCTGTTCTTTATCAACACAACCTATTCCAGAGGAGCCTGCCTCTCACTTCTCTTCATCATTCTGCCTTTCAGTCTTAGAGAGAATTCTTTATCCTGGAGCTTAGACACAATAGCACTTTGCCCCAGTCTCCTTGTCTCCCACCTTACAGGTCCCTTTCTAGGGGATTCAGAACAAGCCAGTGCCTACTGCAAAGTGGACCCTGCAGCTATGAACCTGGCTGGTGCACACAGAACACAGGACCAGTTGCATCTCAAAATAAACATTGCTTCCATGAAGTTACTGTGAGTGCTGCCAGCTGGCCGCATGGGCAGGGACCCTCTTCAGGGTACTAGCCCACCACATAGGAAGCAGGACCTGAGAGATGCAGGTCAAAAGACACAATATTTTAGTGAGATAAGAAGAGTAAGTTCAAGAGATCTGTTGTGCAACACAACTTACTATTGTTAGGAAGGATGTATTGCAACTTGAAATAAATAATATTAAGATTTCTTAATAGCTAATAGAATATGCTATGTGATCTCATACTGTTATGGTTTGAATATTGTTTGATACTTGTGCTAGGATTTCAATCTTCTGTGTGGTGATATTGGGAAGGGGTATGTGTCTTTAAAAGGTGGGACCTAGTGGGAGATCCTTAGGTAATTGACAGGGGTGCTGCTCTCTGAATAGATTAATGTAGTTCTTATGGGCCCTGAGTTCTCTCTAGAAAGGGTTGTAAGAGAGAGCTTGACCCATTGTCTCCATGGCTTCCTTTCTGGTTATGTGAGCTCTCCTTCTGGAATACACATCTTCTACAATGCCATCTGTCATTAGACCCTCACCAGAGCCTAAACCAATGGTGTCCCATGATATTGGACTTTTACTTTTCAAAATTATAAGCTTAATAAACCATATATATATATATATAAAAACTTGCTTCAGACATTTTAATATACTAATGAAAAATAATTTAACAAAACTACAAGAATGGTAACTATGAAATAACGCTAATCCTTTGACTTAGCCACCCCGCAGCATACACATATAGGAAAATATCATCTTGTGACATAAATGCTCTTACAACCATAAGATGTAAAGTGTGCCCACCAAAGGCTCGTATGCTAAAAGTTTGATTCCCAGCTGGTGGAGCTAGTGAGAGGTGATTGGATCATCTATAGATCAATCCATTTGTGAGCTCAGAGCCAATTGGGTTGGTTGAAAGAAGGTCACCGAGGGCTTGCCTTTGAAGGGTATAACTCATCCCCTGATCCTTTAGAATTCTGCATCCTGACCACCATGAAATGAGCTGCTCTGTCTCAGCACAGGCTCGAAAGTAACAGAAGCAGGTGACCATGAGCTGAAACCTCCATACCCATGAGCCAACAAACAAACAAACAAACAAACAAACAAAAAAACCCTTTTCATCCTGACTTTTGTCAATTGACAACTACAATAAACTAATAGTTGGTCCAGGTGGTCTTGGAGGTGCACTCGACGCTGCGGACAGTTACAGGCAAGTAAGCTGCCGCTCGGTCAGAAGACAATTCAAACAGGCAGCACTCTCTAAAAATAACAGGCTATCTTGGGAGCTCATGAGATCATGATCCCTGGGGCATTAAGCAGGGGCTCAAAGACGTCTATAAGAAAGAGACACCAGCAATCAAGCACTCAAAGACGGCTGGCCGAGTCGACTTCTAATGGTTGTTTAAAGAATTGTGTTTGTAAAAGGCTTCGGATTGGACAGACAAATATTGATTGAACCTCGTTGCCTCACTTAGAATCACCACATCAGGTTGGGAGGGACAGAAAGGTAAATTAACATTTATTGAAAATCCATTATACACTGGACACATTATCTTTAATCTTCACAGTGTATGAGGAAGAGTTTTTTTTTTAATTCCTGTTTTACAGTGAGAAAAACCAATTTCAGAGTTGCTAAGAGCCTTGCCCGAAGTCACATTGTGTCATCGGGTAGTATACAGTGGAGTCCAAGACCAGTGGGTCTACATGCACCATGCCCTGTTTTTCTTGAATGTCCTAACCCTATCTCTCCTCTAGCTGCCCTCCTAGGGGTCCTCTTTTCCTCTTTGCCTCCATGAAGAAGGAACTTTTGCAGTAGCCTGATGGGCCAGCCAGAATCTGTCACTAAGGCAGACTTACCAGGCCAAAAGATCCCCGTGTGATTGTGCCAGATACCTGCCAGCTAGGGTGGCTCTCACAAGGGACCACTCGAGCAGCGCCTATCTTAGCCCAGGCAAGTGGGATCTACAATGGAGTGTTTGAAGAGCCTGTGCCCTTTGCCATGTTGTTGCTGCAGTGTGAGGTGTGAGGTCTAGTGGCAGGAAAGCTGTTGGTGTACAGGCAAATTGCAGGATTGTTTCCAGTAGCCCCACCATTCCCCAGGGGAATCAGAGACCCAGACATTTAACTGCTTCTCTGGCAAAGAAACGTCAGCCTGGGCAGTGATGTGGGGCTTTGGCTGGTTCTTGGATTATGACCAGTTCAGTCATTGATGCGTGAGAAGAACCGTGCCAACAGGTTTACCACCAGCTGGGTCCTTAGTGCCTTAGGCCATGGCCGGTAGAACAAGGGCTCTGTGTAGGCAACAGTGCTCCTTCCCAGAATCTAAGCATCACCTTTAGTGTAGCATTACTCTTTCTGTACCTTCTTCAGCCTCCTGGGGAAACTGAGGCAAACTGGATCTGGAAAAAACTCCAGAGTAAGCTCTGAGTTAGAGTACTTGGTCCTCAGTCCAGAGGAATTGGTGCTTACAGATGTCTTTGCACCTTGTTCCCTGGAATGGAAATCAAGCTGACAACCCGAGAGGCCAGTCATTCTTAGATGCCTAGAGAAGCAGAGAAATGTGGCAGAGGTGGAATAGGGTAGAGAAAGAAAAGTCTGCAGACCCTCTCTTCCCTGAGCCTGTGCCCAGCATAAGACTCGGCTTCTCTGGCCCCACTTTCTTTTGCTTGTATGTCAAGTATCCTAAGGCACTAAGGACCCAGCTGGTGTCAAACCTGTTGGCACGGTTCTTCTCACGCATCGGTGACTGAACTGGTCATAATCCAAGAACCAGCCAAAGCCCCACATCGCTGCTTTGCCAGAGAAGCGGTTACGTGTCTGGGTCTCTGACTCCCCTGGGGGTGGTGGGGTTACTTCATTGTGAGTGTAGAAGTTACTCCAAAACTGCACTTCCTCTCTCGCCTCCTGAACATGCAACCGAACCTCCCAGCTCCCCCTTAGCCCTTTCTCTGCAGTACATCAGAATGAGCCTGTATGCCTCTCCTGTGCTCCACCTGACCTCGCCTCCCTATGATCTGTCTTCGTGAAGAAGAAGCCTCTGACATCCCAGAGAAGTAAGCACTGAAACCGAATCCTGAATGAGAGATTATTTTAGCAGGTGCTCAGAAATCAAAAGCAACCCTTGGGACCTAGTGAGTGTCCGTCAGCAGCTTGGGACCTGACAGAGACTAGGGGCAGGGAAGGCGATGTGATGTAAGCACCCAGGAGAGGCATTGACAGCAGGTAGCACTTCATCTGCATTACAGCTGCCCCTCCTCCTCCTTTCAAGCAAGGGTCCTGGCATGGGTCTGATGCAAAGACTAGAGATAATTTCTAAGTGAAATTTTGTCCTGTGGGCAGGGAGCGTGCTCATTCATTGGCTCAGTGAGTCAGCCCGAGTTCTGTGGGTTTCCACCCACCGAGAGAGGTGGGAGGGGTGAGCAGGCAGGTTAGAAGTACGGGGCACGGATTCATAATCAGGATTTACCAGATCCTCTTAGAGGGAGTCAGCGTTTGTGGGGCAATGAGATTATTTACAGAGCTATGAGCAACAGCCGTGGCTGGTGAAAAATAGAAGCAGCAGAAAGGAGCAGGGGCCGGAGACCGCCCCTAGAGACCTTGCTGTTCTTGGAGTCTTTCAGAGAAACACTTTTCAGACCACAGCAGAACTTTCAGGAATTACTAGAACACGTGCTAGTTCTGAATATTAAATATTAAAGCTTGGGTTAATGGGTTAAAGATTATGAGGAAAGGGTTTTGCTGCATTTTGTTGTCGTCTTCTTTGTTTTTATCTTTTTTTTTTTTTTGCCACAGGTAAAGATTGTTCCTTCCTTTTCCATGTAAACCTCCAGTGATGGTAAGAAATTTAAATCCCCTCAAAAAAGAAGGGAGGAAAAAAAGCTGCATGCGGTGGTATACATCCACAACTCTAGCACTCAGGAAACTGAGCCAGGAGGATGGTGAGTTGCAGGCTATCCCCGGCTACACAGCAAGAACTTGTGCCAACAACTAACGAGAGTACTGAAGAGCAGACTTCCCAGTCCCAGGTCCTGAAAGAGGCCCTGGCCCATCCGATCGGTGGAAGCAGGCACTGGAAGTTCAGGTAGTCTTCAAGAGTGGTTTCAATCCCAAATGGCTCCATCAGGCCAAGAGTGGGGACTCCAGGAGTTGATCAACTCTGTACTTAACCCCTTCCTCCCCTTGTCCAGATGCCTGGTCATGGACTCACACCTGTTTGCAGGACAAACCCTCAACAAGCTATTCAAACTGGGTGAAGCAGGGGTCTGGGGAGAGGTGCGTACTCTGCTGTTACCAGCCAAGGGCTGGAGTCTGGGAGCCGCAGGCATCCATAATTCATATATCCATATGCTATAGCGTATTTTGTCACATTTCTGACCAATTGATTTCCCCTGGCCACAAACTTCCTGCTTTTAGAACAACATTAATAACAAAGTGACTCAGTTCAAATCTGCCCTGGGGGAGGGGGACAATGGCTGGGAGAGACTCCTGATTTTGTTTCCCCTGAGAAAGGGGGCTCTGAGGAGTCAGAGCAGGAAAATGTTCTGCATAGGAGCTGGAAAGTGCCAATCCTTTGATGGTAGAATGACTTGGAACTAAGGGATGAGAGACTGCCCTGCGCTTTCTAAGTCCACCATCAGGACCCTCTGACGGAGTCACGGAAGAAGAGGGAGGGACACAGTGGATGTCAGGTTGGGGTACAAGAATGAAAATACACAGTTGGACTGCTCTCCAGCATTCTCTGTCCTCCCCAAACCCAGTTCTAAGTCACCCTCCCCAAAGTCCAATCTCTGGAGACTTCAATGTCTGAGCCCCAGATTCCCATGGGATATCTCTCTGGGATTAACTGAAGAGCTGGGAGTCCCCATCGCAACCCCAAGCCTCTGCCAAAGGCTCTGAATACCTCATCAGGAAAGCTAGAAGGTTACCCAGGTCAGGCAGTGAACTGGACCCAGGTGTCCTTGGCACTGGGTCCTTCCGATGACTCCCTCATACGGCATTCCCTCCTGACTCTACAGTCATCTGGGCCCCCACCATCTCTTGTGGCCTCTTTTTCCACAAATCCCAGCCACTATCCTTAGGAGGTACTCCCAAGAGAATTGTTGGATGAGTAAACAAACGAAGAAACAGTCTCCCAAATCATACCTGGTGAGGGAAGTTTCTGTCTCAGGACTTTAGATATGTAAGAGGCTCAAGGAATGGGGATCCCTAACGGTGGGGATTTGGAGAATGGCTTAATAAGCTGCGTGGATTCTGCAGTCCAGTGCAGAGCCCACCACACCTGCACAAGGCATTTTCATGTGATGAAAATCCTCCTCTGGGGCTGGAGAGATGGCTCAGAGGTTAAGAGCACTGACTGCTCTTCCAGAGGTCCTGAGTTCAATTCCCAGCAACCACATGGTGGCTCACAACCATCTGTAATAAGATCTGGCACCCTCTTCTGTATACATAATAAATAAATAAATCTTTAAAAAAAAAAAGAAAAAAGAAAAAAAAAAGAGAAAATCCTCCTCTGTAATTGCACTTGGGAGGACATCTGTCCCTCTGTGAGAGTGTTCAGAGAGGCCAGTAGAAACTCATGCCTCACACAAATCTCCCGTTGGAGGAAAGGAAGCCAGGCTCTGACAGCCCTGGGTGGGAGGTGCAGGCCCAAAGGGTTCTCTCCAGGAAGCCCGTTCTATCCACTCACTGAGCCAGCCCCACCCCCACCTTGCTAGACAGATGTTTTCCTGAGCTCACCTGGCACACAGGGAGGCTGGGGTCCTTGGGGTGAATGGTATAACACTTCCGCCTTTATCACCAGCATGGTGAGCATGAGTGCCAGCCAGGATCCGGGCCTCTCAGAGAGCTATGCTCTGCGGATTCTACCACAGAGGCCTTCCTGTTCCCTCGCAGCCTAGTGGCTTGTATCCCTGGAAATCTCCTGTTGGCCTGATATTGATTTGGCTTTGAGGAAAACAAAAAGTCAGTAAGAAAAATACACACCACAGGCCAGAAATAGACTCTGTCCTTTGCAGTTGTAGCTAACACTCTCCCACAGCTGGGTCCATTTTGAACATGGTCCTTCTGAGTGGAGCCCAGAGCCCAGAGCTGTCTCCTGTGCCTTACAAGACCACAGGGGCCCAGCTACATGGGGCAGCTTGTCACAGCGTTTTATGGGCAGGGTAAATATTTGTGTTGTATTTGAAAGCACAGCTTGGAGCCTAAGCCCACTTTATGGCCAGACCTGGGGAAATTTAAGGGTCATGCTGCGTGAACTACAAGAAAACATACTTTGCTTGTGACATTTGTACGATGTGGTCTGTACCTGAGGGCAAGACAGTTTCTGTGCCTGGATTGAGGAGGCGCCTGAAGCTGTGGATTCTTCCAGTTCAGATTTCCCTCCAAAATGAGCTCGCCCTACATGCCGAAGAGGTCACCTCCATGTCTTCAGAGGATTTTCTAAACCTTTGCGTGTGTGTGTGTGTGTGTGTGTGTGTGTGTGTGTGTGTGTGTGTGTGTCCTGCCTTGGACAGAGAACAAAGCTGGCTAAGCTTTTTCATCTGCTTCCTGCCATGTTCTAGATGTCTCACCTCCATTTTCACAGTTTCAACTCACTCCTCAGAAACACACTGAGTGGTGGTTTTTGTTTGTTTGTATTGGGTTTTATTTTTTTTTCTTTTTTTAAAGGATTGATTTTATTTTTTATTTTTTTGTGTATACGTGTGTGGGGGTGCCCACTGAGGTGAGGCCAGAAGATAGTGTTGACTGTGAGCCTCTGCCTGTTGGTACTGGAACCGAACTCTGGCCCTCTGGAAGAGCTGCAAGCACTCTTAACCACTGAGCCATCTCTTCCCCTGGCATTGGCTTTAATTAAGCACCTAACATCTGCCAAGATGTTTTCAGTTTATACCAACTCTGCAAAGCAGGGATTATTATTCTCGTTGCAAGGGTAACCAGTATGTTGAGTCAATAGGACCCATGAGATCAATTCAGAAGGAAGATGTGTTTTTGTTTGCCACTGTCCTTTTAAACACATTTGGAGGTTTGCTTTTCCCCTTGATACTGGGTAAAATCTCTAACTCCTCTGTTCACTCTTAGAGAATATAAGCCATTTGAAGTCACCACTATAGGTCCTCAAATTAGTTTTATAAATGTCTGGCTTGGCATAATAATTAACATATTGATCTTTATACAATGATATGCTAATGAAGTTATTGTGGCTTTGTGCTGTGCAGAGAACATTGAGAGTTTGGTGATTAATTTTCACTCATTTGGGATCCACTGAAGGTCAGGAGATGCTTCTCGGCAGCTGTCTCTATGTGGTGACTCAGCCATCCAGGCACTTTGATCTGTGGTTCTATTACTAACCCAAGATTTTGCCCTGGACAACTGCAAAAGAGAAAACATAGTCAACCTCACAGAGAACTCCCAGTGCCCAAGTCTGGATATGATGGGCGCTTCAGTTACAGTTCCCTCCCTGTGACTAGCCACGATGTTCTGCTTCCGGGAGCTGGGAAGTAAGTATACCTCAGAAGAAAGAGAAACTGAGGAGAGTTTGGTGAGCTTATTACATTGTCTCAGCCACCACGGTAACCCTTGCCTAGCTTGGTTGGTGTAGATGGGCTCACAGAGCTATGGGATGCAGCCAGATCCACCCTTCCTTTTTCAGGCACCTCCTCTCAATGAGTTGGATCCATGGAGAGAAGAAGAGTAAGAAAAACAGGGAAAGATTTTTCCTGACAGCCTAGTCTTTCAATGGCTACAAGGGAGCTAAGCCTGGAAATGGCTAAAGCTGCCTTACCTTACACAAGGGATGTCACGGCTTCTCAGAGGACCCTGGGAACACTGACAGCATTTCTGATGCTGGAGTTCTGCGTCACCTTCCTACTGGCCACCGTCTCCTCAGTTTTCTATTTTCTTTTTAAATTATATATATATATATACTTTATTTTTTAATTTTTTATGAAAATTTTTATTTATTCTTTGGTAATTTCTTACATAATATATAATATGTTTTTATGATATTCACCTAAAGTGATTTGGGGCCTGTGTTACATCAGTTTACTATGAAATCTGCATTCCTAGGCCATGTTCATTCATATTTGGTCCCAAAATTAGCTGTCTTTTGAGGAGAGAGTGGTCTCTTGCAACAAACACCATGTTCCAATGTTCCAATGTTGTAGCAGTTTGTGAACTTTTTTTAGTAACAGAATGAGGAAAGTCATAAATCAACATGCTTTTCAAGAACATTGGTGAGTGCCGTAGGTAGAGGGTTTATAGCATAGTAGAGAAATCCCTGCTATAGGCCTCAGATGCTGTCTGATAGCATTCTTAGTCTTTGGGTTGATAGAAGCTATGGATCTGTTTGCATGCTCCAAAGATTTTTTTTTACCAAATAGTCACAAGAGTGTTAAGTCCCATACAGAGGAGGGCAATACATGGGTATTAAGAGGGCTAAAGATGGCCCAAGATAACTTGGCTCTGGACTTATAGCACTCCAACCTCTCTATCACATTGATGTTCTAATTAATCAACCAGCTTTACAGAGGTCCAGTGTAGGATGTGGCTATCTTCTTGGAACTTGTGTTCCTAACAGGCTCACATCCGTGCAGCAGGGACTTAGCTTCCTTGAGGTTCCATGGGCAGGAAGGATGCAGACATCTGTTTCTGGGTTCTCCTCGATGCAATGGACAGCAGTAGGCTCTCAAAGGGGAGCTTTCCACTGAAACAAAGCACTTGCACCCGTTTCTCTTCTGGGGAAGGAAAGCTCTGGGTTGACTTATTCCAGAAGCATCCACTTTTAAATCTCCATCCTCTCTTAAAAACGTGTGTGTGTGTGTGTGTGTGTGTGTGTGTGTGTGTGTGTGTGTGAGGGTTGGAGTGTGTGCACATGAGTGCAGTTGTCTGCATGCCATTCCCAGGAGCTGGAGTTACAGGCAGGGGTTACCTGCCCAATGTGGGCACTGGGCACACAACTCCCATCTTCTTCAAGAACAGGGCGTGCTGTTGACTGCTGAGTCGTGTCTCCAGCCCTTTAAATCCTCTCTTAATTTCCAACAAACTGGCAGTAATGATTCCTTTATTATTTAAGCAACCTGAAGGATTTATTATAAGAATATCAGAAAACCTCATGGGACCCACGAGCCTGAATTCACTGGAGTCTAGGGATTGTTGTCAGTACAAAGCCTCCAGTTCCTCCAGGACTCTCCCCGTGTCTCACAGTCTTGTTTTTTTCCCTTCTGGTTTATCCTTTCTCTGATTTATAATATGATGATTTGACTTCTTCACGTCTACCATCTAATCATTGATATACATGTCATATAGCCCAGCTAAAAAGGAGAAAAGGGGAATTTTCTAACCTCTCAGGTCCATGACCCAAACTCCCAGGACAAGGGGAGTCCCAGAGCCCTTGCCCAGCCCTGTCAGTCAGCTTGTGGGCAGGGAGTGGTTATAAGGACATAGCTGCCTGCAGCCTTGGGTCACAGAAAATGTTGAAGAAGAAGCAACCTTTCTTGTTGGCAGAAGAGGTTGAAGGGCCGGGAATCTCAGGAGGAAGCTGCACTCCTCTACCTTCTCAGCAGTTCAAACTTGTGCAAATGTGCCAGCGGGTTCAAACTCTAGCTCCCAGAGCACAGGGCGGGGCGGGGGGGGGGGAGGGTTGGAGGGGGAGTAGAAACTAGTTTTAGTTTATACAATCCACCGGGAAACCAAGTCAGCTAGAAAAGCTCCCTCTTCTGGCCTCTTTACAAATCAAGGCTTCGTTCCTACACATCAAAAAAGGTTCCTTGGGTCTGGAAGTCGGCTCAGTGGTTAAGAGGACTTGCTGCTCTTCCAGAGGAACTGGGTTTTGTTCCCACATCTACAGTGGCAATTTACAACTGCCTGTAATACAGGCTCTGGGGGACTCTGAGGCCCTCTTCTGGCCATCATGGGCACTGCATGCATGAGGTGCATATAAATACATGCTGACAAAGCATTCATACACATAAAATAAAAATAAAACTTGTTAAAATTTTTTCTTTAAATAATTAGATGTTTGCTCAACCGTCTTGTCTCTCAAATGAAACCATAAATATGTACGTTCTAGAGTTATGCTTTTGTCACTTTCTTATTTTATGCCTTAAATGATCTGGAGTGCTGTCCTAGCTATAACAACAAATGAATGAGTGATCCCAGAGGACAGTTTCCTTCTGTTTGCACCCACTGACAGTACTTTGAGAATGACAAGGGAAGAAATACACATGGGTATTGGAAAGAATTTCTTCCTTCCTTCCAAGAAAACCCAAGATCTACAGAAATACAGTGAACATTTAAAATGACAACTAAGCATAATAGGTATAAAAATAATTGCTCAATAAATATTTGCTAAATGGCTCAGGACTCTTGGGGGTCTCCTCCATATTGTTCCTGCTTCATGCCCATGTCTTGGACCACCAAGTGGAAGCTTCTCTGCCTTCCACCGTCTCACTTGAAATCTGCCCTCTAGTCACTGAGGTACTGGAATTTGCTCAGAGCTATGCTCTCAAAGGATTCCACTTCTAAACCATTTTGCTTTCAAAGAAACCAGATTTCAGATTCCCAGCCAGGGAGATCGGGATGCTCAAGGAAGAGGGGAGTCACTGTAGAATAATAGCCTTGACCTCGGGTTTATTTATCTGCAGCTTGGAGCATAGACACTTCCCTGAGAAGATGGAGCTGAGGTCAGTCTAAAGAGAAGGTCAGAGGGATGCGTCTGACAAGGCATCAGATGGTAGCCCAAACCTGCAAAAGCATGTCATTATTTTAAAATCCCACTAAGGCTCTACTGGGGAGAGGGAGAGGTGGTGCTTGCTAATTTCAGGAAGTAACTGAGTCGTTGTAAGTACCCTAAATTAATTGATGGTTTTAAGGAAGAAATAGAATATAGGTAACACTGCGTCATAAACCCATCGTTTGAGAAGAGGAAGACTATTAATTCTCATGATTCCTCATACCACAGGACAGAAAAGTAATAGTTCAAGTTGTGTATGATGAAATCTAATGCTGTGGCATAATTTTTTCTCATCGATCGGTTCCCAGCCTATCTCGGGTGATTTATGAGAATAACAGGAGGGAGCGCTCACTGCAGGATAGCCGGGCTGGAGAGGTTTATGTGAAATACTGGTTTCCAGAGTTAATAGATTTTCAATTATGGCCTATGGAATCGTGTTACATGCCTGGAAGCAGCAAGCCTGTAAGGGAACCACTCCTTTCTCCTCAGGCCTCACTCACTCCTCCAGAGTAAGTATCAGAGAAGAAAAGAGAAGAGGAAAGGAATGGAGAGGAGAGGGAAGGGGAGAGGAGGAGAGGGGAGGGGAGGGGAGGGAAAGGGGGAGGAGAAGAGAGGAGGGGAGGGGAGAAGAGATGAGACGAGACGAGACGCACGAGAAGAGAAGAGAAGAGAAGAGAAGAGAAGAGAAGAGAAGAGAAGAGAAGAGAAGAGAAGAGAAGAGAAGAGAAGAGAAGAGAAGAGAAATGAGACTCCTGTTAGAGCAGCAGCCTGGACCTCCATTGCTAGGAGCCTAATGTCCCATAAATATTCATTCCCACATCCTTGCAGCTGAAAACCTGGAAGAGTCATAGTCCACAGAACCAGATTTATAACCATTTCCTCAGTGCAATGTGCTATCCCAGCAGACTCTGGAATCAGAGATGGGCAGGTTTAGCAGGGGCAATGAATCCCACCAGCAATGAGCCAGTCAACGAAGGTTCAGAGTTTGAAACCTGAAGAACAAGAACAAATTAGAAATAGCAAGAACTTCCTATGATGTGGACTGCAAATCCCTCATCCATCATTATATCAAAAGCACCTGGCACAGCATTTGAGATAAATGGACACTCAGATATTTATTGAGTCAATGAATGAAACAAGTGTATGGAGTATTCTTGAAATAACAAAGACTTATTGCTCACTGTATAATCCTATGCTCCTCCAGCTCCTGGACATCATGCAGTGAAGTGGAACCCTTAACGAGTATAGGCCAAGACTGTGAATGGAGTGACATGAGGTACTGAAGGATTACTTCACATCTTTCCAGCCATTTCATCACCACAATGGTGTCTGTGTACATCTCATGTTTCAGGTGAAACAAAATGTGAGGACTCTTCTCAACTTGGTTTCTTCAGTGATCACATGAGATATCCTCAAGTCCCAGGTAGCTTTGGACGGATAACATGAATGAGCAATATATCTGTGTTGTGCTGAGCCATTGAAGCCATCTCAGGCTGCTGTAATAAAATTGACTGGGTTTCTTAGCACTACACAATGTGTCATAGTGTCTGGTAAGAGTTCTCTTTTTGTTGGTGTTTTTATTTGCTTGCTTGTTCCAGATCTCTCCATGTAGCTCATTGTGGCTTCAGACCCTGCCTCAACCTCTTGATTGCTGGAGGGGGTGTCCTCTTGATAAATTACAGACAGTTGTCTTTTCACTACATGTTCACATGGTCCAATCTGACATGCTTCTGGAGATTAACTAAGGGCTTCCTGTATAATGATAGGCATACACTCTACCACTGAGCCACATTCTAAGCCCCCCTTGTCATCACATCATGTCTTTACTCTTCCATCTTTGAGAATATTGTCTTAGTTCTTTTTCTATTGCTATCAAGAGACACCATGACCATGGCAACTTATATAAGAAGGGTTTGTTGGTTTACAGTATCAGAGAGTGAGTCCATACCCATCATGGCATGGGAAATGGCAACAGGCAAGCAGGCACAGTGCTGGAGTTGAGAGCTTACATGTTGAGATAACAACCACGAGGCACAGAGAGCCAAGAATGGCATGGGCTTTTGAGCCCACTCCAACAAAGCCACACCTCTCAATCCTTCCCAAACAATTCCACCAGCAGTGGACCAATGGCCCTATGGGGGCCATTCTCATATTCTCATTCCAACCACCAAAATATACAAAGTATAAAATCTTTTAAAATATTTATTTGGTGTGCGTGTGCGTGTGCGTGCGTGCGTGCATGTGTGCATGCATGTGTGTGTGTGTGTATGTGTGTGTGTGTATGTGTGTGTGTGTACATGTCACACTGGGCATGTAGAGGACTGAGGATTACCTGGTAATAGGGTATAGGTCTTTGCCTTCTATCTTGTTTGGAACACAGTCTCTCCTATTAACTACTTCTGGGTAAGCCAGACTAGTAGGACCATGAGCTTTGAGCAATCCCCCTGTCTCTACTTCTTATTTCCTAGTAGGGACTTGCTGAGCTTACAGACACTTCTGCTGCTGCTTCTGTATGGGACTCAAACTTAGACCACCAGGCTAGCCCAGGCTTGACCTACTTCATCCTCTCCCCAGGCCTAGAAATATAAATTCTAAGAGATCATTTTCCTAACCCTCCTCTCCTACCCTGCAGTTGTGAGACCTCAGCTAGCATGCCAGCCCTTGATATAACCTAGATGTCTGCCTCTCCCATGAGACGCTCATATTCCTCTCTATTTTTATTACTTGTTAGGGGATGACACAGAAGAAATTCATAAAAAAGTGGATGAACAAAGTGGCCAGACCTGTGCACTCGGTGAATTCTTCCCTGAGCCTCAGAAAGGTGCTGTGTAATTAACAAAAATTAAACAATCTTTTCTAGAGTATCTAAATGAAGTCAAAAGATTTGAATTATAATGCTATCTCTATTCCAATTGCCTGTGTGGTCTTAGACAGGTCCCCTGACTGTTCTCTGAACTTCAGCTTGCTTGTATCGTTTTTTGTTTGATTGTTAATAAAGATCAAATGCAATCACAAACACGAAAGTGATTTGAAAATGTGGAGAACTTTCTAGAAACACAGGACTCATGAGGTTTTTTTGGTTTTTTTTTTTTTTTAATCATGCACTAGCTTCTCAAATTGACAGACTTCCATACAGAGGAAAAGCTGAGTAAATATTGGGAGTATCAGACAAACCTCACTCCAAAGCCAGAAATGAACATGAGCACCCAGTTTAGCACAGGCTACTCTCTCAGTCTTGCTTACTCCTTCACTTACCAAAAAGCCATGGGATTCCCATCACCTGCCGCTATTTGGAAAGACACAGGCCCTGCCTTCACGGAGCTTGGTCTCAGTAGAAGCGGATCGGGAAGCAATTCATTGCCATCAAGTTATAAGAGCAAAATGGAAATATGTGTTGGTGGCTGGGCACTGAGGAACACCAGCTCTCTTTGGGAAGAAAGGGCCACTAGAGAGTTTCGATCCTGTGGTGGGTGTTCTCACGCTAGAGAGTTTCACACATGCCTGGCCATAGGTGTTTTCACCAGCTGCACAGATAAGATCTCCTGTCATCTCAGAGCCGGAGGGGGACAAAGGTCTCTCAAAGCATTTGAGATTGGCTTCAGAGCTCTGGGGTCTAGTAATCATCCAGATGACCAGTCTGCTTCCAACTAGAATCCCTTCTGCACTGGAGACCCCCTGCAGTGCAGGTCAAAGAGATCTATATCTCATTATGCCAGAATCCCAGCCCAATGCAACGGAAATTAAATGCTGTCTACACAGGAGCGATGCAGCGGCATTGCATACCCTGCTGGCTGAGCAGGACCTAGGGTGACAGAGAGCGGAAATTGCTTCCCTGTGATGAGAGCCCAACAAAGCAAGTGCACCCTGACACTCAGCTGCATGGCAGACAGAGAATCTGCCCTTCTAATCTCAAGGGCTGGGGTCCTCTATGGATGTTTGGGGTCCTTTGAGCCACAGAGCTTAGTTCAGGCTGCTAAATCTGTGGGGCACATTCACCCGCTTTGTTCCGAACAACAAATCCCAAGGAAGATGTGACACTAAGCATTTCACTGCCCTGGGGCTCCAGAGCATTTTGAAGCAGTCAGTTAGGGCATTTTTAGTAACCTGTAGACAGAAAATATTGATGTTAATTCTTTCTGGTTTTTTTCTACTTTCCCCAGCATTCTAAGTCAGTCTCCCTCTCCCCTCCCCCTCTCCTCTTTTCTATCTCTTCTTTCCTCTCCTCTTTCTCTCTTCTTTTTCTTTCCTCTCTTTTCTATCCCCTTCACACATTCTCTGTCTCTTACCCTTTCTTTTGTACCTCCCCCATCCCAAAAATGTATGGGGAAGCTGGAGAAAATGTTGGGAGAAAGCCACTGGTGAGTGCATACCCAGATATAACTTGGATAACAAAGTCAGTATTTTCAATTACTTTCACTTGTTTCTCCTCCTCCCCCTACCCCTTTCTACGTGTAACTATAGAAATTCACGGAAGATGTCACCTGGAGAGAGACGAGGAACAATTCTATAAATGAAGGATAATATATCTTCATTAGTCCCGAGCTCTGCTTCCTGCTCTAGTCACACTAGCCACTGGCTCACCAGAGCATGAGTGGTGTTTGTGGCTCAGAACAGAAGAGGCCATGTCACCACCTTCGAGCCCTGTCTGTATGAGACAAGAGAGGGATGTCAGAAGGCAGAGCAACAGTTGCAATGTCTACGAAACATCCAAAGAGACAACTGTCCCGTCCTCAGGGAAATTTGAGACATGAATACACAGACTCTCCAGTCTCGTCCACAGTGAGAAGACGACCCAGGCAGGAAGCAGCCTTGCCACAGAAGTAACCTCACAGACTTCAGATTACAGGGCCCATGCTTCTGAATACTGTGGTTGAAGGGACACGCTTTTCTACATAGCACATCCAAGGACATAGGGCATGGAGGGCCTAAAGTTACAACATGAACGTGGTACTTTTTCCCCTGTCAGCTCTACTGGATGACAGCTCATTCAAAGGTGTTATTTGGTGGCTGGAGAGACAGCTCAATGGTGAGGAGCACATACTGCTCTTGCAGAGGACCCGAGTTTAGTTTCTAGCATCTACATTTGGGGGCTTACAAACACCCCCAAATTCCTTCAGTTCCTGTGGAATTAGATGACTCTGGCCTCTAAGGGCACCTGTACTCATGTGCACACACACACACACACACACACACACACACACACACACACACACCACACTAACATAATTTAAAAAAAATTAAAATATTTAAAAATATGTTGTGGTTTTTGTGTGCATGTTTGTGTATTATGTATGTGTCCCTATGTGCTTGAGAAATTTTACAATCCTCAAGGTTAAAGGGGAATTGTATCTGTATCTGTATGTGGCAACTTCTTACTATACTCCAGGCTATCACTTAGAGTATTACATTAATGAGTTTGAGACATTTTTTCTCCCAGAAGTTCCTGCCTCCTTCGGATCTGAGCTGGGTGTAAAGATTTGACCTTTTCCAAAGATTCAGTGGGATCATCTCTTAGCCTTTGCTCATGTCAGATCTAAGTAAGGTCACTGGGATCCAAAGCCTGCCCCTCCCAAATGCAGAACGATAGTTCAACACCATTGGAGAGCTAAGGCTCTGTTTCCTTGCCTGAAATGCCCCAGAACACTCTTCAGAATCCCAGCAACAATTTCTGGTCCAAGGGCTGAGTTCTGAGAAGATGTAATTGCCTCTAAATGGAAATGTCATCCCCTAGATGGGGGAAACCCAACCATTTTCTTTTGAAGGGGCCAGCATACAGCCAAGAAGAGAATCAATCAATATTCATTTTCTTTCTACTGAAAAGAGACGACAAAGGATGTTGTCCAACAGGGCAGCCTTTCAACTTGAGCAGCACTAATTGATGGGATGTTTGGCAGAAAGACTTGATTTCCCATACCTGACTCCCTCCCCGTGCCCTTTCTTGTCCTTCTTATTCCCCCACGTTTGAAAGGCAACTAGGAGCCCTTCCTGGACAGATGTCCAGTAGCTCCCAATACTACCTGAGGCTGAGTTGAGGGTTCTAAATCTAGGAGGTGAGTCCTTTAGGACTAAGTCTTCTGCCATCTAATAGTGCGGAGACAAGGTCTCATGCCCAGCTCTGGCCCCTTTGTTCAGAGAAAAGATGAGCTAGAGTGTACCATTCTACCTTCAATAAAACAACACACATCAACAACAAAAATCAAAAAAAACAGATGGGAAACTGAGAGGCCAAGTCTAGCTTGTCATGAGCCAAGGCAGAGCAGAAAGACAGGAAAATTCTGGGGACATGAGTGGGAAGAGCCCTCCACCCTAGAGTCTAATTGAAGCCTCTCTCTAACTGGGAGCTGGCATGATGGCATACATTAGTACTTGGCACTGAGGTTCCCTACATAAAAATAATATTCTTTGTATTTATAGCATTTTATTTTAAAGTATCAGTGAGCCAAGCTAAAGGCCTTTATGCATGTGACACTGGGTAGGGCTCTGTTCCTTTCTCAGACCTTTCCTTGAATCTCAAAGATGCTTGCTTTGTGTACAGTGAAGAAATCCCATCTTTCTACATTCCTGTAATCTAGAGTTTTACCGTATCCTTACAATTACCTCTAAATAAGAGGCAATTTAATGAGATAATATTGCCTGTAATCCTTTCAGGGGCCCCCTATGGACCGCCAGTGATCACATTTAGGTTTCTGAGCAAGCCTTTGAAGACAGTAATTTTAAATCCCACAAAAGTATGTTATATAACTTGTAAAAACAGTGAGCTGCAAGTCTTCTGGAAGCCCATACCCATGCTCTCTAGTCTGCCCTGGTTTTCCTCAGCACTGTCTTTCTCATAACCCTCATTCTTAAAGTCTACATTAATATGAAACCCAAAGTCCGCTCTCTATTAGTTAGTTTTGAAATTATTTTCTGTGTTGAAGCCACCAATCTTGGCTTGCCCTGAGTCCCCTCAAAGATTAGGGTGACAGCTGAGGCTGCTGTCACCACAGGGAATTGTGCCTCCTGATTCTTGGTTCTGGCCAGAGCCTGGACATGCTCTCCCTGATACTTTGGGCTTTCTCACTTTTATTCTGCAGGTATCCATTTGCTTTGGTTGTGTGGATGCTTATAAATGGCATGGTGCTCTCTCTTCCTCCCTGGGGCAGCTTCCAAAATTCCCAGTTTGTCTGACCTGGGGTTTCTTTTTTTAAGCACTAATAAAATCGTCTTTGAGTTTCCTTTGGAGTCAATTCTTAAATATCTTTATTAATGAAACTAAGAATCTGAAAATGGTACTTCTCCAAATTTCCCTTAACAGTATTCTTACTCTGGGAGACTGAGAGTCAAGGAAAAAAATAGTTGTACATAAACAAATCTACTAATATAACTCTTCATCCCCATAAAGCACCCCTATATAATGCCTAGTCTTCTTCCCACAAATTACCACCTTTAGAAGCTTGAACCCCTTTACCTTTATCTTGTTGCTTCTCTACAAACTTCATCATTCTTGTGTAGACGCTCCCATTGCTACGTTTCTTATGAAGTTTCCTATGAAGGCTACATGCCTCAATATACAATATGCAATATATATGTATTACATACACATGTGTATTATATATGTGTAGTATATTAAATGACATTTGTACCTTTTCCTCCTTTTAACCTGTCATATGTCAGCTGAATTTTCAGGTCCAGGCATTATAATTTAAAAGGGAGGGAAAAATTTTCCCTCTTCATAAAGTTAGAATCTTCTAGAACCAGGCTAGTCAGCCCAAATTTTCTATGATCCTCTATGCATCCAGAAGGTGGAGATAGGCCTGCATCCCACACCTTGTGGCTGAGCAGGATGTACATGGATAACGGTCCAGCCTCTCCCTCTCTCCCTGTGGGCCAGGGCAAGTGAGCCTCGTGTTCCAGCGTTCTGTTTCAGGATTTGGTCGAGGGTCAGTCTTCAGTCCAGTCTCTGCTGAGCTTGGCTACACCATGCTGTTTGGTAAACTGGGCTTCTTTTGCTGTTTGCTAATTGTTCTTTGCGCACACACCCCAACTCCCAGAGGGGAGTGGTAAGAGCGACACCGCGAACCCTGACAGTGATTTTCCCCGCAGAGTGGACACAGTGCTGAGCTCACACTCCAGGTTCAGCCAAGTCGATTTGTCTACCTTTCTCATTCAACAAAGGGGGAATCTCCATGTTCAGAAGCTCCAAGCCATTGGATCGGTCAAAAGAGCTACTCAGTGCCCACCCGAGTGGGAGTTTGGGATTCAGGTTTCGGCAGCAGGAGATATGGGGAGGCTACATCTCGGGGATCCAGCTGCCCGGTGATGGTCTTCTGACTGAGGTAGGGGCTTAGGGCTGGAGACACCTGGTGTGGCGTTCCTCAGCTTCCACAGGACTCTTCATCTCTCTCTGCTCTCTACAGTGCCCCCTCCCCCAATGCCAGTCTCATTTCTACCCAAGATCCTCTCTCTTTGGATCAGAGAATGAATTCAGGATCAGCCCAAGGGAGAGAGATGCTTTAAAACAAGAATATCCATCTGGCTCCCACAGAGAGATAAGGGCAGGGTGGGGGAGGTGTGGGCTCGTCCCATCAGTCCCTCTGCAGCAGGGACCCCCTCCTCATCCCCAGGATCTCCATTGTTACACAAACGAAGTCCCTGGTACTAGGGTGTGTTGGATGCAAATTGAATTAAGTCTCCATCTGTTATTCATTGCAGAAATGGGGCTTTTTTTTCTTCCCTTTTCTGATTTTTTTTCTCTCTCCATGTTTCATACTTGCTAATGAGTGTATCTAATAGCATTAAGACTATGGTCAGGAGGCAGCTCTGCTCAGACTGGAGTCCCCATACACTCCTCACCACCCCAAGAGACACACTCCCCCTCCCGCCCTCCTTTTGGATTCCTGCTGCCTCAGGCCTCCTAGAAAAAGTACCCAAGCTGTTGATTCAAAATAGATATTCATTTGCATGAAATTAGCATGTTGCTCATTTAATTCCTCATTCCACCCTCCAGTCCCACCATCCCAGGTCCTGTCCAGGATACCCACAGGTCTGGGTGGGTACAGGGAAAACAGGCTTGTGGTTGAGGCATTCCTTCAGGAACACAGTTTTAGAGGAGACACACACAACAGTGCTGAGGGCATCCCCCTCCATGGCAGAAGAAAGCAGGTACCTTTGAGACAAAGCTTTCACCAAGGTTTTGTCACACTGCTGAAATACCTGTTATTGGCATCTCTCTCAGGGAAGCATGAGTAACAGGGTAACAGCAGAGGAGGCAAGTGAGGTGCTGTACAGTAGAAAGACACAGGAGTTACGGGAATCTTGGAAGGGAAAGAAGCCGCCTGCCCCTGAGATGCAGTTTGCATTGCTCAGTGGCTGAGAATCAAAACCATCAACACAAATGACAAAATCAAGATTGTCTATGGAGACAATATTTCCATTTCCAAGAGATATCCCAAACAAGGATACTAAAGGCAACATATGGACTGTGTTCACTCATGGCCCATGATGCTTGTGATCTCACATATCAGTACTTTGATCTCCTCCCTAAATCTGAGCCATGAACCCCAGAAGCCACCTTACCCATTTCATCACAAAACAGAAATTGTATGTGCACACACACACACACACACACACACACACACACACACACGTGTGTGCATGTAGGTGTGCTTGCATGTGCATGCACGTAAAAGTCAGAGGACAACCTACAGTATCATTCCTAAGGTATTGTATTTATTCATAGTTTTTGTAAATGTAGTTTAAATGAGTCATGTCCCCAATTAATTCACACATTTGAACACTTGTTCCCAATTGGTGACACTGTTTGGGAAGGTTATGGACCTTGAAGAGATATAGCTGAGCTGGAGGAATTATGTCACTGGGGGAGGGGTTGAAGATTGAACCAGTGTCTCACTCTGCTTTGAGTTTATAGTTGGGGATTTTGTTAATATTCTGACCCGCCCCTTGGGGCCACCCTGCATCTTGACTTAGAAGCCTCTTCTTAAGGAAAAACTCTTCCTCTTTTGCCCCGTCCTGCGGGCCAGGTTATTGGGGAGACCCGAGGAGGCACCTCCTGAAAGATCAATGGGGGCGAGAGAGAAAGGAGACCAGGCGCATAAGGGAAGACAGAGTCAGTCTGAGTCACGTCAAGGTCTCGTTTATTGACTGGGTATTGAGGCTTATAAGCAGGGCTTCAGGCAGGGAGGGGGAGCAGGGGAAGCAAAAGGAGAGAAGAATGGAAAATTCCTAAGGAAGGGTGAGGTCGCTTTGGTCCCAGGCCCCTGCAGCTGGCTGATTAGCACGTACTCCAGGAAGTTGTACAGCCCGCGGTTAGGCCAGGAACCTGTTTTTGCAAGGTTTGATAAAGTAAGGAAGGTCACACAAAATTCAAGACACAGCTGTCCGGAGTCGGTCTCCAACACTCTTTCTCTCTCCTTCTGCTTTTCCTCCCACAAGGTGTGTACCCCTCCTCTCTCTTCCTCTCTCTCTCTCTCTCTCTCTCTCTCTCTCTCTCTCATCTTTCTGCCTCTTCATCTCTCTATTACAATAAACCGTTTCCTCTCAGATGCAGCATCTGGGATGTGAATGTCCACCCACTGTCCCACCGCCACCATCCCACCGCCATGCCTACATGGGCTGGATCTCCCGCCAGCCAGCAGTTGCATCTGCCCAGCATGCCAGCATGTTTCCCTGCATGCTCAGGGTACCCTCGCCCCTCCCCTGCCCCGTGTAATAAATCATAACAGATTTGATCTCTCAGCTTCCTGCTTTTTTATTTAATATTTTATTTTATTTTTATGTCCATTGATTTTTTTTTTTTTGCTATGGGTGTCTGGTCTCCTGAAACTGGACAGATGTGAGCTGCCATGTGGTTGCTGGGAATTGAACCTGAGTCCTCTGGAAGAGCAGTGAGTGTTCCTAACCCCTGAGTCATCCCTCCAGCCGCTCAGCTTCCTGCTTTGGCCACCTGCTGCCGTGCCTCTCCCACCATTATGGATGTCCCTTCTGGAACCTCTGGAACTGAAAACCAAAATAAACTCTTTGTTAAGTTGCTTTTGGTCATGGTATTTTATCACAGCAATAGAAAAGTGACTAATACAGTAAGACATGATTTTTAAAATGATTTGACGGTTTCATATATGCATATAGTGAATTTAGTCATTTTCACCCTTTAGTATTATGGGCCCTTTAATTCAATGGGCCCTCTTCTACTTTCATGTCATTTGTGGTGTGTGTGTGTGTGTGTGTGTGTGTGTGTGTGTGTGTGTGTGTGTATGTGTGTGTGTGCACGTGCGCAATGTGTCTATGTTTATTTACATAAGAAAAATAGGGCATTGACTCTAATTTTTACTGTATCTTATTATATATGTGTATGCCATGGTACACATGAAGAGGACAAAGGACAACTTTCCAGGAGTCAGTTCTGTCCTTCTGTCATGTATGTGGTTTCTGGAGATGGAGCTCAGGTCATCAGCCTTGGCAGCAAGCCTCTTAAGCCACTGAGCCATCTCCCTGGCCCGGCATTGACTTTAAAATAACCTTTGATGCTTCTAGCAGTATCTTGGCCACTGGCACCCTATGATTATTTATCTAAGGGCATTTTGTTTTGCAAAAACAAAATGCTATAAACTGGGAGATTTATAAAGAGGAGATACATTTGGCTCACAGCTCTGGACACTGGGAAGTCCAAGAGTGTGACACTAGCAACTGTCAAATGCCTTCCTGTGGCATCATAAGAAGGCAGAGGACAGCACACGACAAGAACGCAAGAAGAGGACAGAACAGGGGTTCCAGGCTTGGTCTATGTTTTTCTTCATGAAAGGCCACCAACCCCATCATAAGAGGTCTCTTCCTTATGACTCCATGTCATTCTAAACCCATTCTAAAACCCCACATCCAAACACTATTAGCCCGCAGTATTAGAGATTTTAGTTTCAATCACAGTTTTAGGGGAGAAGAGACACCCAGTTCATAACAGTGTCCCCAAGACAGCGAGTCCAGTGCTCTCTATGTGATACTATTCCGTACGATCAGCTAACCCATCTCCGCTGCATCCTATGTATCAAAAGCATCCACCAGATTAACTTAATTAGAAGAACATGGGATAGTTAGAGAACAGAATGAACAGGTGAACAATGGGCTTCAGGAAGGATAGAAAACAGGACTTACTTTATTGGCCCAAGGATTCGAAATAATCAGAGTACCTGGATGAACAAGTGAATTGGGGTGAATTGAGTTTGCTCTCTACTCATCAAGCCTTGTCTCTCCGCAGGAGTTTTATCTGTCTGGAGAAAAGACGGGGTGATTTTTTTTTCTTGGCTCAATGATGCTGTAGTTGCCTTAGCTGTTTCTTCTGAGTATCTCAAAAGGTTAGCAGTGGCCCTGGAAATAACGACCTATCTTCTTAGGATGCTGCCATTAAAAAAAAAAAAAAGAAAGAAATCCGCTTCAACAATTGCTGATCATTTTCTGTAGCATTCTAGCCACAGTTCAGATATCAAGAGAATGGCCAGTTTAAATTCCTGACAAATGGTGTCATTAAGACTTCACAGAGTTGGGGGTAAGGCGAGTGCAAAGAGCAAGACCCCAAAGGTTATCATTATGCTATCCCAAGCCAGCAGGTATCCAATAAATGTCATAAGCTGGACCGGAGGTGTATAATCCCTCTGACTCGGGGCTACCATATTGCCCATCACTAGACAGAACTGTCCAGGTTGGGTTCTATGTGGTCAGAGCCCTCCACAGTTGTACTGCACAGAATCCTTTGTCTCCTGCCTCACCATTCTTCCCCCATATGCTGGCCTGCAACTGTTACAGCCTCAGCACTGTGGCTGAAGTCAGTCCCCATCTAGCAGGACCCAGATGTTGTTGGCTCTTATGACTTGATTACTTTTTGTTTTTGAGACACTGGTCATACTGTGTTGCCTTGGTTGGCCTGGAACTCTCTCTAGTAGTAGACCAGACTGGCTTCAAATTCCCTGAGACTATCTGCCTCCGCCTGAGTGTTAGGATTCAAGGTGTGGGCTACCACACCCAGCTGTCTTGCTTATTTTTCATCAGACATCAAAAGAAGGTCTAGGTGTGCCCCACTTGGGCACCCCCTGCTTTCCTCTCCCGAATCCTCCCATGTGTATTCCCAGGTCTCCTTCTCCTACTGAAGGAAGATGCCATCTCCACTTTTGCTTTTGGTGTCCTGTCAGCTTGAGCCCTGAAGGTTAGTATAATACTGAGAAGGGCTTTCCTGTAGCGTTAGGACGCATGGGAACTGTGGGTATTCTGATCTTAGTCCCTGAACTAGTAAAAGATGAGCTCTGTTCTTCTCCCAGTCTGGCCTCACCTAAAGGAAAGCAGAATTCCCTCCAGTGTGCCTTTGACCTTGCTCCCTGCAGGGAAAAAAAAATCCTTGAATTACTGCCCTAAACGGCTTTTGACCCCATCCTGAGCCTGCTTTACATTTAAGAGCCATCCCATTAGCTATGAGCAGCTGAGCCTGAACCATCCAGGCAGCAGATCCAGCCCCTGTTAGATTGTTCCTGTCTTCAAATCTCTCTCCTGGTAGAGGCTAGCAAGGGTTGGTCTCAGCTCATCACCACACAGTTTCACTTAATTCTGGTCTGTCTTCCTCTTGGCTCTCCCAAGTATTAATCTTGCTATCAGTCTCTCTGTTTCTGCTTTTAGCTTGACCTTCACACTTAACTCATGACACTGCTTTTGTACCAACTTCCTTGGTATCTCCCGTAACTCTTCGGTGGCTCCTCTCTTCCTACCTGGCCTGCTGGACCTGAGATAGAATCCTAGATGTGTCTTTGAAGGCAGGTATCAGGTGAGCTGAGGAAAAAATCCGTTAGGCAATAATAAAATGACAGCCCTGGGGGTGTAGCTCAGTTGGCAGCTTGTCTCACGTGCACAGTGCCTGAGGTTCAAGTTCCACCACTCCAACAAAAAGCATGCCTATGATCCCAGCATTGTGGAGGTTGAGGCAGGAGGATCTGAAGTTCAAGGGCACCCTCAGCTACACAGCAAGTCCAAAGCTAGCCTGGGCTAAAAGAGATGTTGCTGAAAAGAATAAAAGAGGTCACAGAGATGCATTTTAATAAAATTCAATCTTACCAAGATGTAAAGTAGTGCTGAGAAAGCCATGATGGGGCAGGGGAAGGGGGATGTGCATCCTGAGTCACTTCTGTACCGAATGTAAAGTTGTACTGAGAAAGCCATGGTGGGGCAGGGGAAGGGGGATGTGCATCCTGAGTCACTTTTGATCTGATTGATAGAATTTTATGGAACGAGAGAAAAGGATATTACTAGAAACAGGGAAAAAGTAAAAGTTAAGCTCACTGCAGGCTGTTCCTACCTCTCTTTAATCAGTAGTGTGGCCCATGCAGTGTACTCTGGTGCTCAGCTTCTGCCACAGTGTGGACCCAACCACAAGAGAACTGGATAGAACAGGAAAGAGCCATGCAGCTTAAAGAAAGTGGAAACAGTCAGGCTGTGACGCTCCCCACCAGCATGGCTGCCAGACGCAGCCACTCAGCCGTTCCCAGGCCTAGCACGTGAGGAGGGAGCTCTAGCCTTAGGTGGATGGTTTGTGAAGGGGAGGAACTGACGACTCCTAGCTGCTGTAGCTTGAATGTTTTATCATCTTTTCTAAAGTGCATGTAGAAACCACTCCTTCTGCCGATCCTACCCCATGAAGACACAGCATATTTCCCCTACAGTAACACAGTGCCATCTTGGAAGTGGGTACTGGGTCTGTACCTGCTGTCACCTTGGTCATGAACTCCCTAGTCTCCATATAAGTTACCTAGTTTACGTTTTTTTTTTTCCTTCTAGTCGCACAGATAGACTGAAAACACTGGCTCAGGAAGAGTTGTGATGAGGCCAGGCTTAGCACCCAACGACTGTGATGCCACCCTGGAGGCAAAGTTAGACAAGAGGTTGAGAAGACATGAAGGGGTGGGGCCACACTGTAATTCAGTTCTTTCCCCACTACTGTCCACTCAGAGTGACCCAAGCCTCTTAAGGGTCTCAGCTATTACCAAGCTCAGAATTCCCCAAGTGGCTCTCCTAAGCTCTATACCTCATACCAACAGGGTAGATAGACCACAGCTATTTTACCCTCACCATTTCCCAACTGGATCTACTCCCCTAAGCATCTGTTACTGAGAGCAAGTCATTGCCCACATAGCATCTCCCAAGCCAGGAGCTTGAGTGTTAGCTTCGACTTCTTCCTTTAACGAGGTAATCAGTCAACCTAGTCAGGCTCAACAATTCTTTATACTCAGTATTTATCAAAAGCATATCCCATCCTCATCCTTACTATTCTAGCTCACATTCAGACCACTATCATCCTCATCTAAGGTACTGTAACAACCTTCAGTTATCATTGACTTATCAGCTTCTACCCCTGCCCTGCTCAGGTTCATCTCTCATGACATGCCTGTACTTGGAAATGCTATAATGGATCCAGGGATAGTGACCAAGAGCAGTAACCCAGCCACCCAGGAAGCTGAGGCAGACAGATTGTAAGTTCAAAGCCTGTCAGAACTAGAAAGAGAATTCGAAGCCAGCCTGGGCAATTAGATCTTCTCTTAAGACAGAAAGTAAAGACAAGACTGAGGACATGGGCTTTGTGGTAGGACACTTGCCTAGTGTGCATAAGGCCCTGGGTTCAATCCCTAGTACTTCACTCAGAAAGAAGGGGAGGAGAGGAGAGAAGAGGAGAAGAGAAGGCTATCATGGCCCCATTTGCCAAGGATAAAGTCCAAGTTCAATACCTTGCCTACCACATCCTTGGTGACCCACCTTTGCCTGCTAATTCAGCTTTATCCCTCAATACAGCTTGTTCCAAGTCCATGTCATATCTGCACAAACCAACATATGGTTCTCACTTCATGCTCCTGCTGTAGCTCACCTCCACACGATTGGTCCAAGGAACCCCTCAAGGAGCAACACCCTTCCATTCTATTTAACTTAGGTTAGACTCAATGAGGTTCTAAAACTGCATTAAGGGATTATTTTTCTTTTCTCACCCTTCACACACATACTTAGACACCCCTAATTCATGCTGTCATAAGTATCATTCTTTACTATTGATCAAACTCTCCCTATGGTTATCTGCATCCATCCATAATGGTAATCTCCATGGAAGCAAGGACAATCTATTGTGTCCCAGTCCAGCTCATAGCAGACATAAATAAACTTCAAAGAAATGACTGTATTAATAAGCAACAACAAAATCATTAGTTGATTCCATATTCCTTTTCCACTGTGGAAGGGACAGCAATGCTCATAACGATCATCCCCTGCTTCCTTCCAAGAGTGTTCAGCATCAGGATTCTCACCACAGCTTTGGATAGCTTTGGACCTGGGCACAGCAGAGGCATCCTGACTCTCCCATTTATTAACTAGGGAACAAGGACACGTTATTTAACCCTTCTAAGCCTGAATGTTCCTCATACGGCAATTGGAGGTAATAGAATACACCTCCTGTTTTAATTGGAAGGGTTTAAAAAATGCTTATTTTATTTTTGATTATGTGTGTGTGTGTGTGTATATGTATGGATATATGCATGTATGTGTATACACACACACACACACACACACACACACACACACACACACACGCACACACACACATACATATATACAGCTAGAGTCTTCGGATCCCCTGTAGCTGTAGTTATAGGTGATTGTTGAACTATTTGACATGGGTGCTAGGAATCCAACTCTGGTCCTCTTCAAGAGCAGAACATGCTCTTAAGCACTGAGCCATCTATGTAGCCCAGATGACTGGAGGTTTACAAAAGGATGCACATGGCTCTGTATGTGGCATATGGTAAGAGCTCAAGAAAAAAAAAATCCAAGTTACTATCACTTCTCCACCCTACCCCTTTTTTCTCTCCACAGTCTGGGGGACAGATGTGATTAAGCTTGCTAATGGGAAACAAATGATGTATTTTTAGTATATTTTTAACCTGGAGTTTCTGTGTATGTTACAGGAAATGTTGAAAGGGATGGGACTTTGTTGCAATCCTAGTTGTTATTTTTGTTATTTTTTTCCTGACTTTTCTGAGATTAAAGTGTCACAAAAGACTCACAGCAACAGCTAGCACACTGGGCCATTGCCAGTGAGCCTGGACCAAAGAAATGGTTGCTTCTCACTGCAAAGGGACAGAACTCATTAATGCTAACGGCCTCTGTGTGGCTAATTAGCAGCATCTCACATTCAATATTTACCCTTGTGTACTCCGAAATTCCACTTTCTCCTTGAGACACAAGCTGTTTCTCTACCTGACTCATGGCAAGGAGACCTTCTGTGCCAGGCTCCAGCTTCCCCTCTGCCTGGATGGGGAAGGGGGCTTCCCTCCAGGAGCCTGGAAAGGAGCCTGTGGTTTTCATTCCAGCCCTGGGTGGAGCGCACAGTGATGGGAGTCCTCTTCCAGAGGAGATGCCATTTTCATGATTCAGTCAGGCAGCTGTCAGCCCCAAGTACCATTCCAGACATCACTGTATGTTCAGCCATTTCTTCTTTCCTCTGAAAGGGGACATTCTCTGAGGTCAGCGCAGGGCCACAAGGCCTGAGAGAAGACAAACTGCCTAGAGAAGGCTTTGGGGCAACTTATCTCGACATAGGCTTGCCTACTGTATATTTAACCACTGGAACTGCATTTTGATGTTAAGGGCTCTTCTTGGAACCTCCTGATCTATAGACTGACCTGCAGCAATCATGATGCCATGTGGGAAAGAAGGTCTCCAGAGCTGACTGTAAGGCAAGGTCAGGTCAGATGAGGGGTACCAAGAAAGGATTTATAGAGGAACAATCAGTAAACTGGGATTCTGAGCAGATTGTTCTCTTATTAGAGAGGTCTGGTACCCTTAGCTTTTGTCCCCTCTCTTAAACAACAGCCTTTGAATTGAGGAGGGACCACAACTCTGGAACTACATGAAGCAAAGATGCCATGGATACTGCCTCAGAGGGACTGCTCATGTCTTGACTAACATGTTAATCACTGCTCCGTTAGAAGGGACTCACTTGAACGTGCTTGCCTTAGAGGCTTCCTTCTCAGCTCACTGCAACGTTCTTCCCATCCTCTGAGGTCCTTCCCAGCTCCCCACCTACCACCTTGATCCATCAGCAAATGCTGATTGCATGGTTGACCACAGGGCCAGAGATTTCATCATACCTCAAGAGATACTGGCCCCAGACCAATCCCTCAACCCTGAGAATGGGGTACTTAGCTGATCCCCAGCCTCTGAATGCACTGGAGTTCTTGCCTTGTCATCAGTCATGTTTGAGCCAAAACTGTCTTGCAATCCTGTGGGACATCAGGAAAGAGAGTCACAGTACAGTGACTTGGTGGTCGCTGATTTAAAGCAAGAACCCACCCTGGGTCTCTGACTCTCAAGACAGCATTCCACTCAGAATCTCAGGTAGTTCTCCAGCCTTTTGTGGTCACAATAGTAACACCTGCTTAAGGCCATCACTCCACTGCACATCTGTCAGAACCTGAGCATTAAGACTGACTAATGACAGGTGAAGCTTTAGGCCCGCCCTGAAGCAGATGGGCTGTATGATGTACTAGTTAAGGAAGGGGGGCCCAGAATTTGCTACCACAAAATATGCCACTGAAGTCAACTTAGATACAACAGATGCAGAGGGAGTTAGCTCCTCTTGCTTCCTCTGCCTGGGAGCAATGTATACATTTATCTTCCCAGAAGTGTACCTGAAGAATAACCTGAGGAATGGAGACAGGAAGTACTACCAAGGCTCTGCAGAAATAAACTTCACTAAAATAGTCCTTACTTCCCACCAATTTCACTTATTTTGTTACCCTTAGGAGCCCAGTTTTAGTAAGCATTACATAACATACCCCATACTATGTGATTATATTACATAGCTCTCCAGCAAGGGTAGATGACCACAATGAAGCTACTTTTTCAACATTCAGGAAAATACTGCCTTGATCAATGTCCCCCACCCAGTCCTTGGATATTTAGTAACGATAGACTCCAGAGGTGTACCTATCTTATTCCACCAAATTCCATCCATATGGAAGATAGTCAACCCTCTTTTTCTTACTTTTTTTTATTAGTTACTTTTCTGGGATTAAACATCATGATCAACACAAGTTATAGAAAGAAGGATTTATTTGGGCTTATAGTTCCAGAAGACTAAAAGTCCATCACTATCATGGCCAGATTCTTCGCTAAAGTATCCAAGGAATGACCACGAGCCCAGCTGCTGTTCAAAATTGTTGTTTTCCTCTAACACCTCTTAAGCTGAGCCTCCATAGTCTGCATAAATTTCAGCTCTACTATCTTCCAAGAGCCTATCAGGACGGTCTGTCAAGCATCACTTACCTCCAACTACTTTTCTACTCCATATTCCTGCAAAAACAATATGGTCATCATATTTCCATCAACACCCTACTCCTGGTACCAGTTTTGGATCAGTTACTTTTCTGTGCCTGGGATAAAGCACCATGACCAAGGCCACTTATAGAAGGAAGTTTTAGTTCATGACTCCAGAGGATAGCGTCCATAGGGTGAGGGTAGCCTGGAAACAGGTGGTAAGTACAGCAGCAGGAACAAGGAGCTGAGAGCTGACATCCTGAGCCACACGCATGAAGCAGACAGAGAAAATTGGAAATAGGGGAGACATTTTACTCTCAAAGCCCAGCCCCAGTGATAAAATTTCTCTCACCAGATAGTGCCACTCAAAACTCCCAAAACAGCACCACCCACTAGGAACCAAGTATTTAAATTCTGAGACTATGCTTGTCCTTTCTCATTCAAACCATCACAACCCTGTTAGTGAACTTGTGGATATATGCAGTGGCCACTCTAGGGACGAGCAATCATATGCTCATAATACTGAGTCCAGGGAGAACTTGGAAGCACATCTTCACACAGTTACATGTTCAAAACCCTGCTATTAGGCTCCTCAAATGTGACCTGGCTTCAATTCCTTTCCCTGTAAGCCAGCCCACCCCTTCTTGTTTTCTTGTCTCTTGTCTTATTTTATCCGCCCTTGTTAAGATGTTCTACTAACTCCCAAATCTAACTAGGCCTTTGAATACTCTAACTTATCTTAGTTCCCCCATGTGTGTGTAAATCACATGTATAAATAAGCTGGGCTATTTCCTCCTATTCATCTACCTTTCGAATGTTTAACTCACAGGCTTCAGGTCCTGTACATAATAGGGAGAGGAATGGCCTTTTTCCTGCTCTACATTGGAAACCAATTCTAATAGCTGCTGAGCAGAGCCTGAATCCCAGGTTAATCCTTTATGCTTATGACCTTATCACGGGTTATTTTTACCCCTTTAGGCCTCAGTCTCATTCTGTGCTGGCTGGACTAATAATACAACCCAACTCAATAATTATTGTTCAGATTAAGTGAGACAGTAGAGAACCCGACACAGAATATATAAACCCACAGTAATAACACCATCACTGTGTGTAGCTATACTGGGATCCAATAGTCTGCATGCTAGAAAATTTCACCAATGAAGCGAATGGGTTTATAGAGGAGAGGCAGCTCCATGGAGTTGTCTTACTTTCAAGATTAGGGAAATAGATACTCTTCCTATTCTTGTATATCAAAGGTTTACAATGACTCTATTAGCTTTCTTGTCTGAATCACTAGACATATGTCCCAAAGTCCTTTCCTCCCTTGGAAGGCTTGTTCTAACGACTGATCCTCAGCTACTACCTCTAACTTGCACTAGATTCTGGGAGACAGCCTTTAAACACTGACCCCTTCCTAGGCGATCCAGAGGTGACTGAAGCTTGAGATCCACAGACAAAGAACAAGTTTCCCTGGCTGCAACCTACCCAGCATGCTGGAATGCTGATCTCTGCAGATTCTGTGGGCAAGGGCCACAGACCAGGGCGCCCTGGTTTACCCTTTGCTCCTCATCACCTCACCCACTCATGGCCGCTACTCCATAGATCTTGTTCCCAGCCTGGGTGGCATTTCTATAACGGCCCCTCATTTCCTGCCAAGAACAGAGCTGGCCTCTCTGATCCTGGCTCTCGGCCCAGCCGGGCTGTAGGTGGATCATTAAAGACCGCTGGACCTTTTCTGGGGGACTCTGAGGCTGTGTTGTGGAGGGAGATGCATGACCAGGGTGTGTGTGTGTATGTGTGGTTTTTTTTGGGGGGGGGGATTATCATTTAAGAAGCTGCTGTTATCAAACCTGGGGAGCAGCCAGGAAGACAGTCCCTGGCCCAGACAGCCCCTCCTACCCGGCGCAGACCTCTGTTATTCATGCAAAGATAATTCAGTTAAGGAGAATGCAGACGGGAGAGATGGAGTGATTCAGAGGCTGAGGCCATCCTAACCAGGGCTCAGTGCCTGAAACATTCTTATTAAGCCAGGATGCTTAAGCATTAAGCAGGGCTGGGACCTGGGCAGAGAGACACTCAAGAGTTCACCACACAGGACTTTGCTGGAAGGTGGGAGTTAGGAGGCAGCATGTCCCGCTCTTAGCCTCTCTAAGAGCTAACTTGCCTCTGAAGTCCTCAGTGAACTCACCTTTACGTGGTTGTTCAGGGAGTTCTCATCTGGCCTGTCCAGCCATCCCAGGAAGAGATAAGCTGAGAAACTATAAAGTGTCACACAAGAAGAAAAGCTTTTCTGGGATTTAATTTGAGCCATTGATCACTACCTCCCATAAGAACAAGTTATTTCTGTGTGAGCTGCCATCTATGAAAGCCGGTGGCTTGGCCACTGGAGGCCTTGCGTGGAAGAGGACTGCAAAGGTCCTCCAGGCCAAGTAAGAGGCCCAGGGACACTTCCTATCTTCTGTTCCCCACAACTGAGAGTCAGCAGTGGGCAGCATTAGGTGGGCCTCCATTACACACCCCCACACCCACACCCACACCCCCACCCCCGACAACTATGATAGCTTAAGTCCCTTTGGTATTTGTCTTACATCTTGCTTGGCTGGAAGCTCCTGCTATGGTCTTGCTTTCATCCACCTGCATCTTGGGAGGAGGAGGCGGCTCTAGTTTAAAACCAACTGGCTGGCCCCTGGAAAGGAAAGGAAGTGCTAGAGAGCTTGGAAGGGAGCTCCTCCTATTTGTCTCTGTCTGCTTCTTCTCCCGACACGGGGAGGTTTTTTTTCTGTGAACCATTTGTCTTTCTTTTTTATAACCTGCCTATTCTGTGTCAGATGAATGCACGGCAGTGAGGAGGCTGAGGCCATGGCTTGGATGCTTGCGACTACATTAGTAGACTGGGAGGACCAATCAGATGGGACCCAGCCCCTCCAGGTGCCTGTCTGAGAGACCATACACCCAGTACCACAAGAAACATCCAAGTCAAGGTGGAGTGGGTGGGATGCACTCCAAAGGACTGGGAGCGAGCTCTTCCAACAAGCAGGCAGAGGGCCTGCTAGCAATGAAGGAGTTAATGGCAGCCAGGCCTTCTTCCTCCCCCCTCCCTTCCCTCACTGGACCCAGATGAATAGCCAGTCAGTAAAATGACCCAGTGGAAGGAGTCCAGAATCAACCACTCTGATCCCAGGGGGCATTTGTACTCTTCACAGCACAAATCAAATCACCCAGAGTGAGGACTGGCAGGCTACAGAAGGCCCAGGGACAAGACAGCCCTCTGGCCCCTTCAGGCACAGCAGGGACCTGACCCAGGCCCGAACCTCAGCCCATGAGACCCATAGGAGAATGTTCTGGTTGTGACCTGCCTGGTTCCTGTGGGTCTGGAGTCTCTGTGATTTCTCCCTGAGACCTTGTTAGCTATCACAGGGAGGCCTCACCTCTTGTCCTGTCTTCCCCTCCTCGCACACAGCAATGCCGCCTCCTTCCCCGCAGCTTACACTGACCTTGACCCGTGTGGGTGCCGGTTGATGAGAAAGTAGGCAGAGAAATCAGATCTGAACACTAGTGGAAAAACCCAAATCCCAGGACCTGATAGGACCCAGCCGCCTCCTCTCCACTCAGGCAGTCTCTGCTATCCCTCCCCACCCCCAGCTCCTTCCCTCTAGGAGAGAATGCCTTGAGCCTCCTCAAGCACCCCACTGGCTCTTCTGCACAAGGCTTTGTCCTTTTGAAAGCCTGCAGATTTATGGTTCTCAGCTGCAGACATTCCATCCCTACCATTCCTGCCCCTCACAGCCCTGGAACACCCTCCTCCATGTCCCTCTCTCAGCCCTCCCTGAATTGCAAGCAGTGTGTGTGGGGGGGTGGAGCAGGAAGGGAAGGCTGACCTCTAAACACCCAGGAGTTCAGCCTGAAGGACTCTGTCCTCTCTCAGGTCACTCAGACATCAGCTTCCTGGAACTTGAGTGTCTGTGACCTGCTAGTAGCTCAGAGACCGTCTACGAAAAGTAAACACGCAGGGCTACCCATTTCACTGTGCTTTTCTTTTGAGCAGTAGCTGTGCTTTTCTAGAATAGTCTGTTGTGTAAAGATTCTCACGTTAGCCTGCAGTGGGAGGACTTAGGAAACCGCGCCTCTTTAGATCAAATTAAGCACCTCCAGCCTGGGAATAATATGAGCAAAACCCTAATAAAATTCCGGTGGATGTCAACAGGTTGTTTGTATGGGAAGAGAGATGATGGTCAGAGGTGGAAATCTGGTGTCACAGAGAGCTTCAGACCCACCCTTGAGCTGTGGGCAAGCCCCGGACCCTTTGTGAGGCATGGACCCTGGGCCAAAGGCCAGCCTGCCCTTGAAGGGGATACCACTGATCACAGAGAGCTCTCTGCAGATGTTAGAGAAGGTCTTTGGGAGCTAAAGCTATTGTCAAAATATTTGTTAGAGAATAATGAGCTTGGAGAGCAAGTTGAGAACAAGCTACAGGCTGATGAAGCCAAGATACAGGCTGGGAGCTGGCCCCGAGCCTGGGAAGCAGCATTGTGTCTTCAGGGCCAAGGGGCTGGAAGAGGCAGCCAGAGACAGACCTGGAGCAAAGCTCAGCGGGGGATCCCCATAAGCAAGGACAAGGGCCTCAGCCTCATCCCAGGAAGTCTTGGTCTTGGCTTAACTGAGTCAGGTGGAGGTTGGCCACCATATTGGGGAGTCCAGCTGTGGCCATGCCTTCACCTTCCCGTCTGAATATGATGTCACTTTTTGCTCATCTTAGAGGCAGAGAAAAAGGTACTGTAGAAAGCTCAAGCCTGGTCCCTGGACCCTTAGACAGTGGGTATCTCTGAGCAGGTTACCCTCCTCGAGCCCCAACTAGCCTGTCAGTAAAACGTTTCTAACAAGGTTTTGTGCAGAATTGTTCCAAGGGTCTGAAGCGACCAATGAGTGACCCCTTTTATGATTATAAGCACCAAATAGAGGTTGTCTTAGCCGGTCATCATGACACTCACTTACTATATGTAGATTCATAAATAGCTCCACCAATAGGGAAACGATCCTCCCATGTAGGGGGAACCATTCTCCCTCAATGGCCCCCTGTCTCAATTTGACTCTTCTACCCAGCTCACCCCACCCCCTCTCACCAGGACCCAGGAAGCCTGAGCCACAGGTGGGCCTGGCAGCAGATCCAGCTGTGAGACTGACTGTAAAGGAGGCAGAGAGACGCAGGAGAACTGCAGGGCCATAGAACTGCTCCGGAAAAACGTTTGCTTAGATTCGGAAAGAAGAAAAGATGAATGTGAAGTCCCATTTTGAGTCGCTCGTGGCTATACATCAGCTGCGCCTTAAAGATTGCAACTATTCTAGGTTTGGGGGAAAATAAGTAATGTGCCGATTCAGGAATCAGTGCTATGAGAAAGAGAGATGAGACAAAAAATCTTTCTCTCCTCATCACACAGCCAAGCCCAATTTGCAGCTCATATTTCTGGCTGGAGCATGTGAGAGAAGCATAGCCCGGCAGGCACAGAGAGAAAGCCTGATGTGGGAAGGAGCCTTGCTGGAGCGAAGAGGAAAGAGGGAAATGGCTGAGCATCATGATTACAAGAGGGAGGTGTTGGGAGGGCAGCTGGTGGACCCTGGCAGGGGGAGACCTTCAGCTGGGCAACCAGGAGAACTAGAAAGCACTTCAATTGAAAGAAAAATGTCCTCATCCACATAACTATTTTTCAGGATCAGGCAGAGGAATTGACAATGTTGATTCATTTAGCTCAGCAGTATTCAGGTCAAAATCAATCTTGTCAAAAATCCATCACACACACTCGATAAGTAAGAAAAGGGATACAGGCTCCAGGGGAATCAATCACTCCAGCAGAGAGAGCTGAAAACAGATCTATCACGGAGGAAGCTTGCATTACTCAAAGTACTGCCTCCTGAATTTGACCTAGGACCCCACCCAAGGTCATGGGCATCATCCCCAGCTACAAGCAGCTTTCAGAACTAAGATGGTCCAAGAGTAGGTGTCCATGCAACTGTTAATCCATTTGCAGCCAAAACTCCATCAAGCCTCAGGGTAGATTTATACATGTGCACTGTGCATGGGATCTGTACTTAGCTGGCTGGTGTAGCCCTATGGAAGTTTGCAAGAACCATGACCACTTGACTCTCCTGCTGTCCTCAAGTCAGTGGGCTGCCTCACATCTATGGGGAAGAGATAATAGCCATTTAACAGTTTCCTCACTGGACCTCGACTCCTTCTCTCCCCTGTGGGGCATGCTGAATGGCCTCTACAAAGTTCTCCAGCCCTAGAAAATCACACAATGTACAAGCTGGGGCTCCCCCATGCTCTTCGTCTCTAGACCAGAAGTTGGAATCCCCCAAAACTAGCATGAGGCAAACCTGACTTCCTTAGATTCATAGGAAGCACATGAACGCATCAGAGAAAGTTCCCTGGGTCCCATCTCCACCATCCACTACTGGCTTAAGCCAACAATTTCATTCCATCTGTCCCACTTCATGTGCAAAGTGGAAATGATAATGGTGTACACATATGATAGGATGGACTAAGACTCTCAGAGGCTACTTATAAAAGAACAGCATATAGACCACACTAAGATGAAACTCTTCTTAGACAAAGATCCACGTTGGCCACAATTCGTGGCTTCTAGTCCCATCTTTCTTGACTTTTATTTTTTTGGTTTTTTCGAGACAGGGTTTCTCTGTATAGTTTTGGTGCCTGTCCTGGATCTTGCTCTGTAGACCAAGCTAGCCTCGAACTCACAGAGATCTGCCTGGCTCTGCCTCCCTCCCGAGTGCTGGGATTAAAGGGGTGTGCCACCCGCCGCCCAGCCTTTCTTGACTTTTAAAACATGTTCCCATGCTTGCATGCACTCATCCACTCAGTAAGTATTTATTAACTACAGGCTTCTCTAGCCCTCTTCTAAATGCTGGAGGAGCAGTGAATACATACATGCACAGGACTTAGGAGGAAGGCTGCCTCTAACACAACAGGTAACATTGCAGAAGGAATAAACAGCCCAAGGAAACCTTTGCAGCAAAGGAATGAGGAAGAAAACAATGAGGTGTCCTAGGGAACTATTTGAATTTGGTCCCACAAAGCCCTCTCTGAATGGGGTACACTTGGGCTGAACTTGAAGTGGGAGGAAGAGCTAAAGGAAGTTGAAGGAGTAGACAGCCCAGTGGAGGGTGGTGCAGACAGAGCAGGATAGAAAGGGTCACATCAGTATACTGGTCTTTAGATGTGATGAGAAGTCACTGGAAGCAATGTCATCTGATGATGTGTTTTGGAAACATGGTACCCAATGCTATTTGGAGTGGATCTAAGCAGGGAAGAGTGGAAGGAAGCAAATGAGTTTAGTGGCCTTAAAGAGTTCCAGGAGGGTGGTGGGAGTGTCATTCAAAGAAGCAAAAGTAGTGATGGGCAGTCAGTACTAGTGTCCAGGACACTGTTTTGGAGGCAGAGAAAATGGTACCTGTTGATGAGTTAGATGTGGAGGATAGAGGGGGAAAGAATGGATTCTTCTGAAGTTGTATCTTCAACCACTGGTTCCGTGGGGATACTAACTGTAGCTTGGAGGAAGTTTGGGAGGAAGAGGTTGGGGTGTGGAAGTGCAATGAAGAACTCTGCCAAGTTAAAATGCACGTTAGACTAGAGAGGGACAGTTGGGTCTAAAGGCTTAGACTTGGAGCCATTGCTTAATAGATGTTGACTTAAGATGGAAGACTGGGATGAGCTAGGGACAAGACGAGAGAGCACTGGGAGGAATCCACAAGCCCCCAGAACAGTCACACCCGCTAAATGCCTTTGGGTGTGTAAAGTTTGCTGGTACCTGCTCCAGAGAAAGAGGGGGTTTGGTCCCCTGCAGACTATAACTTGTAGGGTTTTGCTGTTGCTGGATATTTCTAGAAGGTGGGTGGCACCCAGCTCTATTGCTAGCAGTTTTGAGTATTCTGGAGTAGAGGAAGAGGGGAAATGGAAACAGAGTAGATCTCTGCTCTGAGTGTGGTGCAGTGTTACATGAACCTAATGTGGCTCTCTACTGGGACAACCTATATTTACAGGCTTCCTCAGCTTCCCATGACAAGGAGGGCCATTAGCACAGATGCCCCAGAGCTTGAGTTCCAGAACTTCAGGATATCAGCCTGATTCTGCTGTAGCAATCTTTTCTCTGGTCACTCAGTAAAGTTCCCATCAGTCTGAATTGTGTCCAGTTCTTTCACATTCTGCCTGTCATGAGCCTCAGAATCACACACAGTGGGTCAGCAACTCTTTCCAGTGCCTTCCATGCCAAGGCACTATGTACCCAGAGCTAGAGCATCAGGAGGGGCTGCTTACAGCCCCACACCATGGTGGGGTCCAAAGAAAAGGAAAGAGTGTCCATTTGTCCTTTTCCACCTACTGTTATCTCCAGCGGGGAGAAACCCCCATCTCAGAAGCTCATCACCCTTAGGCACACTCTTGAGTCCCTTCTCGACTGCCAGACCACTGAATAATGGCTGAATAGTGGCTCCCTAACACCTAGCACCAAGCCTGTGCCATACTGGGCATGTGATTAATTAATAGCTGACAGTCAACAGATGGATAAACAGCTAGAAGTAAGCTCAAGGAGAAGGGCCCACTAGAGAAGACTTAAGGAGAACATGGAAGCACTTGTTGAAAGAAAGATGCCTATAAGAAAGAGAGATGATACAGTAGAGAGCTGATGATGGTGTCCCAGGTCAGGATGGAGGGGTGAGGCTGTACCCTACTCTGCACCACACACACCGACCTCAAGAATGGTGCAGTGTGAGGCAGGAGAGGAAGTGGGAGGAAATAGGTAATAAAGCTCAATTTCACAGCTGGGTGGGCTGGGGCTGTGCCCAGGGAATTCATTTCTGGGACAGCAAGGCAGCTTTAAGTTCCAGGCTCCCTGTCCGGTTCAGTTCACCCAGTCAGGTGTCAGGATGGATCCAGCCTGGTAATCTAAGCTCTAGAGTCTACATCCCAGACTCCCTCATGGCCTTGCAGCCCACACGCTGCTGCCAGGCCAAACTTAAAGCTGATCTCCAGAGCACACACACACACACACACACACACACACACACACACACACCACCACCACCACCACCACCACCACCACCACCACCACCACCACCACCACCACCACCACTGTAGCTGGTTTTAAAATCACATAACATAATAAAGATGGTCACAATTGACATAGTGCTTCCTAAATGCTACTCACAGACCTGTATCTTCCTCCCTCTCTTCTATCATTCTCCCCACCCGGTCTCCTGGACAAATTGAGCTATGTAGTCCATACTGAATATCATCCTTCCTTAGCCTCCAAGACCTGGAATCACAGGCATGCACCACCCAGCCACCAGTTCTTTTCTTCAATCTTAAGACCAACCTTATTAGTGAGTGAGGTGGTGCTCTTATTTTCACAGATGAGAAGCCAGGGTCTAAGAAAGCTAATATGTCTAAGCCAGAAAGCACTAGACCCTGGATCCAGACAGCTGTCTGACTTCAATTCTCCTACTCCTTCCTCACAGACTTTCAGGAGAAACAAGTCTCAGAACTCACACATTTTGGCGGGCACCCACTGGTACCACTCTGAGGCCTGGGACATGGGTAGAGCAGTGGAAACAGAGAGGAGCACCCTACCTGCATCCTGCCTCCCTAGCCAGATGACCTCGCAGACTCTGGTGAGACTGCTCCCTGTTCCTGACTTGGTCTCCTCTGTCCCTCTTTGTTGATTGTAACTGCCTGGAGATCAGCTGATGCGGCTGGCAGGGCCGAGTGAGCTGGCATGATGCTTCTGCCACAGGAGAAAGGGGCACTTGTTGTGGAGGAAGGATTTCTGGTCCTCAGTGGTGAGAAGTCAGAGAGGCCAGAGGGCACTCCGGGGACACCATGTCCTCTGCTGAAAGTCCAGAGCTGCTGTGGCTCTGTCCTCATAGATGCTGCTCCTCTTTCCAGGGCCTCTTTTCTCTTTCTGAGTCTGATTTCTTATCCAATATCACTTCCTGGTCCCCCCCCACAACCGCGCCGACTCTAAAGCAGTCTGCTCCCCCTTCGCACACACACCTGTTACTTTGACAGCCACTAATTTTTCCTGACGGGAGCATTCACTACAATTTGCAATTACGTGCTGGTTTGTTGTTGCCGAGTCTGAAGCTGGGTGAGGACAGGAGTCATTCCAATCACAACCCCACATGCTCAGCCCAGGGAGCTGCATGCCGTGTTCACACAGCAAATCATCGTCGGATGCATGAAAACATGAATGAACAGATATGGACTGAAAAGGTTTTCTGTCTCAGGGATGGGAAAGCAAGAGTAAACAAAACAGAGTGAAGAAAAGGAGCGTAGGCAGCTGTGACGGGTGAACTTCCCCACCGTAGGGCTCAGATAACTTCTAGAAGAACTGGTGAGAATGTGATTGATTTGTAGCTGGTGTTCTGAGTGAGCAAGAGGAAGCTGTGCTGGTTTATTTAGGTGTCAACTCACCTAGGTTAAGGGACAGCCCCAAAGCAGGTCAAACATTGTCTCTGGGTATTGCCAAGAATGGGTATGGAAGAAACTGGCAATTGAACCAGCTGAATGAAAGAGAAGACTGTGGCCAAAATCCAGCGAAGAAGCCAAGGAAGGGCAGAGAGAGCCATCTTCCCCTGGCACTGAGAGCAGAGTTTGAGGATCTCTAGCCTTCGGACTCCAGATTTGAATCAGAAGTCTCCTGAGTTCTTGGGGTTTGGGCCTCAGACTAGAATCTCACCTTTTGCACTCCTTGGTTCTGAAGTCTTCAGACATGGGCTGAGCTCTGTTGGTTATTCAGCTTTTAGAGGTCATTTTGTGGGACTTAACCCTGATAACCACATGACCTTAATACGTCTCTACTTCTATATATCACGTATGTATTCATATGTGAATATATGTTTGTCTATCCCTACCATATCTTTATATATGATACATGCATACATATATACAACATACATATATGTGTGTGTGTGTGTGTGTATTATATAACACATCTTCCACTCATTTATCCACCATCCAAACATCTATCTATCCATGCATCATCCATCTACCTGTATCTATCCGTCCTTCCTTCTATTCATCCATCTATTCATCCATCCCTTCATCCACCATCCATCTGTACATCCAACATACATACATACATATATATAGCCATCCAGCCATCCACTCTATTGGTTGTGTTCTGCCCAATACAGAGGCTCACCGCCCATCCATTTGTACATCCAACATCCAGCTAGCCATCCCTCCATTCATCCCTCCCTCCCTCCATCCATCCACCCCTCCATCCCTCCATTCATCCCTCCATCCATCCATCCCTCCATCCATTCATCCATCCTATGGGCTGTGTCCTGCCCAATGCAGAGGTTCACCAATCTGATGGTTAGAGACTTAAAGTTGCCACTTTCCTAAAGAAGACATCTAACCCTGAGATTCCCCACTAACACCCTCCTCTTGCACAGCAATAATGAATTGCCCCTTAGTTAGCTCCTCTGATCCTGGCTGTTCCAGTTTCTGATTTTAGAAACCCCATCACTTTTGGTGCCATGGGGGCAGGGAGAAGCTGAGATCCTGGGCTATGGGTTCCAGTCCACTGGGCCATGTGATGGGTGGGAAATTGACTGGAATGAGGAAACCATGACCCAGAACAGCAAACGCATTCCCTGGAAAGCTCAGACTTTAATAGCAGGGTGGAGCTGAGAGAAACACCAATTGCTCACACCTGGCTGGAAACTCACTTTAGCTGTCATAGCAGCAGCTTGAAAAGGTTCTGGGTGCATCTTGGCTGGTCCAGGTGGTGACAGGAATAACCACCCATGCTAGTGATCCCACAGGAGATCGATCAAGCAGTGAGTCTCAGAAAAGCAGAGCCAGCCAGCCCCAGCCAGCCCCAGCCAGCCCCAGCCAGCCCCATCCCTCATCACCATGGTTGGCGTGCAAAGAAAGCCACCAAACAACTTCTACCATAGCACTGTGACATCAGCCAGGCCAACAAGCTTGGTGTATAGTTAGGATCTCAAACGCCAGCATGTTAAAGGCATGGATGGCTTCAAGGGTGGTGCTTGGGAGACAGTGCAGCTTTTTTAAGAAGTAGAGCCTTGTGGAAGGGTCTGTAGGTTATTGGAATTGTGCAAGTGAAGCTCCTGCCTCGTGCTTCTCTGCTTCCTGTCCATGAGATGAATCATTTTGCTCTGCCCATGGGCTCCCTGCCATTGCTGGGTGGCACCAAAGACCTAAAAGCAATGGGTTCACCCAAGCTGGGGCCAGAGACTGTAAAACCACAGGCTAAAGGAGACCTCTTCTCACCTTTTGCTTCTCTCTCTCTCTCTCTCTCTCTCTCTCTCTCTCTCTCTCTCTCTCTCTCTGTGTGTGTGTGTGTGTGCATGTTGCACATCCCTCCCATAGGCAATTTACAAGGGCTGACAGGAAGGAGGGTTTGTGTAAACAGTTGAAATGCTTACTGAAAGCTACTTTTAGAAATCCTCGCATTTGCTCTTTCACTGGCTCGTTCATTTATTCTGTGAACCTGTATGAGACTGTACTTTTTCCCAGCACTGTGCTAGCCACTGGATTTTAATGGCTAAACAAATGTCATATAGTCTCTGTCTTTATCGTGATTGACAAAGAGACTCAGAACTTAACCTGGTATTCCCTAACTGAAATGAACACATGAGAGGCAGAATGATGGGAGAAGAGATTGCATTGCACAAATGAAGGAGGAATATATTGTCCTTGTTTTAAACTGTTGCTGCCTTAGCCATGGCTGACCTAATCAGCAATTGGAACTCCACCACTACCAGTAGCAGTTTGGCTACAAGGCCCACAGCCTGAGGGGATTCTGTTCCCTCAGGCATCAACTCTTTCAAAGCTAAGAAGGGAACTTGATCTGTGGTGATATTGTATTTGTGCTGAAATGTGGTGATATTTTATTTGTATGTTAATAAATAAAGTTTGCCTGGAGATCAGAGGAAATAGCAAGCCATTAACACAAAAGTCAGGCAGTGGTAGCACATGCCCTTAATCTGATCACTTGGCAGGCAGGGTCTCTTTGTATTCAAGGCCATACTAGGGAACAACCAAACGTGGTAACACATGCCTTTAATCCCAGTACCAACCATAGAGACCTGGAGGTCTGTACAGGCAGGCAGTGACAAGGAAGTGAAATAGCTGAGCTAAGAGCCAATGAGAGGGCAGAACAGCAAGGCAATAAAGGCATGGGAAGACAGGAAGTAGCTCACTTTTGGGAGCTGCAGAGCTGGTGAAGTAAGGTTGGTTGGTGGCTCTCACTATTTCCCTGATCTCTAAGGCTTTCACCCCTATATTTGGCTCCATGTTTTTTATTTAATAAGACTGCTTAGAAATTCATCTACACTTATCTAAATCTCTGTCCCTCTAAAGAACTCAAGATTCAAAGGTTGAGGTGGAATTCTGTTCCTCAGAGATGCTGAATAGCAAGTTGCTCATCTCCTCTCCTTTCTTGTGTCTTCCAAAAAGCTCTTGTCCTTCTCCTTGCTCCCACTTAAAAACCCTTCTCCATCTGGCTCCTCCCTACTACTTCCTGTCAGCTAGTTGCTGACTCAGCCTCTTGACCGCAAGTGAATTTTATTTAATGAAACAAATGTAAAACATCTTTGCATCATTAAACAAATGTTCCAGAGCATAAACAGAAGTAACACACCTTAAAATAAATAATCTACAACATTTTCCCCTTTTTGTCTAAAAAATATGAAAAGTTTTACCTTTAACATAATTAAGACTGTATACACAAGAACAATTATCAAGTAAAGATTACATTAACAATATAATGAATTTCAGCTCACTTGTGTCTGACACAAGTGAGAAAATACTCCATTATCTATCCTATCTTAGTGAATCTAAAGTTTTTTACCTAATTTACTCTCTATCATAATTAAGTAAAACTGGAACTATAACTATCTAGTCTTCAACTCCATCAAAGGCCTCAGAAGGACATATTATTTAAGTATAATGAAGTGCATTGCAAACAACTTCCAAAAACTCTAGAAATGACAGAGACATCTGACTACCTGGACAGTCACCCAAAGTTCCCCTCAACATTGGGGTATCTATCTTTAGCCTACAGGCCTAGAGTATTAGGCAGACTTCTCAGTAAAGCAGGAAATTTGAAGGACTGTCCTACCTTGTATTGGCAAAGTTCATCAGTCATTTTTCTCTGTGTCCTGCAGAATATCTGACAGATTCTTCTGTGAAGCAGGGATTTTGAAGGACTGTCCTGCCTTGTTTGGGCAAAGTTCAACAGCTTTTTTTTCCTGTATGACCTGAATGTACACTCTGCACAGCACATTGTCAGCAGTCAAAGGCAAGAACAGTTTCTTTGCCCAGTAGCTAACCTTGCCACAATGAAAGCAAACTCCATAAGGAGTTTTTTCAGTGCTCATCATCTTCTCTGACGTAAATTGGTGCTGCCAGGAGCAGATGTGTCTCATTGTCATGAAAAACTTTAAGTTAACAAAACATTTTAAATGCCATATTCTATAGATCTTTGACGTATTTGAAGACCATTCATCTAAAATATATCTATTTAACCTAGAAAACATACCTAATATATCTATAAATTTCATTGTTATAAATGAATAAATACTGACCTATGTTTCTTGATTGTCCTATATAGTTTATAATAATAGCTTTCAAAAACTAGAACTTTACCTTATATTTTAAATGAACTACATAGATACAATACCTAAACAAGAGCAGAAACATACATGCAATATGTTATAACAAAAATAACCTTATTATATCAATGTACAAAAGTCCTTTGAACAAGAGTAGAAACATATATATAGTATAAATAAAAGTAACATTAAATTTGTATCAATATACTATATTCCCCTAAATGATAACAAACATCCATGACCTACCAAATAACAAAATACCCCTTTTGGGAATGTAGATGTTGTGTTCTCCCCTCTGTGGATGAACCATCTTTAGGGTCCCAGAGAGAAAATTTTGAGATAATGACCAAGTTGCGGGAAGATGAGCAGTAACCTTTGCTGATAGATATCACCTGTCAAGATTCTGGAGGTCTCCCTTGACCACACCTGATTCATCTTATTCCTGAAGGAATCTACAACCTCTTGTCTTTTGTGGGAACAAAACTCCAAAGAATTTTTGATTTCCATTTGAGAAATACATTTTTTATTTCTTTTTTAAAGCTAAGATAGCCTTAAAGTATCTAGGTTGGTTCAATTTTGCAGTCCTGTTCACAACCCCATGTCTCTTAGCAGCTGTTGTTTGCTTCTAACATTCAAAAATATTCAAAATCAACACAATACTATATAGGATCCAGACTCCCTGTGTGTTTCCTACCTTATGTGGCTTTTGTCTTTTACTCTCTCTTTAAAGACTATATTTTTGCTGGGCGGTGGTGGCGCATGCCTTTAATCCCAGCACTTGGGAGGCAGAGCCAGGCAGATCTTTGTGAGTTCGAGGTCAGCCTGGTCTACAGAGCGAGATCCAGGAAAGGCACAAAGCTACACAGAGAAACCCTGTCTCGAAAAACCAAAAAAAAAAAAAAAAAAAGACTTTATTTTTAAACTATTTCTTCCTACAACTTCCCACACCCATATTCTTTCTTTCTTAAGCCTGAGCACATTGTTAAACACACTAAAACCTGTTTAGAGGCTTTTTTCCCCATCTGGACCTCTTTTACTGCATAACTTTTAGCCTTTTGACCATGTGAGCAAACCTTTAAACTGCTAACCTCCACCTGAATTCTCTGCATGTGGTTCTTGGCTGGCTCTGTCTGATTCTGGGCTAGTGAAAGCCAGGTCTAAAGCTCAAGGCCTGGATCATGACCAAGAACTCCATTCAACCTTCCTAGAGTTCTAGAATGCCAATGCAATGCTTGCACTGTGGTAGGTGTTTTTTACTTAGTCTTTTGTTCCTACTTAACTGACTAGCTGTTCAAGGGCTCACTCTCTGGCAGAAACTGTCCGTCAGAAACTCTTAAAGGAGATTATATATATATATATATATATATATATATATATATATATATATATATATATATATATATATGGGGGATATAATCTCCTTTAAGAGTTTCTCAAGAACTATGGAAATTCAAGAACCACATTGGGTGCCAAAATATTTTTTTTTTCTCTTCTGGAGGATCTGACACCCAGCTCCCAAATAAATCACACATAGAGGCTTATACTTAATTATAAATGTCTGGTCTTAGCTTGGCTTGTTTCTTGCCAGCTTTCCTTAACTTAAATTAGCCCATCTACCTTTTGCCTCTGGGCTATTTCCTGTTCTCTTGCTTCCGCAAAGCTTACTCTTACTCTATGGCTTGCTGTGTAGCTGAGTGGCTGCCCCCTGGTGTCCTCCTCGTCCTCTGACTGCTTCTCCTTCTATATATCCTCTCTGCCTGCCAGGCCCGCCTATTTCTCTCTCCTGCCTCACTATTGGCCGTTCAGTTCTTTATTAGACCAGGCAAAGTAACACAGCTTCACGGAGTGAAACAAATGCAACACAAACAAAAGTAGCACCCCTTAAAATACTATTCCCCAACAGGAATAGTATGTGCTAAGACCCCGAGGTTGGAAGGAAAGGAAGGTCAGTGTACCTAAAGCAGAAAGAAGAGGAAGTTTGATGGCTCTGGGTGTATCCCTGTAACCCAGGAGAGTTGGGAAGGTAGGCCCAGATTTCATACTTGAATCTAAAATGAGGGAAGGACAGCTCAACCAATTCTGTGTTCTGGAAACACAGAACCAACCAGGTCCCCTGGTGCACTAAGGGCCCTGGGCAAACATCCTTAGGAAGCCATATAAGGTCTCTAAGAGTGTTCTTTGCTGGTCTCAGCATAACTACACACTCCTGGGATAAAATATGGCATAGTCCCAAGAGGGAATCCTAGATAGCAATGTAAAATAAACAAACCACAACTCCATACAAAACAGCACACAGACAGACCTTGAAAACATTGTTCCAGGTTAAATATGCCACACACAGAGGACAAATTTTGAATATATTTCATTTACTTATATAAAATATTTAGAATAGAAAATTTCAGAGACAATGTAATTTGATGTATGTTATATTATTGTCATTGTTGTGTATCCATTTCCTCCAAGATTGAAACATTCTATCCTGCATGGAAGCTCCTTAAGTAGTAAGGTAAACAACTCAAATAGGAAGTCCCTGAAACTGACCAGATTTTCTAGGCTCCCTTTCCCAAGAGTACGCAAGTCAAGGAGCTAAGAGTTACTCTTAGAGAAGCAAAGCTGCAAAGAAGACTCAGACCAGCAAAGAAGACTCAGACTAGACCAGCTGCCGCGAAGAAGCAGAAACCAGCAGAGCTGCCTGGACAAGGTTTACAACTGAATCACCTGGAAAGGACACTCTCCAGGCTGTTGAGCTGCCTGCAGGCTGTGCAGTGTGCTTCAGGATCCCATCTTTGTGAGCTGTCACCCCTGCTGAGGAGAGCTTTGGTGATGCAGCTGTCTTTGGGCATTTCTGCTCCTGTAATTACCCTTTAACCCATATTCCTGTAAGTAACCCCAATAAAACTCATTGGTTCAGGAAGTTGGGCTTTGGTGCTATCCATGCTTTGGTCTGTCATGGGCTCCCTATTTACAGTGAGTAGACATGTGGATAGCATCTCCCCAGGAAACGTTTCATCACACAACAGTCATATTTCTCCCTCCTTTTTCTTTATGCTTTCTTCCTTCTCTTCACTCCTCTCTGCTCCTTCATCTGCAGTCCTTTCCCCTCCCTTTAGCTCCTCTTCTTTTTCTCTCCATTGTAGAGAGCCGTGCACGGCCACGCCTCAAAGATGGCGCCGTCCGGCTTCCGCCTTCCCGATGGCAGGTGTTCTCTGGGACAAACAACTCTTTATTTGGCTTGGGCGTGGAATCTGGCTTGCTTGCGTATGTCTGACCCTATCGGCATCGTCCACATGGCACTACAGGGTTGTTTGCCCAGTGGCTATAAAGGGCGTGGGCTGGCTTTCCCCAGGGTCAGAAGATTGTTCAAGGTTCCTGAATAAACTGCTTGGAGAAGAGCCTGGTGTTGCGCCTTCCTTGCTGGTCGAGGCGGACGCGACACTCCATGACTTTTCTCTTGCTGTTTTCCTCCCTTCATATTTACTTTTTTCCTTCCTCCCTCCCTTCCTTCTTTCCCTTTCTTCATTCTCTGTTTTTTTTTTCTTTTTTGCTGATTTTGTTTCTCTTTTCTTTTTTTTCCAGATAGGGTTTCTCTGTGTAGCCCTGGCTGTCCTGGAACTCACTCTGTAGAGCAGGCTGGCCTCGAACTCACAGAGATCTGCTTGCCTCTGCCTACCAAGTGCTGGGATTAATGGTATGCACCACCACCACACGGCTGTTGCTTTCTTTTTATTGGTAAGTTGATTTCTGTCCCACATGAATATGCATACATAAAGTGCTTCATATGGATGGTTTACCGTACATTAATAATTCCCTGTGGCTAACTTTTGTATGTCTCAGCAAATCCCTTTCTACACCAGGATCATGGGAAGAGGCTTCTATGTTGTCCTCCAAAACCTTAGCTTCTTCCCTCCCTCTCTGATTTGTTCTGATTCTAGAGTGAGATGGAAGCCAAGTCTCATCTCCTCTACATATCCAGTTACTTTTAGTGAAATTTGATTTCTAGTCCCTGTGCGACAAAGCATCTCTGCCCGACACATCAGAGGACAGTGTTCATATAAGTCTGTTTCTCGACTCTGCCCACTGTGTTCTTTTGATCTGCTTGGTTTTCCTACATTGATGACATATTTGTGTAATCTTTCATAACAAGCCTTCCCAAGCAATCCTTCCTTCCACTTCTGCTGTGATCTTCAAGGCTGTGCTAGCTATTTTTCAATTTATACATTTCCCCATAAATAACAATAAGTCTCTTGGTTTCTGCATGCAAAGTGCTGCTGGCATCTTCACTGGCGTCTCCCTGAATTTGTAGAGCAGTTTAAGACAAACTGGCTATCAAATATCTGTAAACTGTAATATCAAATAGGAGAACATGAGACATTTTCCATTTACTTAAGTTTTCCTTTTTCCTTTCAGTAATGTGTAGTTTCCTTTATTTAATTTAACTTGTCACAAGTTATTTGATGGGTTTTAATATTAGTTATTTGAGAATTTCCTGCAGTGTATTTTGCTCATATTTACCTCCTCCCCCAATTCCTTTTAGACCCATCCTCCTTCCTTTACTACCCACCCATTTTTTTTGTATATATATATATATATATATATATATATATATATATATATATATATATATCTTTTTTTACTAAAAAAATAAGACCAATTTATGCTGCCCACATACTCTCGGATGTGTGGCCTTTCACTAGAGGATGGTTAACCTACAGTAGCCACACTGGCTCTCCCTCCCCCCAGCCAGTATCACTTGCCAGTAGCTCCTTAGCTAGGGGTGCAACTTTGTGGTCCCCTCCCCTCCTACTGTAACTCTGCTAAATGGAAACAGTATTCGACTAATTCCTAGTGACTTATTACTGTACCCGAGAATCAGGCATCTTTCCTGGCTCATCAGAGAAGCATCGTTTTTTGTAGGAGATGGAGATGGTCATCAACACAGATACAGCTTGTTAAGGGGCAAAGAATAAGAGGCCGAAGAATGTTTGGCTGTAAGTGGGATGTTTACATCACACTCCCCTCCCTAAGGCTCAGGGATCATCCCTTAAGAGAGAGTGTGAAGATTGCAGGAGCCTGAGATGGTGGATGACTGACTACAAAGGAAATTCTTTTCTGCACACAACAAGTTCATGTAGGAACTCACAGCGGTTGTTGACAGCTTGCATAAAACCCATGCAAGCTCTAGCCAGACAAAATTCCAGCATTATTTGATGGTTTTCATACTAATGTAATTAATAATACCACTTAATTTCTTCCTTCCTTTTTTTTTCTTTTTTTTGTAAGCCAGGGTTTCACCTCACTGTGTATCTCAGAATGGCCTGGAATTTACAACCCTCCTGCCTCAGCCTTCTAAGTGCTCTGAGAGCAGTTGTAAACTTCTATTCCTGGCTTATAATGGCCTTTCTTAAATTTCGTTTTCTTATTGCTTTCTCTCAGTCAGAAGAAATGCTAAAACTGTGCTAAAATGTCTCCAGTCCCAATGACCTGAGTGTCTACACTTTGTATCAAACATATAGCAATCATGCCATTTGCATACAGTGACACTTTTCATTCTTTTCCAGTGCATACACTTCGTATATATTTTATGGCTGAGTTGCACTTGCTAGGGCTTTCAATTCAGTGTTGAGAAGAACTGATGACAGGTGTTCTGTTCTCCTTAAACTCATCATTATTATTTACTTACTCACTCATTTATTTTTCATTAAGCAGGATTGCTTTTGTCAATTCTTAATTTCTCCCCAATTTTTAAAAATCATATAGTTACAAAATTGATAAATATAGAGATTATATATGAATTTTTACTTTATGAATTTGTGAACCTAAAGGATTAGACTATTGGATTTTCTAATGTTAAATTTTTCCTTGAATTCCTGAAATAAGCCCAAATGGCCATGACATATTATTCTTTATACATATGGATTGAGTTTTTCATTTATTTTAACTTGAGATCTGTTTTCAAGAGCAGTGTTAGCATGTAATTTTTCCTTTCTTGTAATGTACTTGTCAAGTTGCTATTAAAATTATGCTGGCTTCATAAAATTTAGCTGATTTTTTTTTTCTATTTTCTGAAAGAGTGTATTTAAGATTGGCAATTTAAATCTTTTTCCCTAAAATTGTATGAGAACTTACCAGTGAAGTCACTTGGGCCCAGAATTTTCTTCATAGGTTTGAGATAAGGATTCATTTCTTGAACTGTTTGAAACTGTTCAGATTTTGATTTCTTTTTATGTCAGCATAAAATGTGTTTTTTCATTTCATTAAAAATTTAAATTCCTTAACTCAGGGTCAGATCATTTATGATATCATCTTACTGTTTTTAGAACTGTTTGCGATGGTGACTGCCTTTTTTATTCTTGACATAAGTTGTTTCTTATTTTTTTGATCAGCCCACCTAGAGTTTTACGAAACTCATTATGGTTTTTAAAGAACCAGAGCTTTAGCTTTGTTTATTTTCTTAAAAAATAAGTGTTTTTTATTTATGTGTGTGTTTCTGTGTGTCTTCTGGAAGTGTATGTGAAGAGTAGGCAGGTGCCATGGAGACTTGAAAAGACTTGAAGCATGGAGCTGCCTTTACAGGCAGTTGTGAACCGTTCAGTGTGACTGCTGGGAACGAGCCCAGGTTTTCTGGAAGATCAGCAAGTGTTCTTAACCATTCAGCGGTCACTCTAGCCCTGTGTCTTTTCTCTAGTGTACATTTATTTTCTATTTATTGATTTCTGCTTTTGCTGTTTTCTCACTTATTTTTCCTTGAGGCTAATTATTGCTTGTTGCCTGAGATGTTTTGAAAGGGATACACAGACAATTGATTTTCCCCCTTTCTTTTCTAATATGAGCCTTTAAAACTTCAAAAAATATCTTTTTAGGATTTTAAACCTTTGTGTACTTATTGCTATGGGTATTCTCAAATACTTCCATGTAGCAATTTTGTAAATTTGTCCAGCTTTTTTACTTCTTCTATATGTAATAAAATTGAACTCAAAGCATCAATATAGATTAAAAAATTATAATTAAGATGGAAAAAATAAGAATAATTTAGGTAGTGGATGGCATAACACACTTTTTAACTTAATGAACTTCATTCTATAGAGTATGACCACTAGAGAATTTTTTTTTTTTTTTTTTTTTTTTTTTTTTTTTTTTTGGTTTTTCGAGACAGGGTTTCTCTGTGTAGCTTTGCGCCTTTCCTGGAACTCACTTGGTAGTCCAGGCTGGCCTCGAACTCACAGAGATCCGCCTGGCTCTGCCTCCCGAGTGCTAGGATTAAAGGCGTGAGCCACCACCGCCCGGCCCACTAGAGAATTTTTAATGAGAGGATCAAATCTGTATTTTCGAATATTGATCAGTAGTGTAATTAACATTTACAAATAGTTCCTGTGTTAGGAGGCAGGGGGTTAGATATGCATAGTGAAATCGAATTGCCTAGGTTTGAACATCAGCCCTGATATGTATTAGCTATGTGACCTTGGATAAACTTTCCCAGTCTTCCTTATTTACAAAATAAGTATAATGACAACAGCTAACTCATGAGGTTATTGTAAGAGAGTTGAATGACGTTGTGTCTACCATTTCCAAGACATGGCCTAGACCATGGTAACACTAGTAAACACTTACTGATCTTTATTATGATTAATTTCATTTTAGATATAGAAAAAGACTCCGAGACATAAAGTTAACTTGCCTAAATTCCCCCTACTTGTGCTAGGACTGGAAGACAGATTTAGATGTCTCCAAACCAATGGCTCAAGCTGAGTGAATGTAAGATGAACTGGTAGAAGAGGAAGTGTAGCAAGGTGGCTCACGCAATACCCAGGAATAAAGCCCCAGGGACGTAAATTTGAGTGATGACAGAGTAAGGAAGGAAGGAAGAAATCTGAGAGTCATGACAAAGGAAATACAGAACTTAATGACTAACCCGTTTGGGGACAGGAGTTGGGGGGGATGGAGAAAGAGGAGTAATAGCTGAGTCACAGTGCCAGATTGGGCTTCCATGAAATAATAGACAGAAATAGGAGATCCAAGAGAGGAAGTGAGTGTTCAGAGGAGGTGCTGTGCTTGGCTTCAGACACATCGGGAGAGAGCCATCGGACACTTACTCAGAGCTTGGACTGTAGACTGTAGAGAGCATCCTTGGAGAGGAGGCAGTTAAAGCTTTAGCAGTATGTGTGATCCCTAAGTGAGAGAGTAAAGAGACAGGAACAAAGCCCCAAGGACTGAACCTTGGGACAGAGCCAATGTTTATTTATGGATGTTCTAGAAAGGAATAAATAGGCATGTAGATAAGGGAACTGGTGAATGTAATCTACTCAGACTTTCAATAAGCCTTTGGCAAGATTCCATTTCAAAGACTATAAGAAATCAGGGCATGATGGGCACAAGGGGAAAGCAGTTTTGTTAGAAGCAAGAAATGGGCTCAGAAAAGAATGGGTAAGAGTAAATGGATGATCCTTTCTCCAAGGAGATAAGGATGAAGGATCAGTGCTAGGTCTTTACATGATCTTGATAAGGGCATTTCCAATAAATTCTCCATGGTTCCAGTTGACTTTAAATTATTTCCAGAAGCAAAATACGAAGCTTAAGATACTAGACTGTAGAGAGACTTTAAGAGTCTGTGTGGATGGGAAAGACAAACTGATCCACAGGAGCGCCACTCCCATGAGTTTGCCTCTCCATGTAACTGAGGCCTGAGCTGCCAGCTTAGTTATGGCTCTAGGGCTAAGTTCATCTGTAATCTGGTCCAACCTCCTTGACCTCTGTATCAAGTCAGCCCTCACCCGTGGATCTAATGGCTATCCTTGGCCCCAGCTTTAGAATATGGATCAATACAACCCAGCAACTACTTAATAGCACTTGCTGTGGGTTTAGTGTCTGTAAGTACTAGTGTGGTCTCAGTCCTCAAGTGGTTCAAAGTTGAGAGTTCTTGCCCTCATCAATTTCCAGAACAGTACCACACACAGGCCAGGGTACTTGTCTTGCTCTTATGCGTCGCAGAAATAGCAGGAGCCAAATGTTCCTCTGATCCCCTACGTGTTGCAGCCTGTAAGAGTTGGAGCCATGTACTAGCTTTAGCTAGCAGAATGAGCTGGAGAGAAGGTTTCATTTCGGAGGCTAGACATTTAAGATCAGCTCCATCTCTCAATTCCTTTGTCATCTTCAGAAATGGTCAACAAGCCCTCTCTGGGCTTCACACTAGAGAAGTAAATTGAGTATGGTAAGGGTGGAATGCAGCTGGTCTGCCTCTTAACCAAACCCAATCCATCTATACCATCAGACACTATTGTTTTCCAGGATCTAGAATCTTCTAGCTAAGGTCCTCCCGGAGGACCTGCCTCCAGTCTCCCTCCACCCCAACCCTCTTCTTCCTTCCTTTCTGTTGTCTCTCCTTCCAGACTCACTTCTTGTATAACCTCCTGGTTTTCTATAATGCAGACTAAGGGCTTTTTGGCTTTGGCTTTGGCTTTCTGGCATCTAAGGTCATTTCCCAAGGTCACCTGATTCGGTGTCCGAAACTCCTGGGAGACAATCTGTTTATTCCACTCTGTCACCATCAGCTCTGATCAGGGTGAGCACAGTTACCTAGCAGAGCAAGCCATAGAGGTTGTAGGTGGGCTGCTTTTCTGAGAAGGAAGATGGCTGGGGAGGCTGTCGTACCTGCATGTGCCTCCCCTTACTTGACACGCAAAGAAACAAAAGCCAAGGGAGTTTCGGTGTTTTGCCTATGATCTTAATTTAGTTTTCCCTATACCACATTTTAAATTAATCTTAAAACTTAGCATATAAAGTAACAGGATTTATTATGAAATTTTCATACATTTGAGGCATAGTACTTTGTTCTCATTCATTCTCCTAATCCACTGTCTTCTCGCTTTCCGACTCCCTAATAGTCCTTTCCTACCTTGAGTTTTCATGTCACGTATTTAGTACCCTCTTTTTCCTTCCTGTCCCTCCTTGAGATCTCTTCTTCCTCTCACGGTAACACACACACACACACACACACACACACACACACACACACACACACACACACACAAATTCATGTTATGCATATGAAAAAATGTGTCTTTATGAGGCTGGCTAGTTTTACTTAACATAGTGATTTACAGTTCTATCCAGTGCTATTCACTTACTTGTAAAGGTCATAATTTCACTTTTTGTTATGGCTGAAAAGAATTCCACCTTGTGCATTTTCCCACATTTTCTCTTTCTTTCTTCCTTTCTTCCTTCCTTCCTTTCTTTCTTCCTTTTTTTCCTTTTTTTGGTTTTTTGAGACAGGGTTTCTCTAGGTAGCCCTGGCTGTCCTGGAACTCACTTTGTAGACCAAGCTGGCCTCAAATGCAGAGATCTGCCTGCCTCTGCCTCCCAAGTGCTGGGATTAAATGCATGCGCCACCGCTGCAAGGCCTCACATTTTCTTTATCCATTCACCTCTTGCTGGGTCTTTGCTGGTTCTGTATCTTAGATATTTTAACAGCATAAACATGGATGCACAAGTGTCTCTGAGAGAGACATGCTGACTTAGATTCCTTCAAGAATGATTCAGTGGGATAGTGATTCTGTTTTCAGGTTTGTTAGAGGAATCTCTGTATTAATTTCCGTAATGGCTGCACCAGTTTGCATTCCCATTGCAGTATATAAGGGCTCCTCTTTCCCCACATCCCTGCCACACTTGGTGGTGGTGATTTTCTTGATGATAGCTCTTCTAACCAGAATGAGATAGACTCTCATTAACTTGCCTCACCCTGATGATTAAAGATATCGAACCCGCCGGGCGGTGGTGGCGCACGCCTTTAATCCCAGCACTCGGGAGGCAGAGGCAGGCGGATCTCTGTGAGTTCGAGGCCAGCCTGGTCTACAGAGCGAGATCCAGGAAAGGCGCAAAGCTACACAGAGAAACCCTGTCTCGAAAAAACCAAAAAAAAAAAAAAAAAAAAAAAAAAAGATATCGAACCCATTTTCCAGTGTTTGTCATTTGTTATGTTTTCTTTTGAGAACTGTCTGTTCAGTCTATTAACCCATCTGTTGATTTGATAGGATGATTTTTTTGTTGTTTAATTTTTGTAGTTCTTTGTGTGTTATAGATACTAATCCATATGCTGTATAGTTGGCAAAGTAGTTTCCCCCCATTTTGTGGGGTATATCTTTACTCTGAAAATGTCTCTTACCTATAGAGCAGTGTATATAATTTCACACAGTCTCCTTTGTGAGTTCTTGGGATTGTTGCCTGCACTATTAAAGTCCTTCCTAGAAAGTCTTTGCCAATACCCATATAACAGACCGGTCCCCTAGGTTTGCCTCTATTTCAGAGTTTCTGTTGTTAAATTAAGGTCACTGGTCCATTTTAAATGAGTTCTTGTGCCATATGAGAAATACGGATCAAATTCTATTTTTCTATGTGCAGATATCCAATTTCCACAACACCTTTGTTGAAAGGCTGATTTTTATTTATTTATTTATTTTTTACTAAACGTTGCTTTTTGACAACTCTTTCAAAAAGGAGTTGGCTGTAGCTAAGGAGGCTTATTTCAGAATCCTCTATTCGAATCCATTTGTCTACATAGTTCTTTTTAGTGGAGTACCGTGAAGATTTTGTTATTCTGACTCTGTAGCATAATTTGAGAACAAGTATTTTGGTATCTCTTGCATTATTCTTTCTGACTAGAATTTGACTCCTTCGGAGGCATCTGTGTGAATTTTAGGACTTTTGTTGTTGTTGTTGTTCTGTGAGGAATGTCACTAAAAATTTGATGGGGATTGTGGTGGGTCTCCTAAATCACATTTTGACACTGAAGGGATAATCACAGGTAATTGCCTATTAGATACTGATATATGTCAGTAATATGCTGACTGGTATTTACAAATATTATTACATAGTTACAAGTATTTATATATATTAGGAAATACATACTCTTTTAAAAAGATTTTTATATTTACTTTATGTGTATGGTTGTATGCCTGAGTGTATGTATCAATATCACATGTGTTTAGGTACCCACAGAGCCTAGAAGAGGGAGTTGGATTCCCTGGAACTAGAGTTACAGGCAGTTGTAAGCCACCTGATATAGGAGCTAGGGCTGGAACCTGGATTTTCTTCAGTAGCAATAAGTGCTTTTAACTGCTGGGCCATCTCTCCAGTCCATAAAATGAAATATTTTTATTGTCCCTGTCTAAAGTTATGGTTTCTATTGCTGTAACAAAACACCATGACCAAAAAGCAAGTTGGGGAGGAAAGGGTTTATCCAGCTTACACTTCCACATTGCTGTCCATCACCAAAGGAAGTCAGGATAGGAACTCAGACAGGGCAGGAACCTGGAGGCAGGAGCTGATGCAGAGGCCATGGAGGGGAGCTGCTTACTGACTTGCTTCCCATGGCTTGCCCAGCCTGCCTTCTTATTGAACCCAGGACTACCATCCCAGGAATGGCACCACCTACGCTCCCTCATTGATCACTAAATGAGGCAATGCCTTAGAGCTGGATCTTATAGAAGCATTTTCCCAAATGAGACTTTTTCCTCCCTGACAACTCTAGCTTGTGTCAAGTTAACATAAAATCAGCCAGTACAGTCCCCTTCTACAAATAAATGAAGTAATTAAACCAAATATATATATATATATATATATATATATATCTAATGTGTAGGAGAACTGGGTTTGAACTATACCATTTCCTACTTTGTGAAAGACTACTTTCTAGTTTACATAATAAAATATTTCATAGAATTTACCATGCTAAAAAGGTGCTAGAGGCAGTGGATGCAGATGCATTAGGATTATGTTTGCATGGTAGTATTACTAACAGGCTGGGACCATCAAGGGGATCCACTTGTAATGTGCCAGCTGAAAGACCCTGTCCACAAATGTCTTGCAAAGCTAATATAAGTACATAATGCATTTCTACCAAGTGAGTGGGGGAAAAGGTACCAGGGAGGATAACTCTAGTTTCTGCTAACCCACCCTGTCAGGTGTCCATTTGCAGTAGACAGATTTCTCATCTGGGAAGGCCCAACCTGGGAACTCTAAGTCCCCATTTCAAGGAAGATCAGGAAATAGTAGAGAGACATTAACTAAGCACCAGCCATCAAACACTGTGTGGATGTGCAGTCGTGCAGCCACGGTGCATTCCTGGACACGGACCAGGTGTCAAGAAATGGTGAAAGGGTCCAACCCAGTAGGGTTGGTGCAAGCCCCCAGCGATGGCATGAAATTTCCCTTACCAGGTAGGAACAACACTTTGAACAGACAGACACACATGATAGCAGAGGGCATGTGCAAAGAGGAGGCAGAGGGCACGGGCCATAAGCAGTGTGATGTCAGAGGGCACGGGCTGTAAGCAGTGTGATGTCAGAGGGCACGGGCCATAAGCAGTGTGATGTCAGAGGGCACAGGCCATAAGCAGTGTGATGTTGCCAATAATGAAAGACCCAGATGGCTCGGCAGTTAAGAGCACATACTACTCTTGCAGGGGAACCCAAGTTCAGTTCCCAGCAACCGAGTTTGGTGGCTCACAGATACCTATAACTCCAGCTTCATGGGATCCAACACCTACTGTTGGCCTCCACGGGCACTGCACGGCATGTAAATGTGCACGTAGTCACATACAGACATGCACATACGCACATGATTAAGTTTTTAAAAATATTTAATAATAAAAGATTGACTGATTCAGGAGGTCATGGTGGGGGGGGTGGTAAGGAGTAGGAAGAGGTATTTTCTGTGCCCTCCTAAGCAGATTGGACTCAAGCCAAGTGATTAAGGCAGAAGAATAACAGGGTCAGATTCGTGTTTTAAATATAGATTTTCCTGCTCTAAGGATTGATTGAAGGAGGGAAGTCTTAAGGGCAGGGAGACCTATTGGGAATCCAGGCAAGAAATGATGAGTGTCTGAACTGGGACAGGAGTTCTGAGGAAGAATGAAAGGAAGAATTTTGAAAAAAAAAATATTTATTAGGTTAAATTGGCAGGAGGAGTAATTGACATTGAATAGAGACAAGACAAAGGAGGTGACATGCAGCATTCTGAAGGTTGTGACACAGAGCCCACATGGATGGAGAAGCCAGGAGAGAGAATGAAGAGAGACACGTTGGAGTGGGAATACAAACAACTATGTGTCAAGTTGTTTCTTAGACAAGAGGGAGATGTCTTGAAGGAACTTCAGAGGAGAGGCTGGGCTTCGGCATACAAATTTGGAAGCAGCCTGTCAAAACCTCACTAAGTGAGCTCACCCTTGGTAGGCATACAAAGAGGGGGCCAAGGACTAAACTGCAAGAGGGCTCCAGCCTTTCAAGAAGTTGGGAGGAAGGCACAAAAGGAACAGAGAATCAGAGGCTTCAGGAAGAGTTTGCCAAGGTAGGGGGAGTTGGTCTATAGAGTGCAATAGAAAGATTCAATAAAGTGAGGACCAGTGACTAGTCCTTGGATTTGGAAAACCACAGGTCATTGGCCATGGTACAGACTGGTATCTATGAATTGGTGAAGCAGGGCAGATTTCGATGGCTTGAGTGGATAGCAGAGGCCTTCAGGGTCAAAGGCTAAGAGGGGATCACCCTAATTAGCATTATCAGCTGTGACATCTGAGTGTCCCAGACAAATCCATGAGGGAAGTGGTTAGCTAGAGGTGGTCAATACAGAAATGGGTAGCTTGCAGAGGGCTCTTTCTCTCAAGTAGTAGAAGCAGAAATCAAGGAACAAGACGAATTGTGCTGGTGGTGAGACTGTAGAAGCTGACTGGCAATGAGAAGGAAACACGTGAGGCACATGGAAGGAAGGGCAAAGGGGACCAGCCTTTCAAAGGAAGTTGAGAGAAAGGAGCGAAAGACAGCCAGGGCTCTTCTGTTTGCTGCCTCGTGGTTTTGTTTTGCTTTGTTGTCCAGTAGGCATACCGTGACCACTTTGGCAGGCATACAGGAAGACATATTTAGTGGGAAGGTGATAACTGATGGGCTAAGAGTCTAGAGAAGTTGAGACAAGGGAGTGAGCACCAGAACATGGAACCTGGCAAGTTGGAAGCAGAGTTCTCTTTGGACAAGAACAGAGTATGAAAGTGAGGAAAGCATACACAGAAGTGGAGGAGCCGGAGGATGTGTGTGAGGAAAGCATACACAGAAGTGGAGGAGCCGGAGGATGTGTGTGAGGAAAGCATACACAGAAGTGGAGGAGCCGGAGGATGTGTGTAGACTCGGACATCTTGGTAAAGAAGATGGAGCTCGCTATTCTCTGGCATGTGTGTGAGCCTGGAGAGCCCAGGTTGGAAACTGGGGTGCCTCCAGGAGGAACCAAGGGATGAGTGAAACACGTCTATCAGAAGCAGTGTGGGAGCATCCCTTGAAATCATCCCGATGTTAATAATAGCACCACAGGCTGTAGACGAGTCAACTGAACACACAGCTAAGACAGGCATGAAGAGCACTGGACCAGAGTCCTACCCGGGACTGGAGGTACACATGGTAGAGACGACTCGGGAGCCCTATTTCCAAACAACATGAAGACTTTCATACTTTTTGCAGACATCTCACTCTCTCCTCCCACCTTTGATGGTGATGACTCTAGGCCTTTAGGAGGGTGTCGTGAGGATAAGTGGGGACAAGCCTTTCAAATATAGGCTCCTCTTTTTCTACCCTACTTCCATCTCCAAAACAGAAAAGACCCAGGTCAAGATCTTTAGCTGCACTAAAGCACCCATTTTGTTCATTTTGTACATCAGTGAGTGCCTTCAGGATGTCAGCAGTGGGACCATAGTATTGAGGGATGATGGAGAAAATAACCCAAAAGTTGTAGTCCTTCAGTGCACAGTCCTGTCAAAGGGCTTTGGATGAAATATTTCATCCCCTCCCAGCAGACTCTAAGCCTGGACAGAATCAGGAACTTGGGAGAGTCCTTTCTTCCTCTATACCTGCCTTATATGACTAATCCGTATAATAGTGGTCCTTCATTTTACCGATTGCTTAAAATATCAGAAGACACATTCTGCGACACAGTTGAAGCAGCTAATAATAAGGAAATACCCGTGGCAGGCAGGGAGGCTGCCAAAAATAAACTGGTGAGTACACCCCACAGAGTGGATATGTTGAAGACGCAGTCTCTTGGCCAGCCCTCTCTGGAAGCTTCTATGTACTTCACAAACAGCCAAAGAAGCCTCCAAGTATTCTTACCACACAAACCGTCTATATCAGTGTTTTTTTTTCTTGTTGCCTTAAAGTTTCTACAATTACCTCACACAAGAATGAATCATATCTAGAAGTAGATTTGTAGCAGTTGATGGCTACTGAGGGAGAATTACCTTTCTTTAGGAATGTAGCCACTGGCAGGATCCTTACACCTCAATGGATGACCCAATACCTAGGCACATATGGAACAGGAGTAATTGGACTCAGTGAACTAAAAAATAAATAAATGAGTATTATAAAAAGAGGACATGTGGTTGAAAGGAAGTTATAATGGGGGTCCTGGGGAGAAGTGGAGCAGGATTGTAGATTTGCTTAAGATATAACCGTATACATGTATGAAATTTTCAAAGAATAAACAAACGCTGAAAATGTAAAGAGTCACAGGCTTGTTGGGGTTGATGTTTAATTACATCAGCACATATACAAAATGCCTCCTGAGGAGCGAGCCTTTCTGTGCTAATTCTGCAGGACTGACTGCACTCGGCTATTACTTTGCCTCCTCTGCCACCATTGGATAATACCTGTACTCTACCCATTCTTCTCTTTGTGTCTGAATCTTCCTCATGAAGACCCAGAGGATTGTGGGAGTTTTGGTCCCATCAACTCTACCTGGCAACCTGCTACATAACAAGCATACATTATCACTATATGGATGATTATACATACCATTAGTATGTGATTGTGTGATGTTTCCTTGATTTCATTTAAGTTGAATTTTAAATCTCTAAACCAATTCAGCTTCTGAATGTCAAAACTTATTTCTTCTTCCTTGAACTGAGATTTATGGTTGAATGCCTCGCTCATGTCTCTTATTCATCCAGTGCTTCTGAGCATTAAGGAATCTTGATACTGGGAATGTAAGAAGGAACTGAAATTTCCTACCCTTAGGGAGCTTAATGTGAGGCACAGGCAAGGAAGCAGAGCATTTTAGATAAAATGTCTTATGGACTGTATTAGTTATTTTTCATATTGTGGGGACAAATGCCTGACAAGAAGCAATTTAAGGGATGAAGGGTTAGTTTTGGTTCCCAGTTCAGAGGGATGCACTCCATCCCAGCATCAGTCAATAATGGTATCAGGCAGCTGGTCACATTATAACCTAGTCAGAAACCAGAGAGAGATGAGTGCGGATGCTCCACTGACTCTCTCCTTTGTATTCAGTCCAGGACCCCAGCCTCTAGAATGGGGCCACTCGCATTCAGGCTGGTTCTCCTTTCTACAGTTGAGCTTCCCTCGAAGCACCCTCATAGAAGCCCAGAGATGTCCTTCCATTGTGTTACACAGGATTTCTCTACATTGAAATCTTCTCTCCTAGGGAGAGGAGAAAGGCTCATGAGATTCGGGAAGTAAAAAAAAAAAATGTTCAAATTTTGCAGGGTTCACAGGATTCCTCCCCAGGGTTCTCTTAGCCATAGCAGTTGATGGGGAGAGGAGACTATAGGGATGCTTCAGGGAGGCAGCATTCATGAGTGGTCATCCGTAATGGGGTGGTCTTTTCAAAGATGCAGCTCTCTTTGAGTCATCTAGGCAGCCCCAATAAACTCACTGGTTCACCAAGCCAGACTTGGGTGGATTCATTTCTTGCATCTGTCATTGGTGGCCTATCTAGGATGACTAGATGCTTGTTCATGTCTCCCCAGGAAAAGTCACACAACACATGGTGATGCTTAATCCAGTCAAGCTGCCAATTAACATTAGCCATCCCAGGTGCCAGGATAAGGAAGAACAGGGTGTTTGGGAGGGGCTGAGCGGTATTATCTAACTTTGTTTGAGTGGGCAGCAGGTGGTAATGGGGTAGTCATCTTGCGATGTGGTGTCTGGGCTGAATCCTGGAAGTGAAACAGAAATTCTTCAAATCAGTGTCTGTGGTGGTGAGTGGGTGTAGGATTAGTGTTGAGAATCCCTATGTTGGTACGTTCTGAGTCCAATTGTGAAGTGGTTTTGCTCAAGTAAAAAGTCAGAAGAGAGGGATAGACAAGACAGTTAGGATCTCACAGTCTGAGCTGAGGCAGAAATCAAACCAGAACCCAGGCAACACCTTTCCAGCAGGCTAGACAAGCTCCTGAGCTTAATCAGGAGTAGAGGGTTTGGGAAAGTTTCTCCAGGAATTTCTCTTACTCAACATGTTAAGAATGAGTTGAGTTGGGGCCAGAGAGATGACTTAGCAGCTAAGCGTGCTTGCTGCTCTTCTAGAGGACTCAAGTTCAGTTCTCAGCACCTGCATTGGAAGGCTCCCAACCATCTGTAACTCCAGCTCCAGAGGGATCCAACATCTCTGGCCTCCAGGAGAAACTGTACTTGAGCACATACTGATACACAGGCATACACCGATACACATAATTAAAGATAAAAAATAAATATATGTAGAAAGAAGAATGAGTAGAGTTTCACCTTGAAAGAAGACCAGGAAGGGCATTCTAGGCAGAGGCAACATTCACAATCCTAGAGAAACAATGAACTCTTGGCCATGTAGGGTTATCAGTGTTTCTGCTTTTTTCTAGTCCTATTTGCGTCCTTCCTATCTCTGGCTCTGCTAACCTCAGCCCCATAGCCAAGCTATGTCCAGAATCTTCCTACTGGAGGAAAGAAGAGAAACTAAGAAAAAGGAGGTGAATAGAAGAGATATTCTGTGGTGGTTTGAATAAGAATGGCCCCCATAGGCTCATACATTTGAATGCTTAGTCAGCAGGGAGTGGCACTATTTGAGAAGGATTAGAAGGTATGGCCTTGTTGGAGTAGGTGTGGCCTTAATTGGAGGAAGTGTGTCAGTTGGGGGTGGCATTGAGGTTTCAAAGCCCTCACCAGGCCCAGTTTCAATCTCTCTCTCTCTGCTCATGGATCAGGGTGTAGCTCTCAAGTACTTCTCTGGCACCATGTTGTGATGATAATGGACTAATGCTATAAAACTTTAGGCAAGCTCCCAATTAAATGCTTTCTTGAATAAGAGTTGCCTTGGTCATGGTATCTCTTCACAGTAATAGAACAGTGACTCAGGCTTATTTCCCAGAAGGAATGTTGGAAGCTAGCAGTGGGGCGTGATCCTAGTGAGGATGGGAGATCTGACAGTCACAAAATTCTGTTCTGAGAGCAAGAGCCCGTCTTGCCTGGTGAATCATATACTGGGTATTAGTAGTGCTTACTCACTGACCTCTAGAAGATAAGCTTCTTGATGGAAGGTCCATGATCTTTATTTTTATGTCCCCAGTACCTCACATAAATGCCTTGTATTATATTGTATAGATGCTTAGTTAGTGTTGAATGACAATTTGAGAGTTTGAGTTCCTGCCTGGCCCTCAGTAGATTCCAGCCACTACTGAGGATGGCTTTCACCCAAAAAAGACTACCAAGCGATCTATTTCCTGAATAGTTCCTGATTCCTGTGGCCTTACCAAGCCCTAGAAAAAGTTACAGCTCAATATCCAGTTTTCCTTCTAATAGGCTTTCCCAATATGGATTGCCTGGGTCGGGCACAACACAGAATTTCACTCACATGATCTCCCCTTCTCCACCTTCTCCTCTATATTCCATTTCTTCCTTGTGGAGAAGAAGAAGTAGAAGGAGAAGAAGAGCTACACACTTCAAAATTTTACTGATGATCCTTGATTTTTTTCAATAGGCATGTTTAATTATATAATCTTAAATATATCTAAATCACTTAATATGTCTAGTCTCCTCTGAAACACATTGACAGTAAAATGTTTTACAGCACAATGACCAGCACCCCTCCCTGGTTTCTGTTCTTGCTATTTTGGAGCAGGAGTACACAAAGCAAAACCACTAGGCCAAATCTACTGATTTTGTTTTATTGAGCACATATTGAATAATAAAGTTTTATTGAAACGCAGATGTGTATACTAATTTACATACTATCCTTTTCTGCTTTTGGCCATCAGTGATCTAGCCGAAATGCTGTGGTTGAAAATGCAGGTTGGGCATCCCTTATACTTGGAGACAGAGTGTTTTAAATTTCACTATTCTAAGGCTTTGGAATATTAGCATATACAGTGTTAGTTAGATTGAAGTTGGGACTCAAGTTTAAAGTTTAAAAATGAAATTCATTATGTCTCATATATATTTTTTCCTTTAGGTCTGGGGACTATACCTAGGATCTTGAACATGCTGACAAGCATTCTACTCTACCACTGAGCTATTCACACACACACACACACACACACACACACACACACACACAGACACACACACAGACACACACACACACACACACACTGAAAGTAATTCATATTAGGCAGGTTTCTGTAACTGTAATGAAATGAGATGTCTAAGAGAATTCATTTTGAAAGAAAATATATTTGTGTTCATCTGGCATCATTTTTGTTGCTGTTTATTTATTTCTTCTTTTTTATTTTGTTTGTTCTTGAAACAGTTTCAAGTAGCCCAAGATGGCTGGAACTTAATGCACAACTTAGTCTGACCTTGGACTTCTGGCCTTTCTACTTTCACTTGGGTATTATGGGCTGGGACCAACAATATCTGGATTATGCCGTTATGCTGGGTATCAAGAATTGGTGCATGCCAAGCAAGCACTGCACCGCTGAGTCACCTGCAACAGTGCTTCTTAGCTTTTATCTAGAGTAGCACCACCAGCTCCCTAGAAGCTAGAGATGCACCTCTTGGCCTGCCCTTGGTCCACCTACTGAACCAGATGTTCTGTGGTGGAGCCCAGCAATCTGTGCTTCACGGGTCCTCTAGTGATTATTCTGAGGCACACTCAGGTTTGAGAAACTACCACAGTGGTAATTAGTCAATGATCATATTTTCATCCTTGTTGCAAGGAGACAAATGTTGGTGTAAGTTGGATCCAACCTTCACACAGTGAGCATGGTGCCCATCCCCTCATCTCAATAGTAGCCTTTCAGCCTCAGGCTCAGAAGCTTGCTTATGCATTCTAGTTCTAGCCCACAGATACATTCATCTTAATTTTCTGTTCGTTGACTTCTGGTTGGCCTCTTCTGTTTGTGTTTTGTGTGTTTTTAAGGCAGAGGGAATGCGCTGAAGCTTGAATTTAGAATTATGGTAGAGATAACCAAAAGCATATTGTACATTCACCTCTTGTATTAACAGCCGCAACTCAGCCTTGTCTATATAACCTCTGAATGGGCCACCAAAGTATCATCAGCACGTACCATGCATACTTTCTTAAGGTTTGTAACCTAGGGCAAGGAGCTCAACCCCTCTGAACCTCAGTTAGTCAGGTCTACAAAAGGAGAACCAGGTAACTACCTGAAAGCATGAATACTATACTGTAGCAGAGTGCCGGGCTCATAACCTGCTCTCAAGATTTAGTCTCCTCCTCTTTGAATCTAGAACAAATGTTAGATTGAATATTAACTTTGTTAAGATATACAAAACCAGGTTTCTGATTATGTTTGTCAATGTCCCACTTGTCCAAATTCCATTTATCACAACCCCGATCAGCAAAAATAATGCTATTCTAAAATAGACGTATGAAGAATTTCATCCCAGGCCCTCAAAAACAAGGCCCATTTGCCTCACGTCCCCATAAGGAATATAGCCCATTTGCCTCACCCCCCGTGTCTGGAAGGTTGAACTCAGCATTAGTTACTTTTCTCATTGCTGTGATAGAAATACTCAACAGAACAGCTTAATGGAGGAAATATTTATCCTGGCTCGTGGTCTCCGAGGATTCCATTCATGGTCACTTAGTTGGAAAGTTCTTCATCTTCATGGTGGACAGGAACAAAAGCAGAGACACAGAAAGGGACCAAGGGCCAGGTAACCTTCAGAGGCACTCACTCAGCAACCTACTTCCTTCAGGTGCTCCCCGCCCCCCCCCCCCCCCCCCCCCCCCCCCCCCCCCCGTTTCCGCCTCCTTCCGTTTCCAGAATCTCCCAAAACAGAGCTGACTAGGGATCAACATACACGCCCATGGGAGACATTCCATCTTTAAACCATAACAGGGTCATGAGCAATCCATGCTATACAAATCAGTAGCCAGATCCCCCAACTAAAGCCTTGCATGAATTCCCCAAGGTTGACAAGGAGAGTCACTGTAAGAACAGCAGGACCCTGATAACAGCAAAGCTGTCCTGCACCAAACACTGCTTCTGCTTTCACAAATCACAAAGAAGATTCCCGAAGAAGCTAAACCCACTTGTCCACACTCAGTCAAACGGCTACAGAGCCAACATTTCAACCAGGCACCATTGACCAGACAGTTAGCCTCCAGGGAATCCAAAGACAGGACGGATGATGTCCTCCTTAGTCAGCCGTCTGGGTCTAAGCTGCTTCCTTCTGCAGCTCGGAGCATTCCCAACCATCGGATCCCATTAGAGGCTACCCAAGCTCTGTTTCCAACCAAAGTTCACAGCAGTGCCCCAGGATGCTGGACCAATGGTCCCCTCAGGCACAATCAGTGGACCCTCAGGACACTTCCCAGTGGAAATGTGTGGCTGTCTTGATGAGTATCTGTCACGGCTGCTGGCTGCCTGCCCCTGACTATTTTAAGCCTCTTTGTCCCCTTCTCTGTTGTGGGTCTGTCGCTGCCTAACCTTCTCTTTGACTGATCCTGTCTGTCTGTCACTCTTGTTCTTCTTTCTCTAACAAAATTGCTTTCACAAGGCAGTGACAAGTCTTACCTGCAGTAGAACTACCTGTTTTAAAAGGAATGAGGATTTATAGATCAGACTCCTTCACTTTCACCAATTCTTGATTTCTTTCTCCTCAGGCAGTTTCCTTCCTGAGGAATTTTTGTCTACACTATGGACAAAGATGGCCTCTGGCCTCCTACCCCATGGATAGCAGTCTAGCCAACAGGATTAGGACGTGAGGATACAGGAGAGAGACAGAGCTGTACTGTGGGCAAGGTCCTCAGCATCCCTAAGTCCCACAGCTGATACCAGAGTCTCCAGCTGGGATGATTCCAACTTGCCTTGACTCAAAAATTGCTGTGGTTTTGGTCTAAATAATGACACAAAGAGTGGGTTTGTGGAAGAGAAGCAATTCTGATTCCAGCCTTCAGAGAAACTCCAGGCCTCCGCACCTGGAAACAGGCAAAAAAAATGGGGGAAGATGACTCTTCACTTAGACATAAATGAAGGCAGCTGATACCTGCAGCTAGCTGGAACATCATTTCTCCCTTTCCCAAAGCGCTAATGCAATGAAACTAATGAGGCCCCTATGCCGTCCAAGGTGGACGCCGATCACAATTGCAGCAGCACGCATCTGCTGCCTGGTCCAGCATTCATTCATTCATCCCTTCGTGCCTGTGATTAGAAAGTGGTAGAGGCTCTGGAGCCTCAGGGATGCAGAGAACGTGATCATGGACTCAGTGCGAGCTGGTGTCTTGGTTGTCTTCAATAACACGTTGTAGAATTCAAGGTGAAGTGCATGGGTAGACTGATCTGCCTTCATCGTGGAGAAGCTCCCTTCCTTCCCAGCCCTACTGTCCTGCCTGCTCAGGAGCCATCTGTGAGCATCTTTCCTTTGAAGCACACTGGGAATCTGGGAAGTCGCCTGCATTGCCTGTGAGGTCACCAGAAGAGAGGCGCGTTGCCAGGAAGGAGTGGAGTGGGGACATAGCAATTCCTACTTCTTCATCCTCAGAGGAGTGTAAACTGTAACTGTCTTTTTTGGAAAGGATGCATGAGGACAGACAAATGTAAGGAAGCAGGCAGGAGGGAAGCAGTATCTATGTGTTTTTCTCTACCCCATAAGCATTTATTGAGCACCTTCAATGGGTCTGGAAACCTTCTGGGCTCTGCAGAATTGTGGCTGAGAAGATAGCAGTAACTCATTTGTGTCTGTTCCCTCTCCTTCCGTCAGATCCCAGCAGTTTTTTTCCCTTAATCTTATTTAAATTAGCAAGTGTTAATTATATAGATTCCTGAATTTCCTTGTGGCATTCCTTTTTTTTTTTTTTTCTGGTTTTTCAAGACAGGGTTTCTCTGTGTAGCTTTGCGCCTGTCCTGGAACTCACTTGGTAGCCCAGGCTGGCCTCGAACTCACAGAGATCCGCCTGGCTCCGCCTCCTGAGTGCTGGGATTAAAGGCGTGCGCCACCACCGCCCGGCTCCTTGTGACATTTCTATACTTGTAAATTTTGTGCATTGATTGATTATATCTACTTGTCCCTTCTTTTTTGTTTTTTTTGAGACAGGGTTTCTCTGTGTAGTTTTGCCTGTCCTGAATCTCGCTCTATAGACCAGGCTGGCCACCAACTCACAGAGATCCGCCTGGCTCTGCCTCCCGAGTGCTGGGATTAAAGGTGTGTGCCACTGCTGCCCAGCTCTACTGTCCCTTCTGCTGTCCCCACTCTTCCTTCTATCCCTTGGATTCCTTCCTAGTCCCTAATAAGGCCGTCCTTTTTCAGATTATGTTTTATTTAGTTCCCACATATGAGGGAAAACATATGCGATACTCATCTTTCTGTGTTTGATATATTTTATGTGACAGGATAGCCTCCAATTCCATCAACTTTCTGAAATGGCATGGTTTCATTCTTCTTTGTGGCTGGCTGATACTCCATCGTGTGTAAGTATCCCATGTCTCTATTCATTCATCTACTGATGGGCACCTAGACTTGTTCCATAATTTGATATTATGAATAAATATAGGTATGTTGTGTGTTGATTTTGTGTCCTTCAAATACAACCAAGAGTGGTATAGCTGAATCTTACAATATTTATAATTTTAGCTTTGGGACCTGTGCTGGCTAGTTTTATTATTTCAACTTGACACAAGCTAGAGTCATTTGGGAAAGGGGAAACTCAATTGAGAAAACACCCCACCAGATTGTCCTGGAGTGTATTTTCTTGATGAATGATTGATGTGGGTGGCTCATATCATAGAGTGGGACAGTGCCACCCCTGGGCAGATGGTCCTGAGTTATATAAGGAAGCAGGCAGAACAAGCCAATAAGCAGCACTCCTCCATGGCTTCTGCTTCAGTTTCTGCTTCCAGGTTCCTGCCTTGAGTTCCTGCCATGACTTCCCTGGATGATGGACTGCAAGCTATAAGATGAAATAAACCCTTTCCTCTCCAATTTGCTTTTGGTCATTATGTTTTTATCACAGCAATAGAAACTGTAACTAATATGGGGGTTGTGTTTGGGGGGCCCTTCATGCTGTTTACTATAATGACCACTAGGTTACATTCCCACACTATGACCTGGGGGGTGATTCTGAGTACATGATAACTTGTGTCTCCATCCTCTCCTTCCAGCAGTTAACAGTACATACAGCAACGCTTTAGTAGAGTCTCTCCTGACTGTTTTCTTATATTGACAATTGCTCTCCCTGCCTCTAGCCGTAAGCCTTTCAACACGTCCCTTCTCTTTAATGCTGCCTGAATGATCTTCCTCAAACAGCTCTAATTATATTACCCATTGGCTCAGAAACACTGGAAGCTCACATCATGTCTGTGCTGGAGGACAGAGTTGAGATTCCTTGGCTCTGCTGTTGAGTCTGATCTACCGCTCACTTTCTCTTGTAGCTGTCCTCACCCTCAGACCCAGCAGTCACCTGTCAGAGTCCCACTCCCTCTTTAAGATCTAACAAAATGCTAGGTCTTCTGCATCTTGGCTGTTCGGAGAGTGGACTGGGCTTCTCTCATGTCTGCTTACCTATACAGTGTGGTTGGTTGATAACTGGGTGTGGAGCTGTGGAGCTGTGGAGCTGGACGCAGCTCAACTGCGGACTTGCTATGTGACCTTGAACAAGGACCTGAACCTTTATAATTTGCTCATCCCATACCCCTGTATTAAGTTTAAGATTTAATTTTTATTTTTGTGTGATTGTGTGTCTGTGCACCTGCATGGGGATGCTGTCAGAGTCCAAAAGAGGGCCTAGGATGCCCTGGAGCTAGAGTTACAGGTGGTTATGAGCGACCCAACATGCGCGCTGGGAATTGAACTCTGGTGCTTTGGAAAAGCCACACCTATCCTTAACCATTGAGCCATCTTTCAGCCCCGATGTTTTCATCTCTGTCAAATGAGATAAATGTCATTCCTGCTCACGAGATGATAGTAATTATAAAATAAAGTGAGCCACATAAAGAATAACATTTTTCACACAGGTTGTGCTTAATAGGTCATTGTTGGTCCTTGCAGTGTGTACTGTGTCCAAGCACAAATATGCATAAGGCAGACCTCACCTTTCAAGGAAGATCTAGCAAACTTATTTAGTTGTTTATAAAAATACCTGACTGTACTATAGGATACTAGAATGTATTAGTTCCAGCTAACAGTTGGCACTCTTCACCTAACCTCCCACTAAAGACACACTGGCAGTCAGTATCATAATTCTAATTGATATCTTTTAACATCTACGTGTAAGAAAACATGCAGAATTTGTCTTTCTGTGTGTGATTTATACCACTAAACATAATTTTCTCTAATTTCATCTATTCTTCTACAGAATTATCGAGTAATTTTTATTATGGAGTAATACTGTGCTATATATATATATTATATATATATATATATATATATATATATATATATATATATATATATATATATATATATACTACATCTTCTTTATCCAGTCATCCATTACTGGACATATAAGTGGGTTCTACGTCTTAGCTATCATAAAAAATGTAGGAACATATACAGATGCACACAGATGTGCAGGTGTTTTTTTGATGAGCTGATGCCATATCACATGTAACTTCTTGAGGAACACGCACACTGTTTCCCCAGTGTCTACATTATAAATTATACCTATCAGAACAGCACAGTGTGGGTACAGAAGCAGATAGACCCATGCAACAGATGAGAGCACCCAGAAGTAACCTCCTAATTTATAGTCAGATGATTCTCCATAAAGCCTGGACAGGCCTAGAGAAGGGCAGCCTCTTCAGTGCGTGCTGCTGGGAAAGCTGGATATCCACACGTGGATGAACCTAACTTGATCTCTATCTCACACATTGCACAGAAATCAACTCAGACTAGATCAAAGGCCTAAGTGTAAGACACCAAATTATACTAGGAGAACACACAGGGGAGACACTTCTAGACATTAACTCGGGATACTTTTCAGTGAAGAGCCCTAAAGTGCAGGAAACAAAAGCAAACTTGGGCAGGTGGGATTCTATCAATCCATGAAGCTTCTGCACAGCAAAGGAAACAGTAGAGTAGAAAGGCAAGCTACAGAAAGGGGAAAGCCTCACAAACGCCCCATCTGACAGAAGATTAATATCCACAATCCACAAGGGATGTAAGGTACTCAGCAGCAAAAAGAAATCCAATTTATAAATAGGCAATGGGATAGAATTTCAAAAGAAGAAATTCAAATGACTAACAAATCTATTTAAAAAGAAAGAAAGAAAGCTCACCTCCACTGGGAAATAAGCTCAAGTCATCAGGCTTGGTAGCAAGTACCTTTACCCAATGGCCCATTTTGCTGGCCCCTATTTTTCTAATTGCTGCTATTCTTACCTTCCTTTAGAGTTGTTCCTTACATTTGAAATATTAGAGCTGCTTGCAAAGAACGAAAATGCCAAATGTGAGGCATCCACAGGCCAGCCCGGTGCCACAAGGTGCCGGGTGGGTGGGTGCCATTGTGATGAGCAAGTACATGAGAAATGGGAGAAAAAGAGAGGCGGAATAGTTCATGTGCTGTGGTAAGAAGCAGATCTGAAGAGGTGAGGGTGGTAAGGAATGAGCTGATGTGGGTGGCCTGCTTGCCACCTGGGACCAGGGTAATGTCTGGACCTGGACTGCTGCCTAAGGCCATGTCTAGGTCCATGGTCCTACTGCAGCTGAGGTCTGTGTTGACGTCTATGACCAATGTTGCCACCAAGGGCCATGAGGTGCCTGGGATCTGAGCCACCACCTGTGGCCATGTCTGAGTTTGTGGCCCTACAAGCAGCCAGGACCTGTGTTGGTGTCCATGGCCCATGTTGCCACCAAAGGGCCATGCAGATGCCAGGGGTTTGGTCAGCCATCTGAGACCATCTTTGTGTCCAACGGCCATGCCCAGGGTCTGGTCAACCATCTGAGACCATCTTTGTGTCCAAGGGCCATGCCCAGGGTCTGGTCAGCCATCTGAGACCATCTTTGTGTCCAAGGGCCATGCCCAGGGTCTGGTCAGCCATCTGAGACCATCTTAGTGTCCAAGGTCCATGCCCAGGGTCTGCTCAGTTACCTGAGACCATCTTGGTGTCCAGGGCCATACTGATGTGGTTGGCCTGTGCTGCTACTGGGGCCATGTTGATGCTGCGGGGGTGAGGGGCAGATATGGAGGGACTGGGAGTTGAGCAGGATTGGGGTACATGATGTGAAATCCTCAAAGAATCAATAAAGAATTGTGTTATTAAAAAATACCAAATGCTGCAACACTAAAAATAGAGATTTCTGTGAGTCAATCACAGGCCTCGAAGAGGGGCAGCTGTTCAAAGATGTCACTAAAGGCTTGGTGCCCTCAGCTCTCTTCTCTGCCACCCATGTGTGTAGGTGGAAGGCCGGCTGTGCTGTGGATACAGATGGCTGCTGTACCTCCAGGCCACATGTCCTGGAAGGACCAATGAGCACAGGACTTTCTGCTGATAAAGATGTCCTTTTTCATTCCAGAAGGCAAGCTCATCCTAGAGGTCCCACTGACCAAACTGTGCCCATGGCTACCACTTGCCACAAGACAATGGAAGGACATAGACATTCTCATCCAGACACATCATCCTTTTGAATTAAATCATGATTTTGTGTCTATGCAAGACTTGGGAGGCAATTAGCTGCATCCACCACGATCCTTTACTTGGTTTGAAATGTACAAAACAATTCTGCTCAGGCCTAAACCAATCTGATGATTGAATTAGAAACGTGATTTGGGCAAGGCTTTTTATTATTATTATTATCAAATATACTTTATTCTTTAGAACAGTTTGAGATTCACAGAAAACTCATGAAGATGGTACAATTTCTCCTGCCCACAAACCCCAGCTTTTCTTATTAACAGTTTACATCACAGTTATAGTGAATGAGTCAGTATTGATGCAGATATTAGTTCTGCAATTTATTAATGTTTCCTTAGTTTTTACCTAATATCTTTTTTCTGTTTTTATCTCCCTTGTGGGGCACAAGCACATAGCTCTCTTTAGGCTCCTCCTGGCTGTCAGTTTCTCAGGCTTTCTTTGGATTTGGTACTTTAATAGTGTGTGTGTGTGTGTGTGTGTGTGTGTGTGTGTGTGTGTGTGTGTGTGTGTGTGTGTTCATGTACATGGATATGCATGTGGGCATTCTCAGTTTTCCATGCAAATGTACACACATCAGGAAGAGGCCAGAGATCAGTTTAAGGTATCCCATGTCCCACTGAGCTCCTAGGATCTGCTTGTCTCTCCCCTGCTCAGCACTGCGGTTACAGACACTCACTCACACCCAGCTTTCACATGAGTAAGGGGGATCTGCACCCAGACCCTCGTGCTGATGCCACAAGCACTTTACCAGCTGAGCCCTCACCCTAGCTCTGCCTTGTTTCTTTGAAGCAGAGTCTCTCACTGGTCTGGAGTTCACCAATTAGGTTAGGCACCCTACTGAGCCCTGCAGATCTGCCTTCCTCCAGCTTCTTAGGGCTGGAATTACAAGTGTGCACCACCACATTTTTTCAAACATGGGCCTCGGGGGTTGAACTGAGCTGCCCATGCTTGTAAGGCAAGCACTTTATTGACTAAGCCACGCACCCAGCCTCACCTTGACCATTTTGTGGAGTTTCTACCAGGTGTGTCCAACCTTTTAACAAGGAGAGATGATGCTGACATTGTCATCTAAAAAGCAAAATGGTGCTGACATTGTTATCTAAAAAGCTTACACTTAAGAACTGCACACTCAAGCTCCAAAAGCAATTGCAGAAAATGTTTTAAGTAAATTTACAATTTTATGTTGGGCTGTATTCATAGCTGTTCTGGGCTGCTTGCAGACCATGAAGCACAGGTTGGACATGCCTGATAAACCGTTGGTAGGGTGCCACTCAGTAGGGTCTGTCTGTTAGCTCTCACTGGGATTATGGTTTGGTGGGAGTAAGACCACAAAGGTAATGTACCATTGTCATCATTTCATATCAAGAGTACATAATGTCAACATGACTTACCTGGCTGACATTGACCATGCTCACCCATCTGAGGTAGGATTTATTAAGCTCTGCACTCTAAAGTCACCTTTTATCTCCTCTTTCCATTCTATACTCTTTGAGAGGCAATCACCATGTGAAGCCTACAATTACAGAGTAGAGAGATACACTATTGAAGGCAGAATATCCACAGAAATGACTACAGATTCTTATGCACAAGAGCCTGTCTCTTCTCCATTCAAGGAAATGCATGTACATATTCATTCAATCATTTTACTTATGTCAATATAGACTCATGAATATTTATCTTATAACTTGTTTGTTGATAAAATATTCCTTTACTTTCTTCCCCCCAATCCTTTCAACTTTGTCCATGGGACATGCATTCAATTACATCCCTGTGACATACATATCCTCACCAGTATGCGTGCATGTGTGTGTGGGCGAGCACGAGTGTGTGTGTGGGTGAGCACGAGTGTGTGTGTGTGTGTGTGTGTGTGTGTGTGTGTGTGTGTAATTTTACGATGCTTTCAGCTTTTCTTGTACGCATCATACCTCAATCCTAGAATGAGCCATTTCTCCAAGGAACCCTGAGTATTTTATTAGAGAAATACCCTGAAAGCCGAGATCCGGGCACTGGATGAGCTCATTGTGGGCAGTCATCTTTAATTACAGACTTAAGACTTCCTTCCCTGTCTCTCTGATGAACAATTTCTTTGCTCTTATTCCCACCTCCAGTTCCTTTCTCCCTGTGTCTGCCCACACAGAACTGAGATCAACGGGAATGCTAGACTCAAAAGTTAGGGTGCAGGGACAGGAACGTAAAAGTTATGTCTTAAGAGGAACTTAGGCTCATAAATTCTTCAATGTCAGAAACGTAGGGAGCTGGAACTTTCATGTTCCCAAGGCCCTAAAAAGGAAATTGATTGATCCGGTCAGAGGCAGGCGGGCCATTAGTGGCTGAGCCATGATTAAACCACAACTCTAGACTTCTCCCTCTCACTCTCTGCTCTGAGATATTGTTCTCTGCATCCTGTTGTTTCCTTCATCCTTGAGGTTGGTACTGAATTGGCCACTGCCCCAGTGTGACTCTTACTAGGAAAAAACACGGGTTTGCTGAGGACCAAGTTGGATGGTGACCTTCTGTAATAAATTTTCAGAGCTATGTGATCAGAAACAGCAGAGATATGAGACAGCAATCTCCTACCACACTTGAGAAGAGAGGTGGCACTAAATAGAAATGATGCTGATGATAAGGGTGCCTTAACTCAGGGTGCTCGGGTACCAGCAACCTCTGCCACTGTGCTGGAGGAGCCCTGCTGGTTTGGGATGCGAGGTTATTTAGATGATGTTGTTTTTCTGATGTAACTTCTGTTGATTTCCTACCTCCCTTTTTTTCTGCCTCTTTCCCTCCCTCTTGGGAGCAATTTATATGTCTCTGGCTCCTTTTAGGCGGGGACACAGTGCTAATTAGCTGTCTGATTCATCCCAGGCCACCTGTCCCGTGGCACTTGGCAGTAAGACCAGACTGGGCGTGGCCCCAAGCTCTCCGGGGCAGGCAAGTGTCCCCAGGAGTCTGGATAGTCCCTGTGTGACGTGAGACAATGATTGTGCACCACAGTAAACGGGAAAGAGAGTTGTGTCCAGTGCTCTATTTCCTTGATACAGCCACATCAGCGATGACAGGGAAAGCCATGTCTGCAGACTTTGGGGACCTCTAACTCATTTCTCCCTTCCAAATGAAATCCACTCCCAAAGGGTACTTCGCCAGGGGATGGCTCTGAGGTAGAGGTCTCTTGTTTCCTTCTTGCTACTGCATTTACCATCAGGACTCACAGGCATTCCAATCCCCATGGAGAAGTCTCACCAAGAAACACTGGGAAAGAGCGGCCTATGCTAATAATGAATCCCCCCTCCTCCCCATGTTCTCTATATCCACCAGGCCTAATCAGGCTTCAGTGCCCGATCCCTTCATAAAACTGGTCCCACTGAGGTTCCAACCACCTCAGTGCCAGATGCTCTGACACTGAGGCATTCAGCACCAGCCTCTCTGTCTTGACCCCCGTCTTCCTGGGCTTGGGAACGCTCAACTTTCTTTCTCCCATTGGTTATTTCTTCTCAGCCTGTTTTTCTTCAGGTTCCTGCACCTCTGCTGGACCCCCTCTTCAGTTCCTCCTCCTCCTCTCCTTCCGTCTTAATCAGATTTCTCTGGCCCCACGACCAGTTCGGACTACAGAGAGAGGGCTACTTAACCTTTTCTTGTGTCCAAATCCAAAATGCCCATCCACTTGCTATCTCCACTGGGAGAATAAGCCCCAGGCTTAGCATCCCCTAATAAAATTTGGGCAATTACACTAGTCATCGTTAAATTAATTTAAATACTATAACTAGGTCCTATTGTAGCTTTCTGCTCTTTAATTGTTACTCGGGCTTACTTCTCACTTCTTAGGTTTCCTGCCTGATTAGGTAATGATATTAACAATAACCTTAGCAACAGTGGCCAACTGGAGTGAACTTCTTACAGTGTACCAGCCCCCAGATAGGCGCTGCTCCATGGTAGAGCCATACTGTCCTGTGGAGAAGATGCCTTTGATTGCCTGTGTTTGTCACTTAGAACGTTCATGCCTAGGAATGTGAAAGGACTTTGAATTTAAATTCTCCAAAGGCAGAATTATTGTCTCACTTTTCTTGACTCCGGACTATAGACTCTTAAACCGGTCCTTCACTAATCAACACTTCACATAACCCACCTAGCTGCTGCAACTGATTGTGTACCCCAATCTGGGTGAGGAGGCCAGTGGTGCTGCCCCTCCAGGATGCTGTGTCACTTGGCCCCCGAGGCTCAGGCAGGGGTCCTCAAACATACCATAGATTATGGATGATGGGTGGTCTGTAGAACACTGGTTGCTTCCCAGACTGACAGAGCCAATTTGTGCTGAGGAGAAAGGATGGTTACCAACTAGGAAAAGCCTGGGTCTCAAGGATGCTGGCCTAGTAAATCTCCAGAATAGCCACCCAAGTCTGTATAGGAATCCCAAACCTCTACCCCTTGAGTGAGGCCAGAGGCCATAGAGGACAGCGGGGCTTAGGCTGAGCTGGGTGTCTCCTTTAGAGAACTTCTGGAGAATGACCATCTAGGTCATTGCTTTCTTGATATGACTGGCAATTTTCTTCAGGTCATAGATCCAAACTCTCACTTTATAAGGTATTATCTTGGCACGTGTCTGAGGAAATAGAAAGGACTTAGGTATGATGGTTTTCTATGTGGGTTCCTTGGAGTCCTGGGGTTCCAAAAGAGCCTTCAGACCTAGAAAAGCTTAGACCATCAACAAGAGTGTCCCTGCTGCTAAAACATTTATTTTGGAGCTTCTCATGTTATCCTATTGATTAATAAGGAAGAAATTTAATTTTTAGGAAAATATGAGCATAAATGGCAATAATATTTAATGCCAGGGAGACTGGAGTTGGCCTCTTATTCTGAAACTAGGTAGCATCATTGATCCTCCCCTTAGCTCTCAGTAACATAGGGGCAGCTGTCCCTGTATCTCTGGGTCATATAGCGAGACATAAGTGCACAATGTGTGACAGGCCTAACAGAGATTCCCACAGAACAAATACACTGTCTTCCTGTCTTTCCCTCCATGACATGCTGATTGCCATTCAAGCTCATCAAAAAGACACTGAAGACTTTACATACAGTAAATGCCCCTAACTGGACATTTCTATAGTTTCTCTATCAGTCCAGTAAGAAGAGACCATGTACTCTAGTAATCTCCAAAGCATTTGATCACCCAAAAGCAGCCATCATAAAATTCTGTCTCTGTTCCACCCAGCACCTGACCCTTCAGGGTATCATAGAGGGCCTCAATGATGCACTTTGGACATACCAGCTCAGGAAATGGGTTTCTAAGCTCCCCAATATCCACAGCAGCACACTTTTCAGAAACATCTGAGAAGAGCAGCCATTGGACATGGACACTTGACAGCCAGAAGAGGGAAAGCTGATCTTAGGTAACAGAGAGAGTCAGAGCAGCCCAGAGCAGCAGCAGATATAGATTACACCCCCACCAGATGATAATCTGTGGTCTCTGTTAAAAGGGGAGGTATGGAAGGTGATTTTGAAAAATGTCCACTAAAAATGATTAATTTTAAAAAGAAATCATTTTGATTCCTGGAAGGATAAGCCCCACTTATCAAGTTTTTTTTTTTTTAAATTCTAAGGATGCCCAGATAAATGAGGTGTTACTATATTTAATTCAGTTTTTAGATGTGTGGGTCCATTTTAAGCAGTGGGGTGAAATGGAACAAGATTGCTATTGATGAATCTCAGTCAAGAGGAAGGTGTTGTGATTCCTGGGGAAGCTTCCCTAGCATGGTGATCACACTCTGAGACCTAGAAAAGAAAAGGAGGGTAGAGAGACACCCAAGCTTGAAATGGCAGATGGCTTGGTCTAGCTCAAAGCTTGATTCATTAGGTTTTATGCATCTTGGGTGAATAGAGATTGGGAAGAAAGAACCCAGGGTCAAATTAGCCATTTCATTATTTTTTCAGCCGTTCTTTATAGGTCCTGCATGGCTGCAAATAGACTCCTCCTGTCAGAGCTGGAGCTTCAAGGTAAGAGCCAGTCCAACAGATCTGCTCAGGATGTTATGATCAAAGTGGTACCTGTACTTCCCAAGGGGATGTAGTGAAGGGTTCTGCATGCATGAACACTATCTATGAAACAGACTTCCAGGTGGGGAAACCCAATGGCATTCTTCTAGACTTGGAAGAGACTAGTCTTGGCTCCCAGGACTCCAGAAAATCTGCCATACAGTATTATTAGCAAGGTATTGTCTCATGTGAAGGATAAGTTGAGACAGTGGTTCTGTTTTGGTTAGGGTCATTGCAGTGAGACTCTAATCAGAACTGGAGGAAGGAGATGCGTGGGGACCAGGAACTCCCATGAGTAAGCATACAAAATTTGTACTCAGTTTCAGGAAATTCTCATTCTTTTTTTTTAAAATCTTGGGTTAAACCTTGGTTTTCACATCTTCTTAAGTCCCTCTGACTTCCACCATCATCGTATTTCTTATTCCATGCCCTTGTTAAAGACAACTCCAGTTTCCACCACTGACTTAGGACCTCTGGTGCCCATGCCTTTCCCTGGGAGTTAGCATCTTCCACAGGGACATCTCCAGGGGGCACCAACCTCTTCTCTTGCCCTTACCCTTCTCCTTGACTGAGCATCTAGAAACATTTGATTCCTTCTGACCAGGGATGAGTCATGCTGGAACACTGGTCTAAGTCTCACACTTAGTCCCAGCTCACCTACAGAACCCTTTGCGTACATTTCCTCCTGTATAGATGCTCTATGCAAAGTCAGGCACTCCCCTTTCTGATCCAGCTCTTTTTGGCACTCATAAACAGATGCCTAAAGCCACATCTACATGGAAGGGATTCCGGAAGGGTGACCTGTGTATTGCCAGGAGTGACTTGATCAAGGTCACAATACAAAGTGGGATTAAGACCTGCACACTGGCTTCTAGCATTCACACTCCTCCCCCTTGTTTTTTTCCACCAGCAATTCTCAGGCTAATTTGTACAGGATATCACAAGTAATTTGTTACCCAAAGTCAGTATCATCATTTTCAAATTAACTGCTTTATCATAAGATTACCCAAGAAAGGGGAATAGCCAAGTTGTCTCAGTCAGGCCCTTGGGAATCCAACTGAGCCTACACTCTGGTTCAATAGTGCATTGCCTTTGTGACTGTGGGCAAGCCACTTTACCTCTTTAAGGCTAATTCTACCTGACTGTAAGATGGGAATACCACAGTAGCCACTTACGAAGGGTTGCTGTAAGGTGCCTAGTGCTTAGCACACCATGTGTAGACACTAATAATCAGTGTTGGCTAACATTAGTATTCATGCTTAGGTTTGTATTTTTACATATAAATAATTGGAAGAATCTATGTCTAATAACTATACTTTTCTCCCTGTTCTGATAGTGTTGCTTCAGCAGATTGAGGAAAAAGTGGATTGCAGACTGCACATAAAGAATTAAAAATAATAACAGCTTACCTTACTTTTTGTCACATCTATAAGTGAGTTACCATCACTGACATACCAATAATATTTGTGGTGGTTACAACTTATTATCACCCTTGATTTTTCTCACAATTTATGTGTGCATGTATGTCCTTGTGTGTGTGCTCTCATGTGTGTGCATTTGTATGTGTAAGTGTGTGGGTGTCTTTTCTCTTTGTTTGGGCTATACTCAGAGAGTCATCTTGGAGATAAACTTCATCTGTTAAGGCTCTTAGGCAGATGGAAGCTGACAATAGCCACACCTGCATGGTCTCTGCAGGTCCTGATGCAAGACTTGAGCCGTGAAGTCCTAAAGGCACCAGGCTGAATGTGGAGCCAGCAGCTCTGACCAGCAGGCCAGCTTGTCCCTGCTCGCCTTGGGCAGCGCCAGGGGAGGGCTCAGCTGCCGCCTTCCTGATGAATATGGAGGAGGCTGCCATCAGCTCGATTGCAGTGGGGCTTTGTTCCTCTTCTCCTCTCCCCTGTTCTCTGATCAGATGTCACTCTTTTTATTATTATTATTCCCTGTGTGTTGACAAGTGATTTAAACACTTCACAGGGGGAAGAGAAAAGGGTGGGGGCTGGTGGGGAATCTTTTCTTTGAATCTAGGTTGTTCTGGGTTTCAGATTAGCAAATAAATGGCTACAGGTGTATAATTAAAACTAATAGGTTAATTAGAGAACATTTAGATCATTCTGGAAAAAAAAAATAAGAAAGCCATCAGCTTGTCTCCTTTGACACAAGCCAACCAGGAATATAATAAACACGCCCAGGCAGAGGAGCGGCACAGCCACAGTTGCTTCTCTCCCTCCTTTCATAATTGCTGAAAGTGGCTGGACCACAAGGCTCGACACTCCCCACAGGCGAGAGGAGGACTCTGGGAGTAGAGTCAGTCAGAGTCAACCTGAATCAAGACACGTTCCTGGAGTTCCTGGAGCAGGAGACAGGAGGCAGGGAACTGTTCAGAGAGGACAACGCCAGTAGGTGACCAACTCAGGACTGACAGGCTCTGCTGGGAGGAGCGTTCCTGTCAGCACTCTCTCTGTGCCCTCCATTCAGCTCACGAAGCCAAGGCCACGCAGACGCACAGGGAGGGCCCAACCCAGGCAAGAGGGAGGGAAACCTGTCCCTGCAATTGATTTTCTCTTCTCAAAAGATGCAGTGAAGTCTTAGTAAGTATTTTGACATGGGGCCTTAAGTTGGAAAGAGTCATTGCAGGTGTAATTAGTTAAGGTAAACTAAGGTCACCCTATCAAAGAGTGGACCCCTACCCGAACACCATCACCGGCCCTTAGAAGAAGAGGAGAAAGAGCAGATGACCATGTGACTGTGGAGGCAGCCACTAGAGTGGCCCTGCCACATCCATAAACGCCTAGAGCTGCCTGTCTTAGAGTTTCTATTGCTGTGAAGAGACACCATGACCTCACCAACTCTTATAAAGGAAAACATTAAATTGGGGCTGGCTTACAGTTTCAGAAGTTTAGTCCATTATCACCATGGTGTGAATGGTGGTGTGCAGGCAGACATGGTGCTGGAGAAGGAGCTGAGGGCTCTACATCTTGACCCACAGGCAACAGGAAATCGTCTGAGACTCTGGGCATATCCTGAGCATAGGAGACCTCAAAGCCCACCTCCACAGTGACATATTTCCTCCAAGGCCACACCTCCTAGTAGTGCCACTCCCAGTGAATTTATGGGGGCCAATTACATCCAAACTACTGTGCTGCCCAAGGCTGAAGAAGGGGGCATTGGCTTTCTCAGTCTTCACTTTGGATTATTGCTTCTTGAACTGCAAGTTTCTATTTGAAAATTTATTTGTGCGCGCTCTCTCTTTCTCTCTCTCTCTCTCTCTCTCTCACTCTCTCTCTCTCTCTCTCTCTCTGTGTGTGTGTGTGCGCATGAACTTGCTTGTGGGTGTGCATATGAATTCAGAAGCTGACTTTGGCTGCCATTCTCATTCATTATTAATCTTATATTTTTGACACACAAGTGTGTGTATGCATGTTTGCACATGTGTGTAGATTTACATGCACATACGTACACATGCATATGGAGGCATTATTGTTTTCTACCTTATATATTGAGGCTTGGGTCTCTCCCTTGAATTCAGAGCTCATCAATTTAGCTAGCCTAGTTATGCAGCTTGTTCAATGGGATGCCCTGTCTCTGCTTCTTGCATCAGGACCACAGGCAGGCTACCATACCTGCCAAGGATTTACCTGGAGCTGGGGATCCATATTCCTATTCCTCCAGTTCTTATGTTTGGTTGGCAAGCACTTTACCTGTTCAACCATCTTCTCCAACCTGATTTTGGAGACGGTGTCACTGATAACTAAGCTGGGTGGGTAATAAGCTCCATGAATCTGCCGTCTCTATCCTCTAGGAGCTGGAGTTCAGATGTGCACTACTATGCCAAGCTTTTACATGGGTGTCAGGGACCCAAGCACAGGTCCTTATGCTTGCTCAACAGCTCTTTATGGGCTGAGCCATCTCCCCAGCACATGTTTCTGATGTTTTAAAGCACTCATGTGTGATGATTTGTGTGAGTCCTAGGAAACCAGAGCAAACCTCTAGCAGTCACCTGGATTAGTCACTCAAAAAATTTCAGGTTCAATTTGAGAGTTGAAATTTCAAATGAAGTACATGGAAGGAAATTCACAGGTCTCGGAGGGATCACTCAAACTACTACAGTCCAAAAGGTTCAAGAGACACACCCCGACCCAGCCCCAGCAGTGAGACTGAGAGTCAGTAGAGTCTCCTTATCTCTTGAGACTGACAAATCTGAACGCCAGCCGAGAAGGACTTTCCCAGGAGTTTGAAGGAGATGGAGGGAACCTTTCCTTCACTGCCCTCTCCCCCTTTTACTCACAGTCTGACTGCTCTCATCTACAGAGTGCTTACTGTTTACTAGGGTCACATGAAACTCTTTGTTAAGAATTTTTCTCACGAGTGGCTACCCCAAGTCAGGCCCGCAGCTCCTGTGGACCCACAAAAGGTGGCTTTACCAGTATGCAGGGGCCCAACCTGCAGCGGTTAGACACAAGGAGTGAGGAACGACAGGACTCAAATAAAAACTCAGGCCATCACTATCTCCCATCAGACATAGACATTTATTCAGCCTTCTTGCTTCCCTCCCCACCCCCACCCCCCCACAGAGCAGTTTTACTATTTATATTTTTAAACTCAGTGCTATTTTGACAAGACTGAAATGAACAGACAGAAAATCCACCTGGCATAACAGGAGATCAAGAATGGACCAGAGAAGTAGCAGGGACCTAAAGCCCAGCTTTAACGTTGAAGTGGGCAGCTGAAGAAAGTCCCATGGAGCCCCAAGGAATGGGCTCATCATCCCTGGCTTCTACCCGAGTGTAGCAGCAGAAAAGGCATGCCCTTGCCAGTCATCACCCTCATCCAGTACCATAGACATCGTTACCTACTCAGAAGCCTCCCAGGGAGCAGACACATGCCCACTGTGCCAGTGAACACAGGAATAAGTTTCCGGGGCAGGGCAGAATAGAATTAAACTTGTGGAATGGCTTTACTGCATGAAAACACAGCCCTTTCCCCAAATCCACAGTGATCTACCTCTTCCTCCCCTGGGTGATCTCTAAGTCCCCTGGGTCTATAGCATCCCCTCCATATTGATCAAGGCATTGAGTGCCCCAGCCAACATTTCCCCTATCTACAAAGTGTAAAATGCGAGGCAAAAATTAATTAACTAGTTAATTAATAATGCAAGGTTTTGAAAACATAATTACAGTGGTAATGATTACCATTTTGCAGACTTCCCAACATTTCTGGAACTGCTGGAGTAGCAGGGAACACGCCCAGACTGCTAAGGGTGGGAAGCCACTCATTCATTCTCCCTGCTAATCCTCTCTTGCTTTGGCAGTCCAGGTGAAAAGCTACATTTTTAACTCTCAGAAAAAAAAGAAGGCACGGGTCCAATCCTGAGAGAGAAAGAAACCAAAGCAGAAGAGACACTAAGAGAGGGTCTGGGATTTAGATGGTTTGATTTTCTGCCTCCAGTTAAAGGTGTTAAGTCCGGAAAGCAGGAATATCAATAGTTGTTTTGTTTGCCCAACAGAGAAAGATTGTGCTAGACCCCTACTGACCCGCAGCTAATCCCCTTCCTGCAGGTCCAGAGAAGGCCAGTGTGCTCTGGGCTGTGAGCGGTTTCTGCACCTCGAAGCTGAAGCAAACAGACTTGACAAGCAAGCTCAGCAACCGCCAGCTCTGCTCACCCACCCAGAAAGCTGGCAGGAACCGCCTAAAGGGAAGGGATTCATACTCCTCCTTTACTGCCCGGGGAGCCAATCACAGGGGTCTAGTCAGCCAGCCAGTCAGCCAATCATATGATTTGACAGGAAAGGGACCAATCAGATCACTTTCCCCATCTAGGCCACCGCATCTCTAACCACCTCCCTCTGAGGGCTGTTTACCAGCATTGTCAGGCCCCAGGAGAGGAGGGGAGCTGAGAGCCCGAAGCCAGGGCAGTGTGCAAGAAGAAGGGCTGGAGGAGAGCCGCCGGTGGGAAACACCCTGAGCAGAGCCCACTCTGTTTCATCAAGTCCTTCTTTGTTTCCTGGGCACCGTCTCTGTCCCAGGCCCTGGGAATGAGAAAGGCACAATCATCTGTAAAGATCCAGGAGACGGTTTGAGGTAGAGCAAATGGCAAACCAAGTACCATTAAAAGGTGTGGAGGAGCCCTGTGAAAATAAGAGGCTCTTTAAATCGGCACCTGGAGCACAGCGTACGGAGATGGTATCAGGAAACCTTCCAAGAGATGGCCCAGTGGCGCTCAGGGGCCTGTCACAGCCCCTAAGGTTCTCCCAAATACGCCCACCTGATTGCTCTGCTAGGACTACGGTTCGAAAAGTGATTCATATTGGTGTCCTCAGCCACAGAAATGCATTGCCTCAAACATCTGGAAGCCAAAGATACTGAGATCCAGATGTAGGCAAGGCTGCTTTCCTCTGTTGCCTCTTGAGAAGTCATTGCATAGGCTTTTCTCTCTGTAATATCTTTGTCCAAATTCTCTTTTCTTGTAAGGACATTGGTCATGTTGGGAGTCGTGTTGACTCCCTCCAATGACCCCCATTTACCTCTATAAAGACTATCATCAATCATATTCTAAAAGCTAGGCATTAGATAGACTGTGAGCATATAAACCGAACAAGACACAGCTAAGCACCGGCATAATTTGACATTGGTTGGGAAGAACTTATTTAACTGCTGACCCCAGTCCTCAAGAACACAGTGACCAAGGTTGTTTTGTCCTCTGAATCTTTGGTGTTAAGTGCTTGGTGATTCAGACAGGCTCCTGTCAGAGGGAGGGCATGAGGAAAGTCCAGTGCCCATCTCTAGAAACAAGTTCCCCCTCATTCATCCCTTCCTCCAAAAGCTGCCCATCACTTAAGGTCTCAACATTCTCTGTCCACTGCTCAGCAGCCATGCTCACTGGCCCTGTACCTGAGATACCTAATGTCATTTTATCTTTGAAAAGTGCTGATGTTTCCTTTGACTTAGTGGGTGGAGAAGGGGAGAGGGTAAGAGGAGATGAAAGGGGAGAAGAGAGGAGCAGAGGAGGAAGTGTATATAATTGGTCTGGGCCCCCATCAGTCAGTCCAAGTCCCCTGAGGAGGGTCCCCCATATTCTCAGTCTGTGGTCTTGGGGTAAGGAAGTGCTCTGTGATCTTTGAGACAACACAGTAGGATCTGGGTGATCTGCTGAAGGTAGAGGAGAGACATTCTCTGAGTTCCACGCACCACAGCTCAGTGAGATTGACTGGACATACACTACATACACAGGCACCATGTCAGGAGCCAGAGACAGATGAATGAACCACAGTCTGATCTTCAAGGAGTTCACAGGCTCCTGGGGTAGACCATGCACACAGTTCAACATAGGATAGTGGGCAAGTTATGCCCATGAAGTTCAAGGAACAGAGAACAAAGATATCTGGCCCAATGTGGGGTTCAGAGAAGCTTATAGAAGTGGATGTCTTCACAGGATCTTGAGGGATTGATGGAGTTAGGCAGCCGATGAGGAAACTCGGGAAAGGAGGATGACCCAGTATGGGAGTGATACAGACTAAATGATGGAATCATGGAGCATTGGCTATGTGAGAAGCATTGAAAAGGCCAGTGGTCCTGGAGCCCAGCTCCAGTGTGGGGGAAAGAGTGGTAAGAGGAAGGACAGGACACTAACAGGAGAGAGTACAGGGCCAGCTCATGGAACATGTTAAGTGGCTAGGACACTCTCTATGGTGTTTCAAACTACTCAAATAAGCACTGAGCTCTTTTACATTGCTTGAGATGAAAACAGTAACTTATTAGACAGGGCACTCATCAGGGCATTCAGTTCTTACTTCACACATTAGAGCTCCATTAAAAAAAAATCCTGCAAAGCTTAAAAAGTACCAGAAGTTGCCATGCTTTGTCTAATGAAGAGTCTACAGAGATTTTTTAAACAGGGTATGAGATGGTGGCAGTATGCATCTGAACCTTAGGGGTCCCATTCTGGAAACAAGAACCCTAGTTGGCACATTACCAAAGCATTTCAAGAAGAAAAATGAAAAGAAGTCGAGAGACAGAAGAAAGGTTTAGAAAGAGACTTGTGGGTTGGCTGTTGAAGCACAGTGAAGGAGGCATGTGTTGATGGCTCAGATGACTGGCGGCATGCTGGTGACTTTACCCAGGAAAAGAAATCGAACACATGCCAGGGTGGCCAGATGAGGAATGGGATATTGGCCACGTGGAGTCTAAGGTACTAGTAGATTAGCCATGCAGAGAGTCTCGGGGACCATTTGACAGAGACTGAGGGAGCCAAAACATCCAAACGTAGGGCCTTCATATTGAAGATAGATGCCAGAAAATGTAGCCTTTTATTTTGAAATGTGCACATAAAGCCTCCAAGGTTCTCTATACTGTCTTCTGGATCTGCTTTTCCGTCTGGCCTGTCCTTGAAATCCGAATAGACCGGTGCGTCCTTCCCATAAACATTCTGTCCCACAGGCTTCATTGAATCACTGTCCCCTTGATGCCTCAGGAGATGGAGAGACAAAAGTGGTGTCTTCCACATGGGTACACACACATAAAATGTAACGAGAGGCCTGGCACATGACAGACTCACTCTCCATTTCTGCTAATGCCCTCCCACACGCCTTTGCTTGATGTCATTCACCCATCAGACCCTATACTGCTCCCGTTTTCCCCATGAATCTTTCTCCATCCTGCTCCCATGGGAAGAGAATCAAACACAGTTGTTTGTAGGGAACATTTTTATGAATTGTACAGGGGATAATTCAGTCTCACAGAACTGCATTCAGCCACCCTCAAGCCCAGAGAAGGGGAGTGATGACCCAGGAAAATCCTCCTACCACCCACCACACCAAGTATTCTCAGGGCCAAGCACCAACTCCCCCGGGGTTCAACAGCTTACCAAAAAGCCCTGGACTCAAACAGGGTAGCTAGCTCAGGCTCTGTGTCTAACTCTCTGGTTTCTTTTCCACATCTCCCGGTTGGTTGCTGGGTTTCTACTGCACACACACAGGCTCAGCTTGCTTTACCCCTGCATTATTTTTAGTCTACCCCTTCTCCTGGGTGTATTCACATTCTCAAGCCCTGAACAAATGCTTAGCAACAAAGCCCAGGAGGCCAGGGCCCCTTTCTATTTCTCCAAGGAGCACCTCTTTCTGCAGAGTCCCGCCTCTTCAGTGAGTGACAGTGTCCCTGGTCCATAGGCGTGGTTCATGGAAAGGTAGATTCCACAGTAGTTGCCGGTGACTATTCCCCACGCACACTTTCCTACTCAGCTTCTGTGATTTTCAGGGTGTCCTGGGAATGCACAGATTACGCCACTATGCATATCTGCATCTTCCAGGGCTCAGTTTTTCCAGGCACTGTTTTGTACCAAATCAACTGGGATTGTTTCCACCCCTCCCAAAGATAGAAAGATTTACTTAACCCACATGGCATACTTGTAAAGGACTCACGAGGCCTGATAAATCAAACACTATTTATTATGGTACTAAAATGATACCCTTTGCTTAATTAAAGTAGCCATATGCTGCAGCACAAATCATTCTCATTCATTAAAATCCCCAAAATGTGTGTGTGTGTGTGTGTGTGTGTGTGTGTGTGTGTGTGTGTGTGTGTGTGAAGGAAGACAACCAGGAGCAACAGTTGGGGAGAATACAACCAGATGACAGTTTGGGAGACAAAGCTGCACTAGAGATCGCTTTGATGTCCCACACCAGACACATCCATCCATCAACAAACAAACAAACAACAAACTGAGGGGCACCTACCTGTGCTGGGTCAGACACCCTTGCAGGCGCCAGGCATGATGCCTGCCTCTTGTCCTCAAGGAACACTTAAGCTAGGTGAGGGCAAACAGGAATGTAAGAAACTCAACAGTGTGGAGTAGATATCAAAAGACTTGTCTGTCCTAGGCATGTTGGTCAGTAGCTTGTAAGAGGAAGTACTGTCTGTGTTCTGTTGTAAAGAATCATTCAATCTGAGATGTGTGATTGGCTTCCCATGATCTTATTTGTTTTCTTATTAGTAGTTAATATATCCTAAATCTAGAGTCTTCTTTACTCATTTGCTTGTTTGAGTCTTGTCTTCTTTCTACCCGTCTCCTACAACTTGATGATAGGCTCAACTGTCCATCTTGTTCACAGTTCTTACCCCACCACATATAATAACCATGTAGCCCATAAGAAGTCCCCAAAGCATACACAGAATGAATAAATGAAAACTAACAGACCGGCATCTGCAAAGGTTCAGCACTGAGAGCATGTGGCATGTTTCAAAAGATAAAAGAAGGCCATGCCTCCTTCTGACACTTCATCCTGTTCCCAGCCTTCCCTCCCTCTCCCCATCCTGACACACCCTGTCCACCAACACCCCTCCCCTGTGCTCACCTCCCTCCCTTTCCCACAGGAACTGGCATTTTCCTACTGGTTCAAGTAAAAAAGCACATTTTCATTCTGGAATGGACGGCTGTGTTTCTCTCTGACCTTGGGGTTAACGGCCAGAGACTCCTGGGCCAACTGCAGGGAACTGTGAGAGTGCACACTCAGCCATGACCACCTGCCAGGGTCCCTGTCACCCCTATCCATCATGGAGGCCCATATCCACACTTGCTTTTGGGAAGCCCTGCCCCGGACAGAAGTACAATGGGGCTAGAGAAGCTGAATTCCAATCCTAACTACCTCGTTCTAGGGAGTGTATTTACTGTCTCCAAGCTCTTTCTACAGTACCATCCAGATTAAGATAAAAAATGTCAACTTCATAAGGTTTTCAAGAATTACATTGATCTACTTATGTGTAGTTTGAGTCATAGAAAAAAACAATACACAGATTAGAAGCTATCCAGAGCCTTCCTGATCTGTCTCCATCCTTTGCCCACTTTAACAAGCACACGTGAGCAGTTTCTTCTCCATCATCCTTTCTATGAGACTCATCTCTATTTGTGCCGAACTGATGAGGAATCTGACTCTTAAAAAAGTTGAAAGTTTTTCCAAACCAACTTGTGAGCAGAAATGGGATTCAAACACAAGTACTTTTGAGTCTAGGGGCCTTTTGTTCAACCACTAATAACTGACTCACTGGTTCCCATCCTCATCTTCTGGAAGTGTATCTTGGAGTAGGAAGAGGAAAATGATGATGATGGGAGCTTACTCTAGGGCTTAGAGGAGAAGAGGATTGTGGGTGTGCCCATGCAGCCAGGCTTACTGTGTGTTCCTTATCTTCTCTTGATTAGGATGGTTGGAGCTCTAGCACTTTCCTCACGTTTACCTGGGTAGGCAGCTAGTTCAAGGTCTTTGTCTCAAGTTGGAGAAATCTTACCTATGTATCTTCACCCTAACCTGTGCCAATATATGGTGTCTATGGAATGGATTCTAGAAGCTGTATTTCAGAACAATAGCTAAGACAATAGCATTCACCTCACATGTTCTTCTAAAAACCTACCACCTCACCCATTGAAAAGTGGAGTCCTTGTCTTAGCCCCTTGAACCTGGATGGGCTATTGGTTTCGGCTGGGAAAAGCCATCCAGGTCCTCAGCTGCTATTCACAGATCTACCTGCAAGTCCCTGACAAAGCAGAGAATTCTACTAGAAGGAGGAAGTAGAAGGCTGGAAAGGTACAAAGGAGACAGCCAATTAGGAGGGACCCCCCCTTTCATATCTTCTCTCTCCTCTGTCACTCTCTCCATATCTTCTCTGTAGCTCAGACTAGCCTTGAACTAGAAACCTCCCTGCTCCGGCCTCCGCTTTCTGCATACTGGGATTACAGGTGTGCACCATCACTCCGTACACATAGAAATTTTGCCGTGTAACCCATACATTGTAAAACCTGAGCTCTGTGAGTCCCAAGTAAATATCTGTGGACTCAACCAACTGCAGATGGGAAACACACTTCTTAGAAATGTGTCCTTACGCCACACAGATATTGTTATCCTTAATAATCCTAATGCCATTGCCCTAAAACATGCAATCATTTACATAGTGTTTACATGGTATTTAGTATTATAGATTATTTAGAAATGATTTAAGGTATAAGGGAGACTATGCAGTGGCTATTTGCTGCATGTAATGATACTATGCCATATATAATTATTTTTGGGCACCCCTGTATTTTGGCATCCACTGGGGCATCCTGGGCCCAATCAGTCCCCTGTGGTCTATTCATCTGATATGATATGTGGTGTACACACACAGATTCATAATGTGATTTTTTAAAATCAGATGTAAAAGCTACTTACTTAAAAACAAAGGTTTGTTTTTATTTTATGTGTGAGCACCTGTGTGTATGTATATTATGTCTGGTGCCTATAGAAGTCAGAAAAGGAGTTAAAGATAGTTGTAAATTGCCATGTAGGTGCTGGAAATCCCATCTGGGCCCTCTGCAAGAACAGCAAGTGTCCTTAACTACTGAGCCATCTTTCCTCTGCTACTTACTGTTATTAAAACTTGGCCTCATTCTAAACAACAGACTCATAAAGCCTCAAGTTTTGGTCCTCTTTGCATTTAGCTACTAACACAAAATAAGCACATAACTAATTTTTAAAAAGCTTTTGGCTATGAACTCCTTAATATAATTTCCTGTCCCACATGAGCCTTGCTTCAGAAATAGCATATGAGGCCATGGAAAGCTATCCTGCATTCCGAATAAGTAGAAAACCTTTAAAGAAAATGAACCATTCTTTTGATAAATATCAACAAACACACACCAAAGACCTGCCGATGAAGGGCATTGAGAAGATGCACATAAACTGGCTACCGTTCTTGCTACTCAAGAGCACCTGGCCTTGGAGCATTAGGTGGCTTGAGGGGCATGGGGAAATTAGGGCCCTCATTCTTAGAAACTGAACTCATTGGTAGGTAATTTAGACATTATAGTTATTCTATGAGTACATGACCAGAAAACTAAAGGAATATTTAAGTTATAAAGGGGATAAGGCTTGGAAATTCCACTCTGTGTGGGGGCAGCTTTGGCTTATGCCAAGTGCAACAGGCACACAGTTCTTTTGGGTCCATGGTTCTCAGTTTTGGGAATTCATGGTCTCATCTGAGTACTTTAAGTATCATCTAGTGTCTTGGTTCATTGTCCATTGCTATGAGGGAATACCTGACACTGGGTGACTTGGAAAGACAAGACTTTTATTGTGGCTCATGGCCTAGAGGCTGGGAAGATCAGGAATCTGTAATTGGCATTGGCTCCACTTCTAGAGTGTTCTCCTGCTATTTCAACTCATGCAGAAAGGAAGGGCAAGAGAACACAGGAAGAACAGATTTTTAAAAGAATCACAATCACAAGGAGCTAATTCGCTTTGTGACAACTTTCTCTTGCAAGAATGTCCTTATTTTCTCTAGGAAAGGCATTACACCTCCTAATGACCTACCCACCTGGTACATGGTCACTTTTCAGCTCCATTCCATTGGGAACCAAATGTCAATAAAGATCATGTTGGGGACAAGACATATCCAAACCACAGCACCTAGGCTCGATCTTGTCTCTGGACTGCTTACCCCAACTCTAACCTCTGAGGTTGCTATAATGACATCAGCATTTTAACCCTTCCCAAGTTTATTGCCATAGGCAGTCAGAATGGACCAATAGTATTTTAGGTTTACTTGAATGGGAAAACCAAGGAACCCAGGAAGAGGAATTCCCCAGATTAGAGATGGAAAACTCAATGAGAGGCTATTTCACAATTTCTCTATATGTTTTCATCCATATAGGTGGAAATCTCAACAGATATGTGTCCGACATACATGCAGTAGGCATACACAAACAAGGGCAAATGCATATTAACTAGTAAGTGTGTATACACAAGTCAGACAGAAGGAAGCATTTGTTTGTTAAACAAATAGAGCTTGATTACCAAAAATAAGCAATTCTACAGGGACATAAAAATCAAGAACTGGGATTCTAAATAGATTTAGGTTTGTAGGTAATTAGATCAATGTCTTTTAAGTCAGAACTACTTAATTTTGAGGTATTTGTTGACTCACCCATAATTAAGATATCATAGAGAGAAGCAATACATTGAAACAGGTGTACACACACAGATGCATGTACACGTGCTCGGTTATACACAGAGAGGTGAGGCTGAATAGTCTCAAACTCATGCCTCACTTGGTTTTGAGCTATCTGTAAGGCTTTTGTTACTACACATAGGGACCTACTTCCTCAGAGTCTGAAGGCCAGAACCCCCTCCAACTCTGCTGGGAGCAGGCCCTCTGTCCCAGATTGGAGGTTGGAGGGGCACTTGGCAGGGGACAAAAAGAAGTTACAGCCCCTACTCCCGGGTCAGTACTTTTTGCTTCACAGTTAGTGCTTGCCCCCGGGAGCCACAAACAAGAGGCCACTCAGAAGTCAGTGTTGTGAAACAAGGCAGCATTGTCCCTTGGCCTGGGTTTTCCTGAGGCTTGGGTGAGAGAAAGGAGATGAGAAGGGTCCCTGAGCCACAGAGGCCTGGACAAAAGCTGACACCTGGGGGAGAAAAATTTCCCAAGCAGCTGGCCAAGCTGGAGTCTTCCAAACAGACACGGCAGTTGGCCCAGCTGCCTCCCCATCTTTGTGAGCTCCTCTCCTTAGCTCCTGCTTCAAAGACCCAGCCAAGTGGTACTCACCAACACTGCCCCCTGGTTCTCAGCACCCTAGGCAGGTTGGATGCTAATTGTGAACAGGAAGAGAAGGAACACCAACACAGAGCAGCCCACTATGAGGTGTCCACTTCACACACACACACACACACACACACACACACACACACACACACACCTACCTCTTAAAGCTCCACTCTCTAGAAGGGATAATCCCACTCGCCTAGCTCCAAGATTGAGAGTTGGCAGGAGCCAAGTTCCCTAGGCATGGCCTTGAGGCTCCCCTCCTCACATCTAGCCTCCCACTCCATTGATTCTCCGATGATTTGAGGGGAAGATTCCTGATTATGAGAAGACCCCACTGAGTCCCTTGCCCAAAATTTCTACTCAATGCTAATAAGAGTCTGAGAGTCTGCTCTTCAGATTCAGCTTATAGATGGGCCTATGGGCTCATAGGTAACCCTGTGCAACAAACAAACTCACAACACCAACCCAGTTCTTGGGGGTTCAACAGCATTTCCTCTTTTGTCAGAGTGGTGTCCCTCCCACCCACCCACTCCTTAGTAGTTAGGGTGTTTTAACTCTATGTCACAAACTGACCAATAGGAAGTAGCTGAGAGGGAGAAAAAAAAAGAGAAAGTTATAGACTCAAAGGCCCAAGGAACAGGAGTCTTCAGGGGGACCTGTCGGGCAGTCCTAATTAGATTTAGGGTTCTAATTAGATCATGAGATGCAAGCTTCTCTTTGTGCTGTCTGGCAGCCTTCAGGGGTGTACAGTGACTTCCGCAGCCTCGCAAGTATATGGCCAAAGCCCACAAGAGTTTATTTGCATGATATTACATCAAGAACAAGGGTGCTGTGCTCATTTCTCCGCAATCTTAAGCAGATCTCCTTTGAGAACTTCTGGAAGCTAGTATCTGTGTTACCCTGTCTCTATGGCTAGTGATGAATTGAGGCTCAGACACCTAAATCAATACAAACTAATCAGAGAACAGCCATTGGCCACATCTTCTCCAAGCCATGCTGATTCTAACCCCTTGTGGAGATCTCCTGATTGAAGCTGGGGTCAAATTCTACCTCTTGCCAGCTGCTGATATTATAAAGATCCTAACCTGACCCTGGCCATGAGTCACCTCTTCATAGAGAAGCCATCTGGTGGGACTTTCCCAATAATAGTTAACTGAGTCTGCCTTCCTGATGGAAAGCAAGCTCCTAACCCAGGTGCTGCCTCAGTGAGTTTCAGGTTATTCTCTCGGTATTTTGTTTATGGCAGAGAGCCCCTGCTGAAGATACCTCCTTATCGTGTGTTCGCAATGCTAAGTGCATAAACTGCAGGAGTAAGTATAGGTGAGGACTGATGTAGGTGTTCAGCCCTGCTCCTGGACAAGGAAAGGGTGCCATCTGTTTAGGAGAGGAACGGAATTCAGAAGAAATTTGGGGGTCCTTTTTCAGAGGAAGTAGCAGGCCTAGATTATGTATTGAATGGTGGTGTCCTTTGGGACACCTAGAAAATGCCCAGGATCAGGACGTTATCTCAAAGCTGATGTCTTATCTGAGCCATGAAGTGAAGACTGAGTCAATGTGTCCCATGGACCCACATTTCAGACAGGCCAGCCTTGTGTGGGCTCCATGCAGGCAACTCCAGTTGTAAGTTTCTGATTTCAGTGTGCCTAGAGGATGGCATGTCACAGCCCTTTCTCTTCCCGTTCTTACCAACTTCTCATCCCATTCTCCGCCATGTTCCCTGGGCCATACAGGGATTAACATACATGCCTTGTTCAGGGCTGAGCTCTCAAAAGTCACTTATTCCTAGCATCTTTGGCCGACCCGAGTCTGCCTTCCCTGCCACTCACTACAGATCAAGGCTTCTCTAAGGCCGGGAGTGGCTTTATCTGTGTGGAAGCATAAATGGTGTACAGTAGCTGCGCTTTCATCCCTTCCCTGTTTAGTTCCTCTGTTGTCCCTTCCTCACTGTTTATTCTGACTCTAGTACTCTTTCCTCTCTCATTTCTTTTCTTTCCCTTCCATATGTCTCCCCGGGCACTCTAGCTGCTCAATTTTCTTGCTAAGATACATTTGCCTGACAGCCCTAGAACTCACTCTTGGGCAGAGAAGGAAACAGACACAATAGAAAAAAGAAGTCAACAGGGTGTTTTCCTCAGAAACAGGGTCCCTGTGAGATGAAAAATTCTCTATCAGACCCCTGGACAGATGGCTGAAGTGACAGCGATGAGATCTGCGGCCAATGTCAACTTTAACAGCTTTGGGAGCAGATCTTAGCAGCAGGGAACTGAGAATCAAAATGGCGGGTTGAAGTGCTCCACGCTAAAACTTGAACTGACATGCGTCTATGTTGCAGGCTTTGCTTTTCTTAAGATTTATTTTCTCTTTAAGCATGTGTATATGTGTGTATCTGTGGGTGGGGATGTGCACCTCTTGTTGGTGCTTGTAGCATCCAGAACATGAGGTCCCCTATAGCTAGAGACACAGGAGGTTATGAGCTGCCCTGTGTGCTGCTGGGAACAAAACTCAGTTCCTCTGCAAGAGCAGGATGTGCACCCTCATCGTCTCTCCAGCCCCTGTGTTAATTTTCCTAAAGGACTAAATCAAAGCCAAGGTTTGCTCTTTATAAGGGAAATCTCTACGAGCCACTTTAAACCCGGAAGGGATTTATATATCTTCTAAAGCTCTGCTACATTTCTCTTTCTAAATCCTTCAATCATTCCTAGTTGTGGGATCTAAGGGCTTCCTTTGAGTCCTTCTACTTTCCCCTACTCACCCGCTCCTCTTTCTTTCCCCCTCTCCTTTCGCCCTCAGCCTCCACAGGATGGCTGTCCTGTCTCCAGTGTCTTTTTCTTCTTGCTTTTTTTGCTGGCTTCTCTTAACAACCTTCATCCCTGAACACTACTGTCCTGGTGCCCCCTCCATGACCTTGCTCACTCCTCACATAACCTCTGGCCTCTGTTTTCATCTACATCCTTGGTTAATATTAACACCCATGGTGATGATTCTTTAAATGATATCAAACCTTGCCTTCCTTACATATGTAAGACCCACAATTTTGTCTGACTGAAAGACATTTTTTAACTCAATTAGTCCAAAACATACCTCATTTGCCATCTTTCCTTAAAGTCTCCTTCTCCAGGACCCAACAGCATGGTCTCAAGCTTTACTTTCAGCCAGACCCCAAACTCAGAATCACCCAGAAGCTTATCCATATACCACCTTCCCCTTCCACTTTACTGGCATAGGCTCTAAGCCATGTTTCTAGACTCTCACATGCCTCGTCTACACACTGTCTCCTGCATACAGGGCCGCTGCCTTTGTCCAAGTCATCATGCACTTCCATTAGTCATGGCAACTGCCTTCTGATCTGCCTTCTCCCAACCTTATCTCTTCCCAGACCATTCCTAAACAGAATAACATTTCTTTCTGGAACACGGATCTAGTTTTCTCTGCTCACAATAATTCAGTCCCTTTAGCTGCATGTTTCTTTATCCTGTCTCCCACCTATCCCAGCCCTCAATGATGTTATATTTTGGCAATTTCTTGGAGAAATACCACCTGTTGTCTACCCATGCCTCTGTCCACGATGTTCCCTCTTTCTGGGACTTCTCCATCTACCCATACATAATGTTCACGTCCCATCCACTGGGAAAATTTAATACTATTGAGTGGATGAACAAATGCTTTAAGATTTGGCTCTGTCTTCACTGTTCCTGGAAAGACCCTTTACCTTGGCAGGATCGGTGTGCCTTTTTGATTCCATAGTAACACCTGTGTTCCTTCTTGTAGATTGCTGGATTCAAACACAATTTATTTACTGTCCTTTCCTACTATATATTGTGAGCTTCTTGCAGACAGGGTCAGTGGCTTTGTTTCTGTGCAATGTCAAGGGCAAAGACTAGGTCCTAAACAAATATTTGCTCAAGTAAAGTGAGATGAATCAAACCAGTGCATTAAAATAGTCTCCAAATGGCACCTTCCCAACTTAGATGCATGGTTTCTGAGTCCAAGCCCAAATGAAATGGCAGGAAGGCGAACATCTGACTTGGGGAGGATGTAGAAGAGGTGGGGAGGGCTGAGTTGCTGCTCCTTCTGAGAGAGTAATGGACGAACAGCTCCCCTCCCGCTTTATCCTTCTTAATAATGTGTGGGCAGCAATCATGCTCTAACAGCAGTAGTCAGAGCAAGTCCCCTCCTGCTCTGTGTGCAAACTGGAGGAGAAGAAGCCAACACTACCTGGAAAACCTATGCAGTCCCTCTGCTTCCCATTTAACAGTGCCAGCAAGCAGTCCGTTGACACTAATTGCATGAGGGACAGGGGGCCTAGCAGCAACTTAAGGAGGGGGTGAAATCCTTTCATCAGAAAAGCTTCAACTACAAATTTGCATGTCAATACTCCTACCATTTCCGCGACAGGCAATGGGAAGACAGAGAGATAGCAGAAGCAATGCCTTGCCTACGGAGGAAACTGTCAACCCAGGATGAGCCAGCTCTGCTCAACTCTCTCCATCTTACAAATGCCACTGTGACTCACACAGAAGGGGCGTGGCTTCACACGGGGCATCTGGTACTGGAAAATCCAAGGAAGGCAAAGAGAAGAAGGAGGAGACAGGGGTGGACTTAGAGATGGAAAGATGGTGTTGAAGGAGGAGAATCAGAAAAGGAGGAGTGGGGAGGAGGATGGTGGGAGAAAGAATAGGCAGAAGGGAGGGGAGGAGGGGGAAGGTGTCAGGGTTTTCTGTTCAACTTCACTTGGTGGATATCCCAAAGAGCAAGAATGTACACACCAGCTCTGGACACAGCAATTGTGTGTCTGCCAAACCCATCGCTCCGTAAGGACAGCAGCACTAAACATGCGCATGGGGTCAGGGACACCAGGGAGCCAGTGCAGTGTAGCAGATGGGGAGAGATTTGTACTGAGCCCTTCTGAGGAGATGGGTGGTCTCATAGGAGACAATGGCAGCTGGGAAGTGGTTAAATTCTGAAGGTAGCCCACAGGATTCTCTTGAGTGCTTTCTTGAATTATCTTGGAGTCATGTACTGGAGCTATTTTCACCTAGCACTGGGAGTCTTTTGAAACTGAGCATTGAAAACCCTAAGCGGTGGCCCCATCCCTCCTCTCGTTTACTATGTACACATCCTTTGGACCACTACTGGTGGCATGAATAATATAGGAGTTATCCATTGGGATGATCATTAGCTTGTTTTCCTCCATAAAGCCTGGCCATAATGTTCTTCTTCTTTTCCTGAGAGTGCACTCATACAAAGAGCAGATGGGCCATATGAGGACCAAGAGCTCGTGAGATTTCTCAGAGCTGAGAAAGTGGGGTAGGAAGGGCCAGGGGAGACTTAAACCACACCATGGCAGAAGCTTCTGCTGCAGTATGGTGCCAAAGAGCCTTCCCATAAGCTGGTTCTTCTTCACTGAAGAAGTCCCATCGATCCAGATATCCTCATGCCAGAATTCTCCACTACGCTAAGGAAGCTTATTACCAAGACATAAACCGGCACGTTAGAAAGCTGATAACAGTGTTCATTAAAAAGAAGTGCATTTTAGAATACTATCAGGAATTTCTGTGTCTCCTGGTAGAATCTGAGGCCATCTAAATATTTAAAACCAAGGAGAGTAAACATCATATATGGCTTTTGTGTTATTGTATTATATTGTAATTGCTTGAAAACTTGTTTCTGAAACTGGTGGCAGCTGCAGCCTTGTGTAGATAAACCAGAGTATCTCAGAGAAAGAGACACTGTCATGCACTGGGCTTCTGGCTCTACTGCTGCAGCCCATCCTTTATTTCCACCTCAACTCCCCCTTTGCCATATTCTGAGAACTGATTCTTCCTCCATGCATTGATTGCTATAGAAATAGCTTGGTTAGGGCAATAGCATTTTCTCCCTGGTGCCAGAAAACTGGGTGGTGGAATACATCAAGACTCAAACTTGTTGAGTCAGACCCCTTTCTAGGCTTTCTTGAAATATAATTGATACACAAAAGTTGCACAGTTAATTTGCAATTTGATGAGTTTGAACCATGTGTACACCGATGATATCCTCACCATAATCATGGTTATGAGCAGAGCCTTTTCCCTCAAAAGGTGATTTGTTCCTGTTACTATGTATTCTTTGGTTTGGCACTGTGTGTGTGTGCCCATATGCATGTTATAGGTTTGTATGTAGAGGTCAAAGGACAACCTTGGGTATCTGTCTTCACCTTCTACCTCATTTGAGACAGGGTCTCTCTTTTCCTTCCATCCCATTTTTACCAGGCTACCTGGCTCTCAAGCTTCTGAGAATTCTCCTATATCTGCTTCCCATCTCCTGCAAGAGCATCAGGATTAAAGTTGCCTGTGCTATGTGCCCAGCTTTTATATGGGTTCTGGGGACTTGAGCTGAGGTCCTCATGCTTGTACAGCAAGTTGTTTTTATCACCAAACTATTTCCCCAGCCCTTCTCTTAACAGTGTTTGAAATGACCAAATGACCCATAACTGTTGGCATATGTTATACAGCAGCTCCCTAGACCTTACTTATGGCATAGAAATGAAATCCTAACATATTAAATGGAAACTCTCTATTGTCCTCTCTTCTCAGTTCCTTGACACCACTCTTCTAGTTTCTTCTGCTCTGGGTCTGAATGCTCTAGATTTTTTTTTATAAATAGAGTCATGTAGAATTTGTCTTTCTGCATCTATGTATTTCATCAAGTCCATTGTCCTTCACCTTCACTCATATGGTCATATATGGCAGATTTCTGTCTTTTAGAGGCTAATATTCCTCTGTGTGTGTGTGTGTGTGTGTGTGTGTGTGTGTGTGTGTGTGTGTGTGTGTGTGTCTGTACAATATTGTCTAGATCAGATTGCCTACTGATGTGTATTTATACTGTTTCTAGATCCTGGCTAGTTTGATGAATTGATAAAGATTCAATATCAAAACTACACAGAGAATTCATAACAAAACAGCAAGAAACAAATAATCAAATTAAAAATAGGTGAAAGATTTTAATAGACTGTTCTCCAAAGAAAATACACAAATGACCAAAAGCTCTATGAAGGGGTGGTCAGCATTATTAATTGTCAGGAAATGCAAGTTCACAGCACAAAGAAATATTAACTCGCATCTGTTTAGATGGCTGTTATTACCCCTCCCCAAATAACCTTCCAAGTGTTTGTGTGGATGTGGAAACTGGAACCCTTATGTACTGTTGGTGGGAGTAGAAAATGGTACAGTGACGATGGAAAGCATTATGGCAGTTTCTCACAGAAATCAACACAACTAGAACCATCAGTGATCCTGCTGTTTTCATTCTGTACAGTTATTAGGAAGAATAAAAAGCCATACCAAAGAGCTCTTTGCCCTCCCATGTTCACACATTGTCAACCTCTTTTGCCTTCATTGGTTTGCTCTTCCTGTAGCAAATAATGTAAACCCCACATCATACCCAAGGGGGCAAAGTTTGAAAAGATAGAAGATTATAATTCAAGATACCAAGAAAATCCAGCCTCCTTTCTTCAGGGAAGAATGGGACTCTTGAAGAATTCCAATGGTTTGTGACCTGAAGGGCATCCCAGTATCCAGTACTGTATTAAATGTATATTAAGGAGATATCAGTGTCTGTGACACTCCACTCCATGAGCTTGCCCACTCTCCTGTTTCAGTGGGTCTATCTGTTAACATGAGTGATCTACGGGATCATCATGGTCAATAAAGCTACCCAGAATCTTTGAATGGGCATTTGCCCTTCTTCCCCTAGGATTGGCTGACGTCTGCCCAGTGTAAATGGGAAAACAGGACAACATACCAAAGAAGCCAAAGGAAATCCAAATCCTTTGCACAGGGGCACTTACACACATGTATGTCAAGGCTTTGGGGTAGCTAGTGGCATGTACTGTGACAAAGCATTGCAAGAAAACACTGGCTTTCCCAGCTCCTTTGAGAGTAGTTGTAACATGGTCCAAATGACTCCTTTCCTCGAGTTAAGATCTTGGGTGCCATGCTTTTGTAAATCTTCCCACAAGTGGGATCTATCTTCCCAGTTGAATCTGCTCTGTATGACTTGGTTTGGCCCAGAGACTGGAACATAGGGATGGGACACTGATTCTGAGCCATGACTTCAGGAGTTCCTTTATGCTTCTACTTGCTGTCTTGGGTTGTTGATGCTGTAAGGAGACAAAGTCACTCTAGTTAGAAAGCCTCTTGTTCCAACAAACTCTTCCTGGTTGGCCAATAGCTAACCACCCTCCCAAAATATGTGAAATACCAGCTTAGATCTCTAGAATTGGATTCCTGGCCCACAGGTAACCACTAACACATAACCAAACATAGAAGAGTCCAGAAGTTTTAATTGGACTGTGGTTCTTGACCCACTCATGAAGTAGTGGAATTGAATAGAGGAGTCATGACAATTTGGGCAAACTAAACTAAAATTTAATTCAAAATCAAAACATAACATATCTGATGTGTTCCTAATAACACTGGCCAGTTAGTTATACATTATAGGACCTCACTGCAGCCAGTGATGAATCACCTGACCTTATTGCAGCTGTTCTGAACACATGATGTGCCCTATGTACCATGCGTGCCATCACCCCACACAGTGCCAAGGAATGTTGCCTGAAGGACTTTGGTTCAGACTCCATGTCATGAATTTGCACTGTTTTCACTCCATATAAAAGTTTTCTGCTCTTGTAGAAACATAATGGTTTAATTAGAGAAAACAAAGACATTTCATATTTTCTTACCATCATACCTCAATACATATAAATCAGATTAGTGTGTCTGTGGGCTATATTGTGTTTGAATGTTTGAGTTCCAAAATTTCTGTTTGAGTTATTGATTTGAGTTTCATTAAAAAAAATCAATCAGTTTTGGGCTTGGTAAAGATTAGAACAGAATTTCCAACCATCTCTGAAATAGCTCTAAATATATTTCTGCTATTTTGTATCACACATTCATATGACATGGCATTTTCAACAATGATAATTATAAAATCAAAAATTTGATCTACTCTGAAAAGCTTTGAAGCATCCAATATACAATCAAGATTTAGTTCTTTATGTAAGGTCATACAAGCACACCCCATTCATTAGTGTGCAAATTTGGTTTTGTTTTTTACAAAATGGTAAAATCACAAGCATACTAAAGAATTGTCTTAAATTATAATTTTATGATTTATTATCAGTAAATGTTTGATTTGTTTGCTTATTTTTATATACTTATATGCCCAGAATTAACTAAAAAATTCTCAGGCATAAAAGAATGTCATAAGAGGAAAAAGTTTAAAAATCATTGACCCAACCGATCTGTAGATTCATGAATCATAACATATACTAGACTTAGCAGCTGAGTTTGGAAGTGATTTGTTATGCAGCAGAAGCTAACTGAGACATTGATTTTTAAAATGTCAGCCTAAAAACACTTAGAGGGGACTCAATGAATCTTCTTTAAGTCACAGTATAGAGCACAGCATGAGAGAGGACACTGTCTTAGCTTCTGTCCCCATTGATCCAGGTAGAAGTACAACTGTCCTCATGGGAAAGAAGGAAAACCATGCTTCCTGTTGGGGGGCACTTCCTGTTGTTCCTCTATTCTGCCCCTCAGTCTATCTTTCATAAGTTGTCCTATGACTCCATACCACGAGTCCAGCTTTCATTTAGATCATTGTGTGCAGGGACTTGAACAGTGTTCTGTGTGGGGGACCTGCCCCCACCTTTTCCAGGGTACTCTTGAGGAGAGAGGGATAAGAAAATATCAGGTAGAAAGAGAGACCTAGTTGACGAGAAGAAAGACAGAAACACAGGATAGCTTCGGGAGGGCCCGGATCAAAACCCAACGGCCCAGAACTTTAGTCAAAAGGGCTTTTAATAACAATGCCAAAGGGGGAGGCAAAAGACATCCCCCTTGCTAGATACAGCCAAGTGTAGACCCTTCCAAACACCTGGTAGCCATGCCTATGGTCAAATCATCCCCTTATGCAGCCCTGCTGGGTAAAGCAAGCCCAGATTCTCTGACACAATTCTTTCTCCTCTTTGCAGAAAAAGAAAATAATATATTCATTTTGTCATAAAATAGTTTCTCTTGAAATTAGCTAACATAGCTTTTTTTTGCTACTTGCAAGAGTAAGCACCAACTGTTGGGTTGATATGGTGACACTGAATGTCTCTGCTCAGTGGCCCCCACTTGGTTCCCACTAGGTAAAAGAAATCTGGAATCAAGCAATTAAGCATTGGCCTACCCACTGTAAGTTGAATACCACACTGGGTGTTGTGACGGCTAACTGGCAAAGTCAGTGTGAAACCAGGACCCAGGGGTGATCTCTGCCAAGTTCACTACTGATGGGAAGCAAGCCATCATGTGTTCCAACTTCTGTCTTCACCCTGGCTCAAAAAGACCCTTAATCACATGGCAGAACATTTAGATGCCCTCTCACCACAGCCTCTGCTTCTAGAAGCCCACGTATTCATGAAATAGAGGTGGCATTAGGTAGGAAGACAAAGCAGAATTAAAATTTAGCAATTAAGTGCAAGGATTTTTGCTTTATGCAAAACCACAGTCACAGTGCAGTTTCCTCGGGGGGATTCACTGTGTGTGTTTATTCAATTTAATTTGCTTATCTGTGTTTCAATTTCCATGAACTGTGTTTACTTTTTTGCAAGGTCCAAAATCTCTCAGAGATATAACTTAATGAAAAGTAGTAAAGCCCTTATAAGGTGTATAAGATGCTCAAGTCATGAGAAACAGAAGTCATTATCTTTTGTGGAGGCAGCAAATGGTTGCTTGAAATGGAGCTGATTTGGGTGATGTGTATTATAATGGAACAAATTACCAATGAAGTGCTAAATTACTGGAAACATCCTTGTTACTTATTAGGATGGGAAAAATAAAAGGGTAAAGCACATTATGATGCCTCCTTTGAGGCCAGGTCAGAAGTGAACAGATGTGAAAACCTGTAACCCAGTTGAGTCCAAGGCCATCTTATCAGATACAGAGTTCTGGACACCAGGGAGAGACATTCCAACGAGGAGGGTTTTTTTTGTTTGTTTGTTTGTTTGTTTGTTTTTTGGTTTTTCGAGACAGGGTTTCTCTGTGTAGCTTTGTGCCTTTCCTGGAACTCACTCTGTAGCCCAGGCTGACCTCGAACTCACAGTGATCCCCCTGGCTCTGTCTCCAGAGTGCTTAAATCCCAAGGGATTAAAGGCGTGCGCCATCACCGCCCACCCCAACGAGGAGTTTTTGACCTTTCAAGTTTTAAGGAGGTATTGAGAGTGTCAGTAGATGTCTTTCAGTACCTAAAATGATTGGCATTGCCCAACCATCCAGTAAGTACCAGTTTGTATTTTAAGAGCATGGAAAAAAAACCTGGAAATAAAGAAAAATAGATAGAAAAGGAAAAAATAATATGAAGACACAATACTAGGGCAATGTTCAATATCATCTAACTTGAAAATTCCTACTTTTAATTAGAGCATAGCATCAATGTGGGGGGGGGGAATATTGTATGAGCCTTCTACATTTGCCACTTGCCCCTCCCATTCTCTGTGCTTTGTAACCTTGTTCTGGAACTCTCTTCCAGTCTCATTATTTGATCCCCAAGACCTTGTCTAGTTATACTTCTGCCTTTCATGAATTTACAGTCCTAACCCAGGCTACCTAGCCCTTGAGAGAGTTGAACTTCAGATCTTTTCCATCCCATGGTAAAATGGGACACAGATTGAGGGTCAGGGCCCAGTGATAACCCAGAAACTGCCTTCAGTTAAGGAAGTCCACTTCACCTCTGTGAACCTGTCTTTTCATTGATCTAACTGTATGTATGCAGCGGCCAAAAATTCAAAAGATAAAAGGCAAAGTCTTTGTTCTTAAGAGGTTTCTTCTAGCTGGGGGAGGATATTACAAATACATAATTGTGAAATTGCAAAATTTGCTTTAAAATTACATAGGCAATATGTTATAAAGATGCTAGAAACAGGGTAGTCACTGTGCCTGGGGTGAGGCAGGGGAAGTATACAGAAGAAAAGACATTGGAGTAACCTTCAAGGATATGTCAGTGATCACCAGGAAGCCAAAGCCCTCTGAGGCAGGTGTGAGAATCAGGCAAAGATGAGAGTGAGAGGACTCCAAGGAAGGTGTCAGAATGGAGCATGCTCAGCAGTGAGTCTAAGAAGTATCCAGGAGCAAAGTGATGACGGACCTTATTTGTTAGGTTAAGAGGATTATAGTTAGCCTATAGGCTATCAAGAATATCCGTGACTTGTAAATAGAATAGTTGCCATACTCAACTAGTTCATGCTGACTTACTTGGCCTTGTGGGGTGGTCCATGGAGTAGAGAGACAATAGGTGGGATCAGGAGCTCAGTGACATAATTATAAGAGACCAAATCCAAATATTCGAAGAGTGAAGGCTTGTAAGAACTTTGTGATTCATTTTCTATGAACTGTTTAGGATAAGAAGATGTTCAGTTACCACTAAAGACTGGTTTAGACACAATGATAGAAATATAAGGACTCTTGGAGGATGGGAGACTGGAAGGGAGATGACTGCTAATTTCTGATTTGGATCAGTCCTCTCTCCAGTGCTTAAGAAGCAACAAGGCAAGGATGTCCTTGCACAATAAGATACCCTACTGTGAAACTGAGAGTCTGAGTCTATGGAAGTCCTAGGAAAACCATCCCTAGCGGTGAGGACATAGGAACTGAGGAGATCAGCCACATAGAATGGACAGGGTGAAAATGAAGGGTGGAATCACATGCAAGGAGCCTTAGTAACAATTTAGTGAAGGAATAACTAGGAAGAGACAAACTGTAGTCTGTGTCAGACCAAGAGAACTGGAAGGGAGATCCCAGAAGCCCAGAATGGAGTTTTCCCTAGAGGAGCAATGAACAGCATCCACATGGGGAAAAAAAATCAAGTACTAATTGGGAAAACCTTCATCAATTCTGGCACATAGAGGGTTATTGATAACGTCTTAATGGATGCTTGAAGCAGATCAGAAGCCACGAGAGTCAGTGATCAAAGGCTACTTTTCAATGTATTTGAAAGGAAAGAGAAGGCTCAGGAAATGGTTGGAGAACAACCCAAAGCAGGGATTTTAAGGTGGAAGAGACTCTAAGCAAATGTACACTGAAGAAAGCAGACAACGTGATCACCAAGATAGCTCCCAACATTTCTGTCTTCTAAGGACTGTGTATAGGAACAGAGGGAAGCAGTCAGGTGCTACAGTATGAAATAGAGCTGGGAAATGCCCAGTTACTTAACATAGTAACTCTCTCTCTCTCTCTCTCTCTCTCTCTCTCTCTCTCTCTCTCTCTCTCTCTCTCTCTCTGTGTGTGTGTGTGTGTGTGTGTGTGTGTGTGTGTGTGTGTGTGTGTGTGTTTCATTGAGGGAAGGGTGGGTACATATGCGAAGGTCAGAGAACAATCTCTGTTGTCAGTCCTTAGGCACTGGCTACCTTGCTGGTGTCTTGTTGGTTTTGTTTTGTGTTATGTCCTGTTGTGTTGGTTTTTAGACAGGGTCTCTCACATACCTGGGACTGGTCAAGTGGGCTAGACCGACTGTCCAGGGAGTTTCAGGGATCTGCGTCTCTTCATCATCCCAGTGTTACAATTACATGTGTGTGCTACTATGCCCAGCTTTTTTGTTGTTTTGTTTTTTGAAATATAGTTTCTCCATGTAGTTTTGGTGCCTGTCCTGGATCTCGCTCTGTAGACCAGGCTGGCCTCGAACTCACAGAGATCTACCTGGCTCTGCTTCCCGAGTGCTGGGATTAAAGGCATGCAACACCACGGCCCAGCATGCCCAGCTTTCTTAATGTGAGCTCAAGGATTGATCTCCAGTCCTTGTCTTGCCATCTCCCTAGCCCCATGACAAGCTTTCTAACTAGCTTGTCCCTCCCTCCTGTCCTTACCAGGAAATCCTGATGAGCTCTGACCATATGCTGTACTTTAGAGAGCTCACAGGCACCCAGAAGCTCAGATACCACCCTAGATATCTATTCCCCTTCCCCTGCCACCAGCCTCTGGGCCTCACATTTCCAGTCTTGGGGCTTCTCTGACCTCTGAGCCAGCCATGGTCTTGCCTCATGTCCCCTCCAGGGTCAAGAAAGTGAACATAACCATTACCATTGCCAAATGAGCAGGAAGAATAAGAACAGTACAGGCAAGGAGAAGGAAGAGGACAAGGCTCATCTCTGTGCTCTTTGTAGCAGATCCCATCCCCAGTTACCGCTGTTGCTTTTCCATTCCTATTTGGTTTAATATTCTCAAGGAAATACCAGTTGAACACGATAGCGGAAGACTTAAGCACTCAATCTATTTTAATCTTTAGCAACATATTTCTGAAATAATTTTTAGAAGGCGTTTTGACTTTCAGGAGAAAGAATCTGAGCTTCAGTGAATTACTATTTACTGGGGGCTTTAATACATGTTTGTTGTTTTTCCTTTTCATTTTTGCTGGCAGGCTGCTTTTTTTTGTAGCTCATTAAGTGGGGGATTATCTTTGGGAGTGTGGGGGTAGAAAAAAGCACAAAGTCTGGTTTTCAGCCTGGGCAAAGCAGTGTTAGAAATACAAGTAAAAATTGCCACATGACCAGTGTTAATCTTACCTGCTGAGGTGGTTTCTGCTGTTTAATGATACATTTGGGAAATGGATGTGACACTAGAGATTGGACATAAATAGGGCTCAGAGTGACAGGAATGAAAATCACACATTGAAGTCCCTTACTAGGCTACACAGGGATGTTTCCAATCTCTTTCGGCTGGGTACCGTAGAGAATCAAGCTCTGCCTCTCTAATCTGCCTTCTGGGGAGGGGAACTGGGGAAGGACCGGGCAGTTTGGTGTCTGCTTGTTTTCTCTGTCCAGTCATGTGAAGCAAGTTGGCTGGGAGGATTCTGGCTTTATTATTGTTGTCTGTGACACAATCGCTACATTATACTGGAGCCTTTTGAAAAGCCGGTGTACAGCTCACTTGCCCACTCCCCTTGTGTGGGAACAGAACATTGAGTAGCCTTGGGGAAGCCCAGAATAGTCTCCAGTGGCATGGGAGAGGGCTTCTGCCTTCAGAAAGTTCAGACAATATGTGAAACCTGCCCAGGAAATATGCATTTACAGGAACATTGATAGAATTTGCTGTTGTTATTTGTTTGTTTACGTATTTTATTTTATTTGTGTGTGTGTATACAGGTGCACCGTTCATTGCACATGTACGGAGGTCAGAAAACTTGCAGGAGTCAGTTCTCTCCTTCTACTCTGTGGGCTTGGGGGAACGAATTCAGGTCTCTGGTCTTGGTGGCAAGTGTCTTTACCTGTTCACCATCTCACCAGCCTGAGCTGTGGTGTTTTTATGTAAGGGACTAAACTCTCAGCTTTTGAAAACGATGGTAGCTGTGCATGTGTGTGGTTCTTGTGTGGAGGTCAGAGGTCAGCATGGACGTTTCCCTTAACTACTTTCACGCTTTTTTTTTTTTTTTGACACAGGATCTTGCATTGAATTTGGAGCTCACAGATTCGGTTAGAATGAGCCGAAAGTACCCGCCATCTTCCTGTCTGCCTCCTTGACACACATGCACCTCTGTGAGTAGCTTTTTATGTGGATGCTGAGGATCTGAACTCAGGCCCTCACATTTGCCCAACAACATTTTACCCACTGAGTCATCTCCATGGCCTCAGAATTAGGCCTTTTGAAATCATATGGATGTTGAACATAGCCTGGGAAATGATGACTCAGAAGCTTGTCTTTCTACACACTCTAGGATTCCAAAGGAGGAGGTGAAAGGACAGGCCTGGATGGCAGCATCTGATCCGATTTCAAACTCATGCTAGCAGGACAGAAGACAAGCTTCCACACTTGAAAGACCTGGAGCTGAATCTGGTCCATGACGCCAGCCAGGAGTATAACAACACCCCAAGTCCTGATTATTTGCTGGTAAGGTAGGCAAAAAGGAGGCACAGTTCATGGACAGCACAAAAGACGACATGCTACCGTTCACATGAGATTTACTGATCAGGCCATATGTCAGGCACTCTCTCAGACACATAGGACATTGCAGTGAGAAACACTGGCCCAGAAGACCAAGGTCTGTGAAGCCCACTGGGCCTGCTCACTGACATAGTCAATTGACAGGCCAGTGACAGATCAGTGCTTCCAAACAGCTGCATCTAACCCTTATCTCTAGTATCACTACACAGCCACCACAACTTATCAAAACCATCACAGTCACAGAACAAAGCCACAATCGTAATGCCTTGAGGGAATCTCTCACCTTTCTCCTCCCTTGGGATGCATAGTAGTCAGAACCTACAAGTAACTATTATAGTAAGAAGTGTGTTGTTAGGGCACACATGGACTATAGGCAACCCCATTCCTAGGAAAGATGAATAAAAGGTTTTGTCTCTACCATTAAGGAGAGCTAAGCACTATTGAGTAACTGCAAGAAACACCACCAAAAGTCTAAGGATAGAAGATAAAGATTAAAAAAAAAATGAAAGGAAAATGCTTATTCTTGGTAGCGGAGTGGGATCTTCATTTCCTGATTTATTTCTCTGATTCTTCAGCCTCTCTAAAATTTTTAAGGGAGACAGACAGAAGCACATGAAAGCTTTCTACCGGTCTGGTCTGGTGAGTTCCAAGTACCAGGAAAGAAAAGCCAGCTCCTCCTCCCACAAACTCTAGGGACCCCATTAAACTCAAAGGCCTTACATCCACTTCACTGCTCCTGGAAAACGAACTGGATCGATTTTCCGGGCAGGCTGGGGATCAGGGGCTGGTGGAGGTGGGGATGTATAGCCCCATCAGGCCTTCCTTCAGAGGAGGCCTGGCTCTCAGGGAGGTTCCTGACTTTCACAGTTGGTCCCAAGGCTGTCAGCCTGGTGTTTAGGGGAGTGCGGCCTTTCTCCGAGATTACAGGCCAAAGGAACCAAAGGGAAAGATTGCGGAGCAGCATTTTAGAAAAGATGATCCCTGGTAAGAGATACCCAGTTGGAGAATAAAGGATTTTCCAGCAGCCTGTGGAAGGTTTCAGCCTTCATTTTTCAGGCAGGGAGGATTTTTTTTCCCTTCCCACTCACCTGGTGCATTGAGCCACCAGCGGTGTGTGAGAAAGGTGATTTCAGACTGTTTTTCATGGTTCAATAACCGGCAAATCCCTCTCTTGTGGTGTAATGATTCTGAAGAGCCTCTACCTTCCCCGTTTGTTCATCTTTGTAACTTTTAGTAGTAAGAAAAGGGCCCTAGGTGAAGAGGGGCCAGCTGAGCCCCAGCCCTAAAACCTTTTGTTGGCCCTTCTGGCCCAAGGTCTCCCTTCCCAAAGTGTCTTTGATCCAGCCTTGCAGGGAGCCGCATGCCAACAAGTCCAGCAGCCAGAGAAATCAAAATACCCCTCCTCCTTCCCTCTAGCCTGCATTTTACCCCTTTAAGGACAGCTGTGACCTGCTGCCCCCCAAACACTATTGTCTCAAGCAGTGTGGTACATTTGGTGAGGGGCTTGTGTCTTTGCAAGTGTCTGGATTTTAAAATTTCCATGACCACATTTTCCCCCGCTCAGGCGAGCTAGTAAAGACTGTGGGATGTCTATGAATTGCGAGAATAGGTAGGTTACAAAGCACTTTGATTATAGTCTTTGGTGTACTCTGGGTGGCTGACAAATTGGAGGGCAGAGAGAAGAACCCGGAAAGAGACTCCCGGGCATTTGCCTTCACACCCAATCCCATTCTCCTCCACCACATCCCTTCTTGTTTCCTTGGCTTCCTCTTCCTTCCTCTGGTGTACAGAAAACTCCAGGCTGTACGGCATGGCTAGTGTCGTTGCCTGGATCATTAATTATCGCTGATAATGAAAACATGGGCTTGGACAATTGGTAAAATGTAATTATTTACCATCTGTTGTGGGCTCTCATGTGTAATTACTTAACAACGAAAACAGTCGTAAAGGCAAGGTAATGATACCAGACAAGTGAGCGGTGGACACTGGGAAAGAAAGTTGGTCCTAACAGCAGTTAGCACTGTCTCCCTCCTCCCTTTCTTCCTCCTCTCTCTCTCCTCCTCCCCTTCCTTTTTGCCTTCTCCCTTCCTTTCCGAGTCCCTCCTCCCTATATTCCTCCCCCTTCCTTTCCTCCCCCGTCCCTTTTCTCTGTCTCTTCCTTATTTCTCCCTTTGTCCCTCCTTTCTTCTTTTACTCTTTTTCCCGTCTTCCTCCCCACTCCTCCTCCCCACTCTACCCCTCTGTCCTTTCCTCTGCCCTTTTATCTTAAAGAACAGCTGAAACACACCAATCACCCATCTGTTTGCTGAAGTCGCACTGGAGCGCCCTTTCTGTAATGCCATACACCTTGTCTCATTAGGCCGCCCTGTCAATAGGTGGGTCATACTCTAGTAGGGCCTGTGCCATTTTATACCATAACAATTTGCTTTCACATCTTTATGTCTTATTTCCACATCTGACCACGAGTTCCTGAAGCAAAGGGATTTGGTCTTTCTGGGCCCCATTGCCCAACATGTAATAGACATTCCATGATTCTTTTTTAAATGAATGCAGGCATGAACTTCACTCTCCAAGCCAAACTATTTAAAACCCAAATTATTCACCAGCATGAAATACTTGAGATGATGATCAGTACAGAGAGGAAATATCATAAATGTTTCCCTGGGGACAGCTCCTAGCCCTGGAATGCTCATGTGTCCAGCCCCTGGGCATAGTTCTCATAGGCATTTAGGCCCCTTGAACTGCAAATACAAGACCAAGATTCGAGATTTCAGACACCAGACTAGCTCTGAAGCTTTTGCAAGAGATTTGTTGTTCCTTCATGTATGTTTTAAGGCAGTGGTTCTCAACTTTCCTAATGCTATGACCATTGAATACAGTTCTTCACGTTGTAGTGACCCCCCCCAATCATAAAATTATTTCATTACTACTTCATAACTATAATTTTGCTACTGTTGTGAATCACAATGTAAATATCTGATAAGTAGGAATCTGCTATGTGAACCCCCAAAGGGGTTGAGACCAACAGGTTGAGAACTGCTGTTTCAAGGTGCTAGGTATATGTTGAAAAGACCTCTCCCCAAAAGACACTCATTAATTCATCCATTCATTTGCTGTTTATTTTGTGGGCTACTATTATATACCCGGTTCCACAAAGAGTGCTCTCAGCACACACTTTGGGAGCCAGTGTTTACCAGTCTACTAAGGAAGGCATCTTTTCAAAACATGCAAATGGCAGTCGATCAAGAGGCCTATGGTCAACACCTCCTGCTGGCACAAAACACCATGAGTGCACAGAGAAGGGGCACTCTTGATTGAATGTGTCAGAGCAAACAGAGAAACAGGGTGCATTGGGTGCGGGCTAAGGCTAGAGCCTGTGGACTGCCTGCTTGTGCACATCTGTGAAGCCTGTTAGGAATCACCATTCTTGAGACAAGACTACAGAGAGGTGCAATATCAGACTGAGTTCCCTGGACTCCAAGGAAAAGAGAGCTCAGCCAAGTTGGGCACAGTGCCTGGAAAATATCCCCATGCCTTTTCACTCAATATCTCATAATGCTCTGCGTGGCTACTGAGGAATATGGAGGGAAGGCTTCCAAAAAGTTGTAGTTTAAGAACACCTTGAGCGCCCTGAGCCATGTTGGCTTTCTGTCCTGCTTCTCCCCTCTGTTTCCTTAGCGATAATGAATGTCACTGTCCAAGAACACAACTTAACCTGCTTGCTTGATCTTTCGAGCTTCCTTAAGGCTCCAAGTTCAGAAAAGCACTGTAATTTACAACCCTGCCTTGTGGCGCTGCCAGGCCTTTCTTCAGAAGGCTGTTTTATATTCCCTCTTGAGTTTAGCATGCCATGTTTCCCTTTGCATATTAAAGGACAAAAATCAAGGTGATGGACACGTTCCCTTAGTAGCAGGGTCAGCTGCCAAATTTGTCTGATTCTATCTCCTCCCACAAACTCTTCACTGCCAGTATGGTCTTCAATGGGAGAGTTTAAAACAGTGTGTATGTTTCCCTCGTGATCCCCTCTTTCAGTGAATTACCTGGGTAGTACCAGGAACAAAAAGACAGTGAAAATCACACGAAAGTGTGTCCAAAGCTCGGTTGGTTTTTATATAAGATCTCAATGCTGCACTGAACGGAGAGAACAAACCGCAGTTTATATTTAACTGCGGCAGGAGACTTTATGCTTAATAGGTTTTTTAATATAGTTTGACCTAGTACTGTCAAGAGAAAAACTACATTCAGTTGCTGGCTTCTACGCCGGACATGATTTCTGCAGATAAATAACTTGCAGTGCAGTTTCTATTACTAAGATGGTGCTTCACACATCTGTTTTATGTTTCATTAATGGTACAACAAATGAAACCATCAACCATTCTGTTTCTCTACATTAATTCAACATGGAAGAAAGCTGTGATGGCTCTGGACAGCAGGGCCGATTACTGTGTCAAGGAAGGCTACTGGTTCGGTTATACATCTGCAAAGACCGCCAAAGCACAAATCACCAGGCTGGCAAATGGCGATCCGATTTACTATTTAAATCAAGACCGGGCACCATGGTCTAATCCACAGCAGAGCACTTTAAAGCACATTAAGTACTAATTTAACTTCATCTCCAGTACCAAACTGATGGGGAATAAGTCAGTTAACAATGGGAAGGACCACTGGGAGAAAGGCGCTGATGACGGGGCTTCTTTAAAAGGAAGTGATCTTGATTGGACCAAAGGGACCACATTGCTTTTTGCGGTGATGAACATGGGATAAACTTGGCTTACATCTCCCATATTAGACTGGTGTGATGAAAGTCTTCTGTGGCTGGAGAGCTAGGGTGGTTTGGAATGTAAAGAAAGCCTAGAGCTGAGCCAAGCACTTAGTTGTGGTTTAATAGAAATTTGGGTCTTCCCATTTGGCCAAGATGCCTCTGAGGTACTCTATAGATCGTTTACTTTATGTCCAGGTTACAACAACAACATGCTTGTATCAGAGAAGTCACAACTCTATATGGTTCCCTCTACCAAACTGTCCATTTGTAGAGGAATTGGCTAGAACTCTAGTGTGCTGTGATCTTGATTGAATATAAGGATCAAAGTTCTGCAGGGGACATCTCAAGGCTGTCAATGTGCTGGTCCCTTTCTTTCCATTTCCTGGAACACTGTCTCTCCTGATGTCCACTTCTGATCTAAAACATCCAGGATGTCTTCTACTATGGTATTTGACACCCAGGAATGTTTTGTATTTGAGGCATAGAAATAAGTCAGGGCTGACAGTTTTAATCTTCTTTCTCTGTGCACTGTGGGAGCTACCTGGCCCTGCTGTAGTGCTTGTGAATGAGGAATGTTGAGGGGCACATCCCCATGACACAATACTGATGGCAACTCTTAGAAGACTATAACTCGGATGGTGTTTTTTAGAGTTGACTTCTCAGAGCTATGTGTTGTAACATCAAGGCATTCAGAAGAGAGGAGTAAAATCTATGCCCAAGTCTTCCAAAGCAGTTCATCTGTTCCTTTATTTAAATAAAAAACCAAACTTTTATTATAGTCTGTGATATGTCAACACTACTATCAGTTATCACAGAGTAGACCCTGATGTGGATGCTTACCCTAAGGATACTATAGCATAACAAGGAAAGTGAGTAGATACAGAAATGATCAATGGGGGAACTGGGAGATGTGGCTTAGTGAGTAAGAGTGTTTTCTGTGCAGGGACAGGGACCTGAATTCAGATTCCCAGTAACCCCAGGGCTGGGGACTGATCGAGAGACCTGTTAAGGACATCTCTCAAGGATAGTTGTGGGTTTCCTGTTGTAAACATCAAATATCCAGGGGGATGACCTTGAAGTAGGCATTAATGAAAAGTAGACCTGGCCATCTCAGTGCAAGAAATGTGTGTGATGGCTCCAATAATCTGAAGACTCAAAAATATTGACCAGCTTGGCTTCCTTACTATGAAGGGTATAGAAGGATGAGGAAGGGAATGAAACTGAACGGTGTGCCCAGAGGACCTGAAGTGCCCAACTACAGGTTTGGACTTGATTCTATCAGCTACAGCAAGACAGTGGGTCATTTTGAAAAGGGACAATATTTGCTAGAGGAATCTTAAGGAAAGTGATTTTGTTAGCATGTCTCATACTCTCACTGAGAAATGTCCCACTCCTTAATTCTCCTCGCCACTGTCTAAGCCAATATTCCTTTTAAGCTTGCAAGGCCCAGTTCTGCTCTGAATGCAGTAGGCTATTGACTGATTTAAGTTTCTCCTTTTTTCTTTCCGAGAAATGTCTTTTGTGTGAAGCTGATAAGTCTGCAGGTGCCAGGACTAAGCCATATTGGAGGATGTAGAGCATGTAAGAAAATTAGAGTTTAATAATAAAGATGAAGGGTGTTGGGGAAGTAGCACAATGAAATATTCATCCCATTCATAAGGCTCATAGAAATACAATAAATGTCCCCCAGGGACAGCCTGTGATGCTGGGCAGTGTTAATGGTACCTTCTGCTCTCTGGACACACTTATCGGGCTTAAAATAGAACACCCCGAACATGACTATGATCCATTGGGGCAAGGCAAAAGGAAAGGGACGTGAGGTGGGGATTCCGGGCACCTGACAAGGAAGAAAACTCCAGCTGGCACAAAGAAGAGAGCCCTGGTCTGAATCTATAAGGAAGATGAGCAGGGCAGTTCTTGTAAGATTAGCTAAGATCAAAGACCACGTCTTCCTCCTTCGACATCATTTATCATGTGGGAATCACCTCCATCCAGAATCTATATTCTCTTGTCTCTGTTAAGGTTATTTAAGCCCCCTTTCCCTCCCTCACAATTTCTATTTCATTCTATCCTTGTTTTTTTATTAATCTTCATGCTTGCAAATTGAGTGCCTCCAGCCTTATGGTCTATAGAGCTGGAAGATGCCTCCTATCTTCTTCTTCTCTTGCCCTCCTAGCCTGTGATGATCTGCTCAATGTGGCCCACAAAGGAAGTCTCCTAAGGTAATTGTGCTCTTGCAAATGTTGAGCAGACCTTTCAAAGGATGAAAATGTTCTGGCCAAGAGTTGGCAATGGTTGCCATGCCTTCAGGCTCCACACACATGCTGGGCAGAGCTTGAAGGTGGAAGCCACAGCCTTCCATACCTCTCTTTCCCACTGGGTCTGAAATTACATTACCTATGCCCAAACCACACAATTTTTCCTTCAACTACTTTCATACCCTTTGTTCTTAAGAGTAGGAGGCCATTCCCCTGCCTCCCTGAGTATTAGACAAGTACCACCTCCCTGCCTTGTAGCTGAACTTTAAAAACATTAAGCATAGAAATTATTTTTTAATGTGTGCTCTCTTCCCTCATGTGTTAGTCATTTTGTACTGTTATAGCAGAAGACCAGAGACCGAACAGTTCATAATGTAGATAAATTCATTGACTCACATTTCGGGGGTTGGGAAGTCTACCATGAAGGGGCCACCTTCTTGCCAAATCATCCTTTATTGGTTACTTTTCTCATTGCTGCAACAAAATGCATGGGTTAGGAAGCAATTTGGTGGAACAAGGACTTATTTAGTTCACAGTTCCATGGCAGGGGAGACATGGTGGCTGGGCCTCTGCTTGGGATGGGAACTTGTGGCTGGTCACATCATAGCAGCACCCAGGAAGCAGATAGAGACTGGAAGTGCTCCAGGCTATAACTCATAAGCCTGGCCCCTAGTAACCTGCTTCCACAATCCATGCCTCACCTCTTAAAGGTCCCAGAACCTTCCAGCACCACAAGTTGGTGGCCAGGTGTTCAAACACATGAATTTTGGGGGACATTTCAAACTACAATATTCTAACATCTGCCAAAGCATAAAGGCTCTTGCACTTATGAAGGTAACTGAGGACTGCCCACTCGACTCAGCTCTACACACAGTCTGCTCTAAACTCCATGAAGAGCTCATCAGGCCCTCCTACTACACGTAAAGCTGATCTCCCTTGAACCTTGTCAGAAGGCAGGTTTTATGTAGTCATTTACAGTCTAAAATCAGTTTTTACCATTGGTGCTCTTCTAGTGTCAACTGCTGAAACCTATTTGCCCAAACACCATCTAGCACACAATGCTCCAATTTATCTCTAAATTGTTCCTTACTGTCGTTAAAAGACAGTTTACCATTTGTGGCCAAGAACTGGGTTTATATGTGTTTACATAGCAATTTGTAGACTAGCCCTTTAAGAGGACCACAACAGGTAGCTGTCAGGGTAACATCTGCCCCCTGCAGAAGGGCAAATCGGAACAGAAGTGAACGTTAGTGTCACAAAGACACGGGTTTGGACCCCAGCTTAGTCATTCGCTATCTATGAGGCTTTAACTCCTCTGGGTCTCCATCATGAATTATCGTCAATAAACACAGTGATGAGCTTTAAGTAAGACCATGCATGTGAGGCTCATAATTAAAGACACCCAGTAAATGTTTTTTTATATTTATATTTTTTTATATTTATATTATTTTTCAAATATTTATATTTGAAAAATTTATATTTATTTGTATTTATATTATTTATATTTTTATATTTATATTATTTATAATATAAATTTATATTTATATTATTTATATTTATATTATTATTCAAATAAATTGTGTTACCTGAGGCTGATGAAAAAGTGAAACAAAACAAAACGAAAACATTTCTAAACATGGGGTAAACCAGGAAAGACTCATGTATGGAGCTCATGCCACTCAAGCTACCTTGCTTTATTTTACACAGACAGACACAGCAGACACCATTAATCAACAAGCATGCACTCCTACTGAGCTCTGCACTTGAGTTCACAGTAAATAGACATTGGGGCTATGTACTTAGTCATGAAGGTGGAGTTGCTTTGAAATGTCAAACAAGGAAAAAAATTAGTGCAAGTGTGTCCTGTGTAATAGATGAAACATTAAGAAATTTATACCGCCGGGCGGCAGTGGTGCATACCTTTAATCCCAGCACTCAGGAGGCAGAGCCAGGCGGATCTCTGTGAGTTCAAGGCCAGCCTGGTCTACAGAGTGAGTTCCAGGACAGGCACCAAAACTACACAGAGAAACCTTGTCTCAAAAAAAAAAAAAACCAAAAAACAAAAAAAAAACCCTTTATACCAACACACACACACACACACACACACACACACACACACACACACATATTACACTAAATGTTATCCATTATTTATCTGATAAGCAAATCTATGTATTTGTCAGGCTCTGTGGTTTGTACCCTAGTTGAAACCAATGTTTCATCCCCGACTTCTATATAAATCAGGACTTTGGACTACCTAGTTACTAAACTCGGGTCTAATAGCATCAAGTTTATATATTAGCTTACATATCTAGGCATTGCATCGGGCAGCAAGAGAATCAAGGGCTAAAGCAATGAATGAGGTCTCTGGCCCTCAGGCCTGCTTTCCTATTGGGTGCTTTCTAGTGCCCAGATCTCTCTACTGACAGGGAGGAAGACTCTTCCAATGGTAGATGCAATTATGCTCAACTTAATAAACAGAGAGTTAATTTTTCTCAACAGCTGTACATCAATCCAGGGCAATTCTGTTTGGCTTCAGTTGAATCTTGTGCCTGCCTCTCACCTTATAATTTGTTATCTAGATGGATCTAGATTGAATTTGGGGCCTATGCTTATAGTGGGTGCCTGATTAAGATATTTTGATGCATAGTCTATTGGGATCATTTAGCATCCTCAAGGTATCATCTCCAAGAAAGGCAGTCATGGGGAAAGAGAAAAAGAAAAGGGGTGGGGGAGCAGGGCTGCACTTCCATTCTGTATTGTGTAGCTCATAGGAAGGCCTAAATACACAGAAGGTCACAATCTGCCACTGAAAGACAGACAGATGTGTCATACACTACAGCAAATCCAGGGTACCAGAGCACCTGTGAAAGCAAAACTAGTGGCCTGTCACAACCAAAGATCTTGCTGCAAGAAAGATGCAGGGAGAAAGCTCTGCAAGTGATTGACAGAGACGGCAAGGATTGCTGGTAAATGCTCCTTAGGGAAGCATTTTTGACTCAGTATTGGTTTTCAAACAATTTCGAAGCATGGAAAAATCCCGTGTTTTCTTCATGCTTTTGAAGGAGCTGTCTGTCAGAGCCCAGAGGGCTGACTGCAAAAGGTACTTAAAGAATCTGTTCCCTTGGTATATTTGCAGCCAGCTAGTACAGAGAGAAGCAGACAATGAGATCACTGGAATTTGGGTCCCAGTTCCAGCTTGCTTCTGAAGGTGGACACAGTGACCCCTATGATGAGTCTATTATGAATGTATTGGGGTACTTGTTAGGACAACAAATTGCCCAAACAAAGGAAATCTCCACAGAAGGAAACTGTGGGCAAGGCAGAAACTAAAACCCAAATGTGCTACCTAATTGAGAAAGAAAGCTCACCTCATATGTATCCCCTTTGCTGTGTAGAATCCCAGAATACCACAGGACATTTGCTAACTACAATATCTCAATATATATATAGCAAAATACCTATTCTATTTGGGTGTGTGCTTGTACACATGTAGCATACATGTGGATACCAGAGGATCACCTTGGCTGTTGTTCCTCAGGCACTCCTCACACATAAATTTGAGACAAGGTCTCTCATTGGCCTGAAACTTGCCAAATAGTCTAGGCTGACCAGCCAGTGAGCCCAAGGGTTTGCCTGCCTCTACTTCTGCCATGCTGGGATTATAGGAACATAACTCCAAAGTGATTTTTGTTGGTTTGTTTAGCGTGCATTCTGTCAGGCTGAACTCATACCCTGGGCTTGAAAGGCAAGCAGTTTACCAACCAAGCCATCCTCCCAACCCCTGGTGTTCTAAAAGAGATACATCCAAAATGTTATGTGGAGAAGAGACAGGGAGCTTAAGGCTGGAATATGTTCCAAAGGGCTTAAAGATGCGTTTACTAAAGACTGTACAATCCAAGCATGGCTTTGGAGGATGGACAGGAGTGAGACCAACAGGAGAGAGAAGCTGCTCAACCAAACATGGAGAAGAGAGCATGTGTGGTACCAGCTCCCAGCATCCTTTCAAGGCTTAATCCTACAACCTCCTCAGCTACGTACTCAAAATTCTCTCGCTGTGTTTTGAAAAGGATAAAAAAAAAAAGATGCAAATAATTCTATGCTTTGATTTTTATTAAATTAGGAATTGGAACAAACACCATCAATTCTGTGAAGAACAAAATCTACAGTTGTGTTATTAGGATTCCAAGGGGAGACACTTGGGAGCTCTTACCAGCAAGGAATATTTGAGCCCAGCAAGAAAGATGAGTAGAAGAACAATAAAAAAATAAAAATAAAATAATAAGAATAATAAAAGAGCCGGGCGGTGGTGGCGCACGCCCTTAATCCCAGCACTCGGGAGGCAGAGCCAGGCGGATCTCTGTGAGTTCGAGGCCAGCCTGGGCTACCAAGTGAGTTCCAGGAGAGGCGCAAAGCTACACAGAGAAAGCCTGCCTCGAAAAACCAAAAAAAAAAAAAAAAAAAAAAGAATAATAAAAGAATAATAAAAAGCTTGGTGGAAAGTGACAGTGATGGGGGCGTGGTATCTCTAAAAAAATGATAAGGGGTCATGTGTGATGGCATATACCTGTAACCCCCTCACTCAGAAGATAGAGGCATGAGGACTGCTGGAAGTTCAAGACCAGCTTGGTCTACATAGTAAGTTCCAGGTCAGACCCTGTGTCAAGGAAAACCCACATACAAACTGAAATAAAAGACTTAGGCTGCCAAGTGCCCTAAGCAAGGCATATGGACTTGATATGCTGAAGGAGAACAAAGACATATTGTCAAGTAAGGGCTGCACAGTAAAGGATCCTCTTCAATGTCAAGTTTCTTTCTCTGAATTAATAACCTCAGTTGTGGACACAGATTCTAAAGTGGATTGCAGTGAATGGGACTTGCTGGTGTTTACACCTGAGTATCATGCTGTTCCCTTTTTAGATGTGACTTGCTTCCCACATTACAAGGGAATGATGGAGTGAGTCTCTTCTCTGAACTTTCTCGTAAAAGGACTGTGTCTTCTGTGTTGCCAGCTTTCTCTTGCCTGGACTTGCTCCACTCCCAGGGAGGCAAGCTGCCATGTTTGAGTTACACCACGGAGAGATTTTTCACGTTCAGGAACTGGAGAAGACCTCCAACCACCAATCAGGTGGAAAGAGCCCTTCATCCAGCAGGTCACTGAGAACAGAATCCTACCAACTGCCACTCAAGTGACTTCAAGGCAGAGCCACCCTCAGCCAAGCCTTCAGGTAGGACTATAGCCCAGTCAACCCCTGACTACAGCTCATCAGAGGTTTGGAGGCAGAGATCGACAAAAGAATTCTACTCAGATTCCTGCCCCTCTGTGAGATAATAAGTAGGTTTAATCCATGAAACCTTTATATGATGTATACCATAGACTGCATTGTAGCAAGGTTTTTTGTCTGACTGTCTTTGGACTACCAGTCTGCAAATAATGACCCTGAGATTTATTATTAATTATGAAAGGTTGGCCTTAGTTTAGGCTTTTTCTCAACTAGCTCTTATAACTTAACCCATTTTTTTTTTTTAATCTACGCTCCGCCACATAGTTGTTACCTCTTCTTACTTTGCCGTATCTCACTTGCTCTGAGTCTGCTGGCAAAATTGTACCTAAATTTCTCCTCCCTGTCTCCCTCTCTGCCCGGAAGTCCCGTCTATTCTCTCCTGCCTAGCTATTGGCCATTTGACTCTTTATTAAACCAATCAGAAGGCACCTAAGCAGAGACACATCTTGTGTCAACAAATATCCCTCAACACTATATAATTAATAGAAATTCAGTGTGTTTACTTAGTCTGTTCTCCCTGCCAGGCATACATTAATTATTTCATCCAAGATGCAGGAACAGTAAAATGAGGTAGACTCCTGATCTCATTTTGCAGGTAAGTAGTTTCAGGCCTGGCCAGGTGAAGGAATTTTTCTAAACTTCCCTCGGTGGCTCAGGTGGCTCTAATGTTAGTTGTTCTTACTCAAGATAGCTAGCTGTGAATCAGTAACATTGTCCTGAGCACAACAGAGTGCTATGGCAACCAGGGGTCATTGAGAAAGTAGGGAGGTGAGAGAGATACAGGCTTCCAGAAAATCTCTTATTAAGTCTGCAGCAAATTGGAGAGTAACTAAGAGATAATAATTTTATTTCCTCTTTAAAGGCTATTAAACACAAAGCAGTGCAATGGAATTAGCAACCTTATTAAAATATTTGCTCACATATCACTACTTGATAAAATTATGAGTTAATAAACCTCTCTACACCTACAAACGACACAACCAACTATTTATCTGAAGGCAAACAATCTGTTTGCAGGGACTCACTGTTTCATTTCAGGATTCACAGGAGTCTTAAAAAAGCCAGTCATAGACTTGGGGTAGGAATAGAAAGCCAAGCGACTTCCAGTTCCCTGGAGCCAGAAGGAAACTGTCTAGGAGCCCCTCAGGCCGTTCATGAGAATAGACCCACCTATTTATCTGCCTGCCCCCAATTACTCTGTTCATCTGGCCGAGTACTGAGAATGGCCACCCTAGCCCAAAATATCTTGTCAATCATCTGGGAAGAATAGTAGGCTTGAATGGAGTACAGACATCGGAGAAGGCAGAAGCAAAGGCAGATTCTCCAACCTCTGCTCTTACTGCTGCAATGGAAAGCTGCTTTCAGAGAAGAGCAGTCTCAGGTGTGGGACAGGGAAAGCCAAGCGCCAAGGGGCAGGTACAGGTGTAAAGGACAGTGGAGAGAAGGGAGGGTATGTCCAAATGGTCTCTATGGGCCCTACATCTGCTTTCTCGATGAGGGACTTAATCAGTGTTTATCAGCTCTACAGTTTAAATCTAGTCACTTTCTTTCATCAGTCATATCTCTCTCTCCATCCTTTAACTCAAGACTTAGGATCCCCACCTTCCCACCCCGGCTCCATGCTAGTCAGGTTTGATTGTCAACTTCACATAACCTAGTGTCACCTGAGAAGAGGGAGACTCAGTTGAGGAACTGCTCAGATAAAACTGGCCTGTGGTATGTCTATGGGGAATTGTCTTCATTGTCGATTGGTGAGGGAGGGCCCAGCCCATTGTGGGTAGTGCCACTTCTGGGCAGAATAGTCCTGGGCTGTATAAAAAAGCAGGTTGATAAGCCATGAGGAGCAACCCAGCAAGCAGCATTTCTCCATGGGCTGTGCTTCAGTTCTTGCCTCCATCTCTTGTCTTGAATTCGTGCCCTGACTTCTCTCGGTGATGAATTGCTACCTCTCACGATAAACTGAAATAGGCCTTTCCTCCCCAAGTTGCTTTTGGTCATTGTTTTTATCACAGCAGCAGAAAGCAAACCAGAACATCTCCCTGTCTTCTTTTTTTTTTTTTTTCAATTGATAGAGTTTCACTGTAGCTCAAGCTGGCCGCAAATTTACCATGTAGTTAAGGCTGGTTTTGATCTCCTGATCCCCTTGCCTCCAGTCTCTTGGGTGCTGGGATTGTGGGCACATGCTGCCATGCCTGGGTCTCTGTAAGTATTGCTATGTAAATGGCTAGTAGACAACTTCTCAGAGATACCTTAGAAACAGCTATGCATTTTCAAAGGTGGGGGTATAAGAATTTTTGACAGACTAGGATAATGAGAGAGAAGGAGGCATCTGTTGAAACAGAAGTAGTCAAAGTGTGGTACAAAATGTATGGGAATGTCAATTTTTTTCAGTTAAAATTATATTCAGTATTTAAGAACACATTTGTCATCCTACAGAAGTTATCTAAATGTGTAAATATAATGTAATACTTTAAGAACACAGAAGAAGACATAAATTGCTTGAATTACAAAGTGATCAGAAATTTAACATTTGTTGAAATAGCCAAAGTTACCTTTCTCTCAGCAAAATCTTTCATCTTTTCATTCTTAATATCAGAACAAGAGACAAAATGTGAGGGGTAGAGCACCCCTTCATGCTCCATGCACTGCATCCTCCTCCACTGAAAGCCAGCACCCTCTGGGCATTAACACATCACCTGGGAAGCAATTCACACAGAGCTGAGATTGTACACATAGCACATAAGACCAGTAAGTCCATTTTTTCCACTTAGTATGCACAATAATTCCAAGTTTTCTGCATGCCATGGGGGAAACTGAGACTTAATGGACTTGTGTGATTTATCCAGCTCGGAAGGAATGGAGCAGAGTATGAATTCAGATAGCTCATTTCTTTGAACCTTAGTGCACCTTCACCCTGAAAGCCACTCACCTGTCCTATTCAGAGTAAGTTTTATGTTCTTTCTTACAAAACTGGTGGCACATGGTGGACCTGTCTTCTTAAGGAGGAGTCATTCCCTTAAGTTTACCACTGCACTAGCCACTAGTCAAGGTATGATACATTTTAGTTGCGTGCAATTTCAAACAATTTGATTTGTGTTAATTATTTACAGATAACACCAAGGTTATTTTACTTTATACTTACCTAACATGTATGTATACACACACATACATACACACACACACATACACACACACACACACACACACACACACACACACACACACACATACACACACACACACACACACACACACACGAACAATAGAATAACAAAAACCAGGACCAGGCATGAGAAACTTCCTTTTAAATGGTTGGTCAGAGTAGTCCAAGTGACTCCTAAAACAATATAGACTGCCAAGGTATCCCTTGGTTGCCTCTCATGGGGCAAAGGTGGGCTCTTCATGCTGAAGACACCACACACGTAGGACATAAGACTTGGATGATTTGAACGAAATCTGACATGGAAACCTCTTTCTTGAAGTCTAACCTCCATGGGACCAGAAAATACTATTCAAGCCGAGGGAGGAATGCAATTAAATAGCCCTACCTAGCTGTAATATCTATGAAGCATGACAATGACTATCATGGCAATAAGTGGTACCCACGTGTTGGTGGTAACCTATAACTGTCTAATTTGACTTAAGGCCCACTCAACAGGAGGGAAATCATGCCTGGTACTGAAAACTTAGCTAGCTTCCCAGGGCTACTAAGGTCATAGGCATCAGCAAAGGACCTATAAACATGACTTGGCTAGACCAGCATAATTCTTTATTATGTTCTGAATCTTATCCTTAAACCCACAGATAAGTGTAGCTACCACCCTTCATTAAAGGAGCCTTTCTTCACAGCTAATGGAGATTACCATAGAAAGCCACATTTGCACAATGTAGCCATCAACCAATCATGGTGAGTCCTTGGTCCTCTCTGTTACTGCATTTTTAAAGGAGCGCTTTCAAGCTGAATGATCTCTAACCCATCGATTTGACAGGGAGGAAGCTTCAGAAGTCTCTGAGCTAGACCTAAGCGATCTCCATTTTAACCATCTTCCTCCCTTCCCTTCGCCCTCAGGATACCAGTGCCCAGGTTGTCCTGTGCTGGGCACTTCCTTTGTCCTGCCCCAGCCGTTCACACCACCTCCTTCTCTTTCTAGTACTGTAGTAACCCACTCCCCACAGGTTTCAACCACACTTCTTTCTTTCTGCCCAAGGCTTCTCCTTAATGGATACATCTATAGCACAGCTTCTGCATGTTTGGCTTAGGAAACCTTGTGGACGAGGGGGCAGAAAGATTTTGAGCCAGAATACTAGGAACTCTGCTGTGCTATAGTCTCTTCTAGAAATGGCTGTATAAACAAGAGCAGCACAATGGTGACATCAATGGACACGCAGAAGGGGGAATTTTGTAGGGTCCCACCCCTGGATAAAGAACTACAGATAATTAAAGACTGCTAGGAGAAAGAGAACTAACCTCTCAGAGAAAGCCGCCGTATAGGTTGTCCAGTAGAGTGGTCAGCCCTGAAACCAAATACATACAAACAACAAAAGTGAGTTCCATAGGTTATGTGTATATGTATGTATGTATGTATATGTATATATATATATATATTTGCACACATGTATATATGTGTGTGTGTGTGTGTGCGCGTGCGTATGTGCATCAATCATAATCAAAGAAAAATAGATTATCAACTTGAGAGTGAGAGGACATGGGAGAGGTGGGAGGGAGGGTATCTGGGAGGGGCTGAAGGGAGGAAAGGGAAGGGGGGAAAGCGATGTAATTCTACTTCAACTAAAAACATATAAAAGAAATAACTAACAAATTTCTATTTTTTAAAAAAATCATAATCTGTCACCATGCCAACCCTCCCTTGAACAACATCAAATTAAGCAGCCAGGTGGCAGCATATTGGGTGTTGGCACTGTTGTAAGCTGAACTGTACCCTCCCCACCCCGGAAAGAGGTAGTATGTACCGATAGGTCAACCCGGGCATAAGGAGAGGCACCTGCAGGAAAGGGGATGCAGGGTGAATGTTGCATTAGTCACCTGTGGGTGACAGGGACGTGATCTCAGCAGGTCTCTGGAGAGCCAGGTAGTGTGCACATCAGAATGGCTGTGTGAACGGCACAGATGAACATTTATTTACCCACAGGCCCAGTTCTCCCTGGGGTCCACTTTATTTCTGGACTACACACACCTAGTCATTATAGGTGCTGGAGAAGCCTCGGGCAAAAAGAAAGAAGTGTGGTTGAAACCTGTGGGGAGTGGGTTACTACAGTACTGGAAAGAGAATGAGGTGGTGTGAACAGCTGGGGCAGGACAAAGGAAGTGCCCAGCACAGGACAACCTGGGCACTGGTATCCTGAGGGCGAAGGGAAGGGAGGAAGATGGTTAAAATGGAGATCGCTTAGGTCTAGCTCAGAGACTTCTGAAGCATGTGTTTCCTCCCTGTCAAATCGATGGGTTAGAGACCATTCAGATTGAAAGCGCTCCTTTCAAAACGCCGTAACAGAGAGGACCAAGGTTTGTTTTACTGGTTTTCTAAACCTCTTGTGAAAGTGTTAATGGACCGTGTTCTTAAAAGAAAAGGCTGTGCTGGGAGTCGTGAGTTTGGACAGAAGAGAAGCGAGAGGGATAAAGAAACCTAACACTAACCGTCCTATCCAGTAAGTGGGAAGCAGGGTGCTGGGCCACAAACACCTGAAGAGTGTGTCATGTGTCAACGTAGCTGGAAGCTTCACCGCTCCCAGTATCTACCAGGTTACTGGGCTCTTCTTGGCCCCTTGAAAGAAAGACAAAGCTAGCCTCATCGAAGTAGTGGATGACATCTTTTTGAAAGCACTGGGAATATATTAGAGTTTCCAGTACTGTTTACAGTGCAGACTTGTTTCTTTGGGCGGCATTGGGCGGTGCAGATACTTGGGAGTTTATGAAAAGCATTACCTCATGCTTCAGCAACTTGGGAGTTCAGAGTGTTCGATCAGTGAAGGGTGGGGGCTGGGCAGGCAACAGGATCCTCAGCTGATGCTTATCAGAAAGGATTCTGCTGGAAGAGAATCCAGCACTGGATTTTGCTAGGCATGTTCGTAGGGCAACAGCTGACTCCCAGCTAGTGATGGCGATGACAGCAAGCTTTAATTGAGCATGTACCTGTATAAGAAACTAAGCACGCTAAGCAATTACAGACTAGATCCCACAGCTATGCATCTGTTATAGATAAGGAAACTGAGTCACCAGAGAACTTGTCCCAAATCACACAGTGAGTAAATGATGGACCAGGGACACTCATGCGTAAGAGTGTATGGATGTTTGGATGTATTGTGTGGTGGTGGTGTTAACGCAGATGTGTGCCTTATTTAGGGTTTCCATTTCTGTATAAAACACTGATAAAAAACAACTTGGGGAGGTCATTTCATCTTACAAGTTGTAAGATGAAATTCAGAGAAGTCAGGGCAGGAAATCAGGACAGGAACTTAAGGCAGGAACTGAAGTCGAGGTCATGGAGGAGTGCTGCTTAAAGGCTTGCTCCCTATGGCTTGCTCAGCCTGGACCACAAGCCCAGGGGTGGCACTACCCTTGATGAGTTGGGACCCCCCACAGCAATCATCAGTGGGGGATAATGCACCATAGGCTTTCTCGGAGGCCAACCAGGTAGGAACATTTTCTCAGTTGAAGTTTCCCCTTCCTGAATGACTCTAGCTTGTGTCAAGTTGACATAAAACCAGACAAGTATAATGTGCTTGTCTGGCTATGTGTCTGTGTGGGGCTTGCGGACAGGATATCTTTCTTTGTATGGGTGTTATTGTGAGAGTGTCTGAGTGACTTTCTGTGGGGGTGTGATTATGTGGCTGTATTTGTGTGTGAATGTATATCTGGTGTGGGTATTTGTAGGGAGATGTCTGTGTGGGTGTGTGTTTGTGCTGAGTTGTGTGGGTGTGTTTGTATGGAGGTGACTGTGTATGGGTATGTTCGTATGTTTGCATTTGAATGTGTTTGTGGTATGAATATGTTTGTATGTGAATGTTTGTTTGGTGGTGATGTGTTTTTGCTGGGTTGTATGTTCGTGTTGTGTGAGGGTGTTTGTACTTGGGTGGCTGTGGGAATGTGTGTGTTTGGATGTATGTTAGTGTTTGTGTTGTTATTTGCTTGTGCGGGTGTGTTTGTTTGGGGTTGTGTTTGTGTGTGGAGTTGTTTCTGTGGATGGGTGATTGAGTGTAGATATGTCTCTGTGTAAGCTATGTTCAGACACTTCCCTCCTAGGATGTGGCTCCCCAGGACCAGGCTACCCATGTCACTGGGCTTACACAGGCAGCTGGTCAGTTGTCTGTTTTCCTCTGCTCCCTCTTGGCCACACTTTCTTCCACAGAACAAGATTTGTTATGAATGCAACAAAACCCCCTGTCCCTTCACTTGACACTCTGTAGTGGCCTCCCATCACACTTTAAAAAAAAAAAAAAAAGGGCAGGAAGGGGGGGGCTTCTCCTAAAGTCCCTGGTCAGCAAGCTCCTACCTGTGTCTCCACCTTTGTCTCTTACTCTTCAGCATTACAGTTGAAGAAACAACCGCCGTGCCATCTTTCAGGGAAGCCTTTAGTCCACCCAAGAGCCTCCAGGACCTGCCTTGCCTCCAGCTGTTCACCAGCTTCACCCTGGCTAGCTCTATCTTGCCTTTTGTTTGGCTTCGTTTTTGTTCTAAGGGAGCACAGAGTCAAGTCACTGACACTCCTCAGTGTGCAGCACGTCAGTGACAGGACTCTTCAGGCCTGCTCTCCTTTTCCCAATCCTTTCCCATTCCTGTCTCCTCGCAGACAACTTCGACACCAGAAGTATCCTCATTACGGCCACCAGTATGTTTCTCATGTTTATAGAGCTCATTGGGCCTTGTTCTGCTTTGTGCATTTCTTCTCAGAGTGGCAGCTCAGAACCAACCAAGCTGTTTGTGTCCCATTCCCTGTGTCTTCGTGTTCTACAGTAATCCATGGCAGTCATCCACCTGCGTCATGCCCCAGCTACCTCCTATCACAAGCATGGCCACTGTGAACATCCTAGATAACATGTTCTTGTAAGTAAGACTAGCTCTGACACAAATGCCTTTGAAGACAAACAGCATTCCCCAGGGACTCATGTATTCAATCTTGGGTCATGTTACTACCTGCTTGCTTTCCAAAATGGCTGCACCAATTTACGATATTCCCCGGCCCTCACGGATCCTTCTTTAGATTACAGTCATAACTCTATCTACCATTAATCTTCATTTCAGTTTCTTTTTCCTTCATAAAATTACATCTATTCTATTTGTCTTCTTATTTTTGTTTTGATGGCATCTCCCTTGGAAACATCAGCTCCAGCCAAGATTATATACATTGAACATCCATGTCAGCTTCTTGAGACCAAGATCATTATTTCTCCAACTCTCCACCCTATCTCAGAAAATGCACAACTACCTGGTGGGTGGTAAGTGTTTAATAAGCATTTGTAGAATGAATGAATAGGTAGATGAGTGTGGTTTGGTGGGTAAATCATGGTTAAAATGTGCCTTAGGAATTCCATATGGGAGTATCATAGTACTCCATCATTATATTAAGAGTTCCTTAGAATCATGAAAGATTGGATCTCCAGGTTCAATGAGACACCCTGCTTCAAAAAATAAGGTCGAGAGAAATTAAGAAAGCTTTCCAAAACCACCATGTCAACCTCTGACCTCCACACACATAAGTGCAAGTGCACCTACGTGTACACAGATTCAAGCATGTGCTTCCTACACAAACGTCTTTGAGGAGCTACCCTCTCAGGCCACTGCTCTCCAGTGAGCCTGTCTCTACCTCCCCAGTGCTGAGATTATAGGCATGCAGTGCCACGCCTGGCTTTTTCCTTGGGTGCTGGTGATCTTAACTCAGGGCCCTCGTGCTTGTACAGCAGGCATTTTGCCACCTGAGCCATCTTCTCAGTTTTCACAAAAGCCTTTGAAGTCAGTTGGAAGAAAATCTAGAAAAGACAAGAACCTCCAGCAATCTGTATCATGGATCTTAGAGTTAATGCAGTTAGAAGTATAATAAATGCCAAAAGAAAATCCTAATAAGGGGCGCATGCCAGTCTTGTCAGTTGGAATAAGAAAGCTCCTTTGGAGACACTATTACTGTGAGGCTGTATTTCCTGTTTCCTCTAACAACCACAATTGTGGGTCATCCCCCCTCCCCCCACTTAGGCTCTTTAATCCACCTGCTGTGGGATCAGCTTCTCTTGGTTGGTTCCTGGGATCTGATGGGCATTTAGCGGTAGTCAAAGAAGAGACTATAATTGGGATGTTCATGTCATCATTCTTAAAGGTCACTTCCGTTGCCTGAGTCATCACAGCTAGCAGGGCTCTTTCTATGCCTCTTTCAAATGGCATGGCACCACTCAGGGTTATATCTCTCCCTGTCATGTCCCACCCTGGAAAGAAGTTGCTCCCTCTCCAGCTACCAATCCTTTGTCTTACTAGTGAATTCAAAGCGGCCTCTGCTCCGGAGTGTCATCCTGACTGTTGTTGCAGCTGCCCTGTGTGACCCCCACCCCCACCCCCCTACCCAGCACTGGGTCTGGGTGCTGTGTCTGCACCCCCTCCAGATGATTTCTTTAGCAGAAGAATAACTAAACCAACAAGAAACAAATAGGCTTTCCCTGACTTCTGGGACAGCTGCCTCGGTTTGAGTGAATTATATTTAAATACCTTTGGTTTTAGGAGGATCAGCTGGGAATGTTTTCTGAATAAGATCAGAATCAACTGCCTTGAATTCCCACTCTGAAGCTATGTTTGCTTGAAGATTTACTGGGCAGCTCTTCTGTCAGCCATTAAGCTCTGGCCTGGATTCAGGTCTCCTTTCCCCTAGATTTTGCGAGCCCACGGCCCCTCAGTAGATCTAGGGAGCAAAATTGGGGCTCATTTGTTCCTTTGAGGCCCTACTGCCCCCACAGGACATGTCTCTACTCAATTTCAAACAGCAAGGAGAAATCCAAGTGTGACCTGAGCGATTTTCTGTTTGGGGGCTTTTCCCTCATTCCTCAGGGAAGGCCAACCTCCTCCAAGTCCTAAGGCATCACTTAAGTCACCATCAAAGACGTGGCGTTCCTGGGAATGATTTCCCATCTGATCCTTCTCATGTGTGTGTAAAGAGGTGCCTGGGTCTGGGCCTTTGATTCCTGAAGGCCTAGCACCTGGCACAAGGAAACGCTTACCAAATGCACCTCGGGCAGACGCAGATACGGCTCTCTATGAGAAAAGGAACGTTAACCCTCTGCTTTTGTCCAGTTTCATCATGTCAGATGAAAGCTAAGGGGAACTGTGGGCTTAACATGTGCCAGGTTCTGTACAAAGCTCGTGCCACCTAATGTACCTCCTGGGGGCAAGTCCACAGAAGCTTCATGGTGACAGCTTAGAGGTCTAAGTCCCACAGCCTGGAAGAAGGAGGGCCTGGGTGTGACAAGAGTCTGCTTCAAAAGCCAGTTCTCCCCAGTAGCCCTCAGCTCTCTCCTGTACAGTTCCACAGAGGGCCCCAGCCTCCTTCTCATGCCCTTACAGACTGAGACACCTGGTGCTTCTCCACCCTCCCAGTGTCCTTCAGTTTTTAGCAGACAGCTATTTGCTGTCCTTATAAATTGAGACCTGGGAATGTCAGGCACAGAATATGAAAGAAACAGCAATGGTAGCAGCAGCAAATAAATGAACCAAATGAGTGTTGTTCTTTGCTTTAAGTGCAAAAAGGAAAGAGAGAGAGAGAGAGAAACCTTCAGCTCCCAGAGAATGATGCAGTAGCCAGAAGAAAAGGAGTAAAGAAAAGAGCTTCGAATATTGAATCATACCAAAGTAATCACTTTTTAGATGATGTGGCATCCAGGGATAGATTTAGTAAATAAAATAGCCTCCTATTTATAAAAACAGATTTAAGAAAATAATTGCTTACCAATCAGTAAACAAAAGGGGAATGGAGAATGTCTGTTCCTGCTGCTCTGTGTTCCAAGCACAGGGCCGACATGTCCTTGAGTGTACTAAGCGTAGAAGCGAGGCACAAGGAAGCAGAAAACCACGGGATTTGAGGTCACACAAACCTCACTCTACCTACTGTCTTTTTCTTTCATCTAGCCCAAAGTTCACCAGGCTTTGGTTTTCTACTCTGAGCCTGTCCTTGTCACCCGAACATAAACTGAGGACAATACCAGGATGGTCCTGGTTTTAAAGAGCTTAGGTCACACCTGTTGTCATTTCTCTGTCTTGAATCCCAGGGGCTGAGAGCTGTGGAGAGACTTCAGTGAAGAAAAGTGCCTACTCTTCATGCAAAAGCCCAGAGTTCAATTCCCAGAACCACCTGAAACACCAGCTCCAGGGGGAGCTTCTGGCCTCTGCAAGCAACACACGCATACATAATGAAAAAAATTAATATAATCCTTAAAAAATAAAAATAAATAAACCCCAAGGGCTCTGGGGATGAAGAAGCATCTTGGGGGGGGTCATCTCTTCACCTTTTCATGTGGGGTCATTAAAGTCCTAGGAGCTCTGGAGAAAATGGAGTTCTGTTCCAATAGTGTGTTCTGGTCCCAACTGTATTGAGCCTGGTTGCTTCTTACTCTCATCCTCAAGTTACTGGCTCACTCTTTGGGTTTCCATGGTCCCAATGACCTTTGGACTCCAGGCACAACGACTGTCAGTCATCTTAGCTCCAAATCCAGGCTGTGTTGAGTCAGCTCACATTCTGTTTCTTCTCCCAGACTAGATCTGAGAAGCCTTGTTTTGTTTCAGTGTGTGTGTGTGTGTGTGTGTGTGTGTGTGTGTGTGTGCACATAGTATTGGGAATCAAACTCAAGACCCCACATAAGACAAGTAAGTACTCATCCAGTTGAACTACACTTAGAGCCCCTAGGCCCTGAGAACTCTTGTCTGTTTTCTTCATCCATCTTTGGAGCTACAGTCCTTCTAGAGGCTTCCTGAAGGCCTACCCATCTGTGTCCCTCACTTAACCCTCTTCCTGCTATGGGCCCTTTCTAAGCTTTGTCTTTGTGGGTTTTCCCAGGGACATGGGAGCCTCTGCTCCAGACTCAAAAATGCTGGTCAAAGCCTTGGTGGCTCAGCCCATGGTTGGGACTGGATCTCTTTTCTTTCTTTAACTCTTAGGTATCAATTTCCAGACTCTTTCTCTTCATCCCAGTGAAGACTTAGTCACTGAGCAGTCCTCATTCACACTAAGGAAAGTCAGCTCTCCCAGGGTGCGTGGAACATGGTGCCAATCCAAGTCACTTTAGGATTTGCCTTTCTGATTGGACTCAGCTCCAGTTAAGACATTCATGCTTACACCTTTACCCTCTTTTAGGCTCAGGAAACATTGCAGAAGAGTTGGTAAGTGTGTGAGAGCTGGAAGATAGAATGAAGGGTTGTAACATGTCATCTTCTAGACTCAACACAGCCATGTGATCACAACAACAGTGGTTACCTGCATTGATCACACAGTATTACCCTGTCAACAACTAGTCATGGACAGGGGAGGGGCTCCCAGGACTCTACCCCTTGCTGGTTAGCTATTGGGCTATCAACAGATTCTGGGAGGAAAGGAGTCCTTGTCTTTAGTTATGTACCCATAGCCAAACCCACCAGGCTCCAAGGGAAAGCTCAAACCGTCATTAAAACTCAGTAGGTTGCTGTGGGGTATCCACAAAAAAGACCACTTAGAAAGTTAAGCCGATAGAACGTATTAGCTGGGCAGCAACTCACGGGGTGTTTGGGATCCCAGTGTACCCTGAGCCTTTCTCAGGTGAGCTTCTAAGGGCAAAAATGATATTGTAGGTAGAAGTATTTCAGTTAACAAGAACAGTTAACCAGAAGTAAAACTATAGAAGTTAGCCAAAACTGAAACTACAGAAGTCAAAAAAGGTTAGTACATTTAGAGACTTTTCTAGAACTATAGATTTTGAGATATTTGGTCTTTGTTTTCATTTAGCAGGTGATGATATCTATGTGCTGAGTTTTATGGCCTGAATGGTACTTCCATCATGGAGTCAGTTGTGCTAAGATCTGGGGGCCTTCAAAAGTCTAGGAGCCCATTGCAGGGTCACAGAAAAGAAAATGGATAGATATGAACATGAGAAAGAGATTGGTAGGGCAGGTGAGAGGCAGAGATGGGTAGTAGGGGAAATGGAGATGGTAAAGAGTGAGAGTGGTCAGTATGCATTATGTACATGTATAAAATTGTTTAATAACAAATTTAATTAATCAAACTCAAACATATTGCTTGTAGAATAGAATTCATATGCAAATCTCTTTAGGACTCACTCTTTTCATTCTCAAAAACTTTTTTGTAAATTGATAACCTGAACATTGTTAACATTAAAAACTTCTCAAAAGACACAGTTGGATTTGCTCTGATGGCCCATCCTTATAAATGAAGGACTTGAGAGGTGGAAACCAGAAGATCAGGAGTTCAAAGTCATTCTTGGCTACATAGAGAATTCCAGCCAGCCTGAAATACCTAAGACCCTTTCTCAAAAATAAACAAGATAACAAACACAAAACAGACAAAGAAACTATTGAGAAAACAAATACACAAAACCCAGAGGAAAAGAATATAATCTTGGTCCACAGACCTGACTGAGGGCTTGTGTAGAACATATTCAAACCCTTCAAGCCCACAACAGAAACATTGACCATCCAATATCAAATAGGTAAACCACTTGAGCCAACACTTCCAAGTAGCCAGTAAGCACACAGAGACGCTGAGCATCAGCAATCATCAGGGAAGTGGAAATCCAAATCTCAAAGAGTTGCCACTTCAAGTTCACGAAAGCCACTAAAACCTAGAAGATGGATATCTCAGAGATGCAAGGATGTAGGATATCTGGAGCTCTCTCTCAAATACTGCTGGTGAGAATATTCTCTGGCTGGTACAACTACTTAGGAAAGCACTTTATCTATGATAGAAAACACAGAGACATGAAAACACATTCCCACAGAAATCCTGTGTGGTGATATTCACCCCACCTTTATTAACAGTAGTGGAAACCTGGAAAGCTCAAGTTTCTATAAGCAGAAAAATGGATGGATAAGCCAAGGCATGGGCATACAATGGAATACTGGTCAGGGATTTAAAGACAAAGTATTCACAGGTGAACGACCATGGGCAAAGCCCAAAGGCATTATGTTGAATGGAATTAGCCAGACATACAAGTCAACTTCGATAAATGAAAAGTCCAGGAACAGATAAACAAGGTGACTTCGATGGAAGGAAATGCGAGGAAGTAGTTGCCCTCAGATGCAGTGGGTAAAGGGAGTCTTCACTGTAAAAAGGTCCAAAGGAACTTAGCAGGTGGGAAAAAATGAGTATTCTGCATCTATTAGGTGATGAGATTACAGACAGGTCTATGCAATTTTCAAAACCTCAAGTCTATATCTGTTATCACATTCAGTTTCTGTGGTCAACTTAAAGAGGATAGCATCTTTTGTTTTCTACCCCAAATCCCAGCTCTTGTGAATCAAAGTCTTGCAAAGTTGTTGATTGTTACTTATTTGTTTGAGACTGGATATATTGTCACTCATGAAGGTAGACAATAAGGAAAGCTAGGAGATGAATGGAAAAGGCCATGGTTTGGTATCCTTTTGAGTAGGAGCTGGAGGGACAGGAACACATCATTGACTTGAATAGTGCAGGATGCCAAGATCTGCCCACAGGCTAGTGGGAGAGACAGGTCAGACTCAAGTGTAGCATGAATCTTAAAGGGGTCTTATTAATAAAAACAAACCTGGAGCCAGGTATTGGGGTGAATGCTGAATGATCAGAGAAACAGAACAAGCCACAGCCACCTCACCTTGCCAGTTCCTCAGCTGATCCTGTTTCCTCAGACTGGATGCCTCTCTGTCCTCATCCAGAATGAATCTCCGCTGAACTGTGCTCCTCAAAACCTGAAACCTTAACCAGCTCTAGTTCCTGGTCCTCACACCTTAAATACCTTTCTGCTTCCTGCCATTACTTCCTGGGATTAAAGGCGTGAGTCACCATGCTTGGCTGTTTTCAGTGTGGCCTTGAACTCACAGAGATCCAGGCAGATCTCTGCCTCTGGAATGCTAGGATTAAAGGTGTGTGCTACACTGTCTAACCTCTATGTTTAATATTGTGGCTGTTCTGTTCTCTGACCCCAGATAAGTTTATTAGAGTGCACAATGTTTTGGGGAACACAATACCACCACACTCAAGCCTACCACTTGTGTGTGATTTTAAAGTGCAAGTGTCGGAACTAAATAAGGCTCCACAGTAATCAGAGGGATGTCTGCTTAAACACTACAGCCATCAAAGGCTTCTCTGATGAAAGGACATTGACCAGATGATGTACTGAGTACCAGGAGGCAACTGAGTAGAAGGCAATTTGGTGTGTCCACAGAACCCAGGCAAGTAGCATGGGTCACTTGAGTCCGTTTAGTGACAGACTAAGTGTGCTAAGAAGTCATCACCATGCCGGACTCCCACCAGGTCACAGCAGAAAATTGGCACATTGTTCTAAGTGTGAAATGAATTTATCCAAAGCTGTAAGCAGAGGCGTTAGCATGTTCTGATTTATTTTAAAGACAGTTTAACCAAAGTATGACTTATCTATAATAAACTATACATATTTAAACTATAAAGCTTGATATGTTTTAACATATGTACAAAAGCCATAAAACCACCAACAGAATCAAGATAGTGAATACATTGAACATTCCCTGAATTCCTCTCTTTCTTAACCTGTTATCAGATAGCAATCCCTTCCCACATCCTGGACAACCATGTATCTACTTTTTGTCACTCCCTATTAGTTGAATTTTCTGGAACTTAATATGTGAGTATTCAAGAGTAATGCTCTCATTTCACACAGCTTTTTTTATTCAACATAGTTACTCTGAGATTGATTTATGCTGAGTGATACATTATTCTTTCTTCGGTGCTAAATAGTACTTCATTGTACTAACACACCACAACTTGTTTGTCTATTTACTTACTGACAGATATTAGAATTATTTCTAGATGTTTTGGGTCAATAATGGAAAATGACTGTTTCCAGGCTGAACCACTCTGAACATCTGTATGCAAATCTAGGTTCCACCATCTCTCAAAGACACACAAGGTTGGTTGACCACACCTTCAGGGCACATCTTTGGGGGACATTTAAGGTTGGAACCATGTCACAATACTGGTAAATGGCAATTATTTTTAGATAATGTGGAATAGAATGACTGGATAAATGGTAAATTTATGTTTAATACTTAAAAATATCCACAGTTGCAGGTACAGTTGCTGCACAGTCCTCTGTCCTTTATAGTATTTCAATAAGTAATTGTACACATATACAATTAAAAATTTTTGAACACCAGAAGATGTGGGCCCAAATGCTTATGCCATTTTTCACCTGCATCAGTGCAGGAAAGTACCGTTCTCGAGTGGATTTCCCAAAGTTGCTGTGTCAAGTCTTTGCAGTCGCAAACATTCTAATGGATGTGCAATGGTTCCTTATGATGGTTTTAATTTGCACTTTCCAAAGTATATCAATACTGATGAGTTCAACGCCCTTCCAGATCTTTGACAAAGTGTCTCCTTTGAATCTTTGTTGCTAGGTTGCCTAGAGTTTCTTTATACTGTGTGGGTACAAGTTGGTTTTAGATATGGGAGCTACAAATATTTTCTCTGTTGTTCTCATTCGCTTAATGTTGGGGAAGAGAAGGTACTTCTACTTAAAGCCTAACTCGGGAGTTTGTCCTTTTAAAGATCTTGTTTTAGGTGTCTAAGAAGTCTTTGATTATAGCCAGGCAAAACGGCACATGCCTATAATACTAACACTTGGGAGATAGAGGCATGGGGATCACAAGTTTAATGCAAATTTGGGTTATAGTGAGTTCTGGGCCAGGATGAACTAGAGGATACCCTGTTTCAGAAGGGAAAGAAAGATTCACTTCCCTCTAGGTCAGACCAATTTATTCCTATTTTCCTTTGTTTTTTTCTGAAAATGTTACAGACTTGGTTTTATCTTCATATACACACACATACACATATATGTATATATATATGAACCATATCAGATTTGCGGGGAGGGGTATTGAGGCAGGGTCTCTCTACATAGCTTGGCTATCCTGGAACTTTATAGACCAGGCTGGCCTCAAACTCACAGGGATCTGCCTGCCTCTACCTCCCAAGTGTTGGGATTAAAGGTGTGTGCCACCACACCTGGCCACACCTGTGGGATGGCTCTGTTGCCTTCTGTCCCATGTCAGGCAGACGTTCTTGGTGAGAGTGTAAGGCAGAGCCAAGCTGCTCCTCAGTAAGACTGGGAGCCAAGTCAGGGAAGGAAGCAGTCAGAGCAGGGTGCCTTCAAAGGAATACCTCTGATGACCTGAGTCCCTCCACAAGGGCCCACCTCACAAAAGTCCAACCATCTCTCAATAATATAAGAGGTTGGGGATCCCCTCCTTAGTACATATTCTTGGGGGGATACTTAAGATTGAAACTAATGCACAGTTAGCTGTCTTATGAGTATTCAGTTTCCCCCTGTTTTTAAAAAATATATATATAAGATTTTCCTTTCTCTACTAACACATCTTCATTCCCCCCAAAGTCAGTGGATTATGTACGCATAGATTTATTTGGGACCTCTCTGTCCTGGCCTGTGATCTGTGAGTCTGCCATTCCACCATTACTATCCCATCTTAGTTATGGGGGATTTACAATGAGACTTGAAATCTTAGATGGTGATGACTTCAGACATTTCCCGTTCTTTTCCTTGGAGGCTGTTTGTATCTTTATGTTTTGAGTGTTTCTAAAGAGAAAATATACTTCTTGATGTTTTTATTCTATCTAGTAATAACAATGCTCTGTACATAGACCATTTATGTTTATGTATTTATTGAAAACATATATTTGAGTTGAAACTACTATCTTGGTGCTTGGGATTTTGTTGTGGTTAGTCTGTTCAATATTTTTTCTTTTCTTCCTCTTAAAGAGGTCAGTACTTTTAATTATTTCGTTTATCTTCTTTATTATTTACTGTAGTTTTTAGGGTCTATAATTACATCTTTTCTTGTGTGTGTGTGTGTGTGTGTGTGTGTGTGTGTGTGTGTGTGTATGTATGTTCATGAGTGTGTGGGAGAGTATACATATGCATGCATATGTGTGCAGGGGTTAGAGGAAAATCATGGATGTCCTCTTTAGGAATCCTGTCTACCTTCTTTAAAACATGATCTCTCACTTGCCTGAAGCTCACCAATACACTGAATGGCTAGGGCATCCCAGAGATTCCAGTCTCTGTATCCCCAGAGCCTTACCATATCTGGCTTTATTACATGGTCCTGGGTCAAATACCAGTGGTCCTCATACTTGCAAGGCAAGCACATGGTAACTGAGCCCTCTTCCCCATAAAATACGCTTTTAAATGATCAGTACCCACCCATACATGACAAAGACTGCAGTGTAGGGTTCTTGTGTCTGTATAGTTCTCATTCTCTTCAGACTTGTGTGCAAGTTTTGTTATGTATTTTATGTTATAATCATCAGGACACTTAAAAAACTTTAAGTGGCCATTTATTTCTACATGAGATTGACAGTCTGAGAAAGCGTTTTCCACTTACCCCAGTTGCCATTTCTATGAATCTATTTTTTAATAGTCTTTGAGACTACTTTTTCATGGAGGAACATTCTGTGTCTCTTTTTTTGTAGTTTAGATTTATTCATGGTAAATTTGTTCCCTACAATACTTTATTTTTTCTTTGTTCTTAAAAGGTTTCGGGTAGATAGAGAATTCTAGAGAGTTTTGATTTGTTTCGACATTAAATTGTGTTTCACTAATTTTTTTCTAATTAGATGTCAGCTCCCTGCATTTATCTTTCCATCTCTATGTAATATCTTTGATTCTCTACATATTTTAAACAGACTGTCTGACTACTAGTGTTAAGCAACTGACTGTCCTGTAATGAGTAGTTTTTGTTTCATTCTTTTGTACTTGACATTCATTGGGAATTATGAAAATATAGCTTTATAATGTTCGTGAAATTTTAAAAAAAGTCATTATCTTTCCAATTGTTTCCTGCCTTTCACAGTCTGGTGACTTAAACATCTGTCCTGTAGGCTCTTTGAAGCTGTCTTGTAACTTACTTTTAGTTAAATTTTGGGTGGCTTCCTGTCTACCATGGAACATTTCCCTTAGTTATCTGATGTCCAATTATTTCAAATTTTAGTCTCATGTATTTTGTCCAGTTTTTCATTATTTTAGACAGATGGAGGAATAAAATCCTATTGTTATATCTTGGCTGAAAACATTAAATTTTAAGACTAGGTCTCATTCTCACCCTGAGTGCAGGCTAGCCTTACCCAACTCAGAGTAATCCTCTGCCTCAGCCTTCCAAGTACTGAGATCACAAGAATGAACCACCACTGTCCTACCATAGTAAATAAATTTTAAAATTTTTAAATTGCTATTTTATATGCATGTGTATATGGACAGGAGAGGGGCACAGGTGCCACAGCACATATGTGGAGGTCAGAGAACAACATTGTGATGTAGGCTCTCTCCTTCAACCCTTGAATGCGTTCCAGGATTGAGCTCAGATCATCAGGCTTGTTTGGCAAGTACCTATACCCCCGAGCCATCTATCACCCATTAAATTTTTATTTTTCAAAACTATTGTATTACACTGTGGAAAATCAACTGGACAGCAAGTAAATTCTTTAAATGTCAGGTAGGGTGTTTTTGTTGTTGTTGTTATTGTTTTGTCTTTAACATATGGTCACTGTAGGTAAAATGTACTGTATGTTGCTACCATACGATTAAACAAGATTACATACATGGTGTACAAAGAATATTTGTTTCATTCTTTTCTCTGTGGTATAAAGATGATGAACAAGTTAAACAATATCCATCTTCCTTCTCTAGCTAAAAACACTTGATGAGTGTTTTTGGAAACACAATCCCCCTGTAAAATGGCAAAGTAATGTAGCCAGCAAGGAACCTGGGACTGTCCGGTCAAACAGAGCTCTTTCCAGGGCCACAGTGCCCTGCTGTTTCCTAACAGGATGTCCTGCAGGGGATGGAGAGCATCCCCCCACAAAAGAAACCTCTGGGGAGATCCATCAGAGTAAAGCCACCTAAGGACCACCTATGAAGAAACTGTTAGGAGAAATAATACCATGCTTTTTAGAGTAGAACCTACTGGGGGTCTCTACAATGAAATGGAAGGACATGTTTAAAGACACAGCTGTAACTGATCACACTGGCAAAAGAGGGAAACTCCATGAAATTCAAAATCTGCAAAGATATGAGGGTCTGAGGAGATGGCTCAGTGGATAAAGGACTTGCTGTTCTAACATGCAGTCTTGAGTTGGATCCCCAGAACTTCTGTAAGTGCTGTCCCCAACACTAAGGAGGTGGAGACAAGCAGATTCTCAGGGCCAGCCTAGCCTGATGGGTGAACTCCAGGTCTCAGTGGGAGACCCTGGCTCAAAAAATAAGATAGAGGGTTCTGAAGAATGTAAGCTTAAGGTTGACCCTGGCCTCTACATGCTCATGCATACACATGTAAACTCCCCAATACACAATAAACACATGAGCAAAATTAAATCAGAGACTTGATGTTTATAGTTCTTAGATACATGTGCACACAAGAGTGTCTTTCCTTTTTGCATATGGCACTCAGCTCTCCCTCCCCCATCCTTCCTAAGAAACACAGGCGCTAAAGCACCAGCATCCAGGTACTCAGCAGGGAATGTTGCTCCAATCTGAGAACACTCACAGCCTTGAGCCAACTTGAGCCAACTGAGAAGCTGTTGTTATTTAACAGTTTATCAAGTCATTTCCAAGAGGTTTCCTTTGCTGTTTATGTTGGAAAGTTGTCCCTGCCTCAGACTCTATTTACTCCACCCAGCATATGTGGCACACACTCAGCCCTTAGAGTGTTCATGGCACACGAGGGCTCATTTGGGGTCCATTTTCATTTTTTTTTCAACCAAAACTGCTGATTAGAAAACCCCACAATGAGGTCAGTCTTCAGCTCAGCCCTTTGAGTGTTTACTCGCTACTTTTTGGCTGCTGCAGTATTTACCCATAATAAGCAAAACCTTAATCAAATCAGCGAAGGTTTTCAATGGCAGAGTTCAGTGGCTTCCCTCACTTTAAACGCAAGCTGACAGTTTCCATCAGCCCTGATTCTCGATGCAAGGAATATAGAAAAGGAGCCTTTCTTTCTTTTTTTTTTAAGTGAAAAAAGAAGTTACAAATAACAAGCAACCCTAGCTTTGGACGCCAACAATTTACCTAGGAAAAATAAGCAAACCAAAGTGATTGAAATCCCCAATAGCCAATCCTGTCCTCTAAGCCGCTCCCACTCTTTGCATATTTTCTATTTTGATCCTTGTTTTGTTCACGAAATGGCAGTAATGATTTAGAGTGACATGTTGTTGCTAAGGAATCTCATTTCTCTCTGCTTCTAGTCTATGAAGGATGTGCAAGCTCTTAAAAGCCTCCCATGAGTTATTACTCAGATGCACTGATGGGCTGATGGAGTCGGCAGCTGTTCAAACCCAAACTCAAACCAGAACTGGTCACAGAGTCAAAGGTTGGGGGCTAGAACTGCAGAGCACGTAAAATAAAAACCAGACAAATGTCTAAGTCATGGCCTGTAACTTTATCTTAAAGGGTTTTGATGATTTGGGCATTACCGCTGTGGCTTGGGGTGATCTTAGTCTGGCATTCACAGTTCTTATTTATTCCACATATTGTACTCAGAACTACTTTTCTTACCTAATTTTCATAAGGAGTAGTATGAACTTCATTCTGGATGAATGAAGCTTCATCTTGTCCTGATCTGGAAGCACATAAGCACATAAGTCTATCCACAAGGAAAAGACTCATTCCGTGCCTGATTTCAAATATTGATGGTTGCCTCGGGGAAAGTTTGACAGCCAGTTCTCTAGAACACAGTTCCATGTAAGACAGGCACACTATTGGTTTTATTGACGATGGTATAGCTCACACTTTGACTTGGGACTGAATATATAGTAGGTGGCCAATAGACACATGTTTAGGTGGCTAACTAATATTATAGAAGCACTCTGCCCAGTCTGCTTCACAGCCATGCCAAATGTCTTCTACGGAGTGAAGATACTGGGTCCTCACATCTTCTGGAACCCCTGGAGCTGTGAAACATCCGCTACCTAGAGAACAACAGTCCATCCCATCTGTGGAGGCTTTTCATTGTTCCAAAGTTCTAGCTCACCTGAAATCACTTAGCTAAAATCATCTCGCGTCTTTTTTGTTCATTTTTGCTCCTCTCAGTAGAGTGCCACCCATTTCGTTCCTTACAGTGTTTCCAACACCAGTAGTGGGGGCTCACAATTTCCCACAGATCCTAGCAGCACAAATCACAGTACAAATGGCTTAGAGTATGACCCATATCATCAGGAAAGTGTCTTTCCTCCTAGCACTGTTGATTTCTAGGATACAGTTCAGACCTACCAATTTTGAAGACTGTGTGACACTCAGAGAGTAATTAGGCTTCATTATAGTGTGGGAGGTTACTGGACCTTAGGGGGAAGAAAAATCTCCATTTAAATTTGGCCTGACACAGGGATTGAAGAACTGAGATTCTCAAGGAATTATATGCTAATTTTTGATCAGGTAAAGACCTTGGAATTGAAATGTTAATTAATGAGTCATACAACTCGTTTTAATTTGACTGTGGACTCTGTGCCATCACTTAACTTCCCTGTACTGTATTAAAGCTTTATTACTGAACCCTAAGATTTATTGAGTGCCTGTGCCTTGCAAACATTATCATGCCTAGTCCTTATAACAAACCCATGAAGAAAGCCCGATTAGTATGCTGATTCACTTAACTTGAAACTTAGGTTCAGTGAGCAAGGATAACCCCTTCCGAGGTCACCAGGCAGAGCGTCGAGGCTAGGCTTTCTACTTGGATCCTCTGACAGGAAGCTGCTCTTAATCTCTGGCTATAACCATAAATACACAAATTCCTGCAGGAGAAAAACCAATCCAGATTCAGTTCACTTGTGCATACTTCATGGTACCTTTCCCCTGGTTGGTGCTCAATGTGTTGAATGCGTGAACACTCTTAGTGAGGTGTTGGCCACGGGTCAAAGCTTGATCCGCAGCTCAGTACATTAAGGCTCAGGTTTCACATCTGTGAAGTGAGGGGAACAGACTGGATCATCTCTGAGTTTCCTCTTAGACTTAAGGAACTATGTTGCTAGTCTGAAAGGAGGCTGAATCAGAGTTTAACAGCCACAGACCAGCAATATGAGCCGATACAACATTCCTTTGTACAGAATGTTCCCTCTGCCCAAAATACCTTCTCCCCACTTGCTCATTTGGCAAATGTCCAATGAGCAGCTCAGCTGGCCTCTGAGAAGCTGTCCTTGACCTCTCCATCAATACACATCCCGTCCCCAAACACGCACACACACACAGTGATTTCCTTCTTAGGGCCCCCTGGGTACACTGTGCAATACTGTGATTATCTGATTATGGGCCTGTCTCCCCATCCTCACACCCAGGACTCCAAGCTCCAGAAAGACAAAAGCTGCACGCTATGTTTCTCCAGGCCCTACCTTCCAGCCTGGCACACAAAGCAAATCTTCAATAAATGTTTTTTTTCAGTGGCTGAATGAAGGAGCAGGGCATGTGTAGAGGGGCTGGAGGAGAACCATTTGACCTCAGTGGAGAGTCTGTGCCAGAAAACAGTGAGAAACCAATGTTAGGACGATGGAAAGAGAGGGAAGCACAGAAAAGCACTGAGGCCTGGTCCCCCAGGCCGTGTGGAGTCCTAGTTCCATTCTGAGGTGGGAGAGGTGACAGGAAGAAAAAAATAGAAAAGATCAGCGCAAACATCCTCCTCATTTTTAAAAAGGAGTGAAAGTAAATGATTTCTGTCTTCCTTCACATACAGTTAATCCATCCACAGCTCAACACTGCATCTAATGCTTACCTGCCCCAAACAACAGAACAGGCCAGAGGGCTGGCGCTCCATCTCCGCTCTCAGCACTCAGAGACTGAGGCAGGATTGCAAGTCCTAGGCTGGGATTTCTCAACCTTTGGGTTGTGACCCCTGTGGGGTCAAATGACCTTTTCCCAGGGATCACCTAAGGCCACCAGAAAAAACAAGATGTTTACATTGAGATTCATAACAGTAGCAAAATTGTAGTTATGAGGTAGCAATGAAAATAATTTTATGGTTGGGGGTCACCACACATGAAGAGCTGTATAAAGGATCACAGTATTAGGAAGGTTGAGAACCACTGCTCTAGGCTAACCTGAGCTATATATGGAGACCTTGATTCAAAAACCCAAAATGAACAATAAAATAATTTTTTTCTTTTAGATACAGGGCTTTTTAAGTAAATTACCAATAGTGAAAACAAACATCTCAACTAGGAAAGAAAAAAATCTTTCTTTGTCTGTTTGTCTGTCTGTCATCTATCTATCTACCCACCTATGCTACCCAGTGTACCTGCTTACATCCATTAAAAGTTCTTGGATATCATCTTGATATCACATTATGTTTGCATTCACTCTAATTACTCACATGAGCAGAGGCCAAAAGCCATGCTCAGATCGAAAATACTGATTATTTTTAGATTAATAAATTTTGTTAAGAATTGAATGTCTCTGGTATTTGTTTGTGTTTGGAATACAGAACACACATGTTTATTTATAACACACCCATCTTTTGAACCATCTGACATATAAGATAACACTAAAATATGTGCATTGTGACAGGGTATGTGAATACAAAGACTGCATTCCATTATGAACCAGACAGCCACGCCCCGGGCAAGCAGCTGAACAGGTGACATTTTCTTTAAAAGCAAAGCAAGCCTTTTTATTTTGTGCATTTTGGAGAAGCCAGACCTGGAAAACAGTCCAGTCTCTTCAAGTTATTGATGAAGCGGCTTTGCCTGTGTTTACCCAGGTGATAGGCCTGGTTACCAAGTGGTTGCATCATTTCCAACTCTCGGATTCTACACTTTCATAAGCAGTTTTCCAGTGCAGAATTTTCTTCCTAAGGTGGAAAAGACTGTGTGTGTGTGTGTGTGTGTGTGTGTGTGTGTGTGTGTGTGTGTGAAGGTGAAAGGAGGGCTTGGGAGAACTTTTCAGCGGGTGTTTGGTTATCTGCTTTGGGGTAATTATCTACTAGACAACAAGAGGGAAGTCGCTTGCAGTGTGTAATAGGCTCATTTGGATCATCCATGACTCAACATTTCTAACTAGGAAAAGGTGAGGTGTTGTCGTGAGTCTGGATTCCTTCAAGGATTTTCATGATAGCGCAGCTCAGCAGATGACTTATCGGTGTCTGCAGGGGGACAATGCAGTCCTCCCAAGTTGAGCTTTCTTCTGCATATGTATCACTTTTATCTTTCTAGCTAATTGCGAAGACATCATTTCAGAAAGGAGTGAAAATCAACCTCGGTCTCTAGTGTTCCCATTTATACCAAAAGTAAAGGCCGGCAGCAAAGGGCAGCTTCTCTCCTTACACTTAGAAGCCTTGCTATAATATAAATTTTAGCCAGAGATGGGCTATTACATAATAGGTCTTCAAACCAAGTCCTGGCTGTTAAAATTCTGCAAGATTTCATGTTCTTACAGGTGCTTGTAAATCTGTGGGTGAGCCTGAGTCATGTCACAAAGATCCATCCATTCTTCACTGATGCTCATGTATATTTTAGAGATAACTTATCTTCATTCCTGATTTTGATCTTTCCTGGGTAATGGTTCCCAACTCTCAGGATTTATGTTCCTCTGCCCCTAGTCCCTTTGAAGGCTGTTAATCTTCCCCCCTCTAGCTGTGAGCATGGAGTAGTGGGAAAGAATGTAGGCTTTGGGACCAATGATAGGCATGGTTGTTCATGAAATAGTTCTGATTTTACTACTGGGCACGATACATTTCTACCTCCCTGCTGCTTTGAAGATAGGGATGTCGATATGGTTTGTTTCAGTCTAAGAAATGGAAGTGTAAGTGGTGGGTAGGCAGCTTAAAGGCATACAAGTGATTTTCCTTATGTCCCTTTTCGTGTTTAGGAAGCATGGAAATACACTGAATGTCATAGTCAGCAGAGCTCAGAACTTTGAACTTACGTGGAAGTGAAACAACTTGATCTATTTCCTCCCCCGCCCCCTCCCTCCCCCTATTTTCTTCTCTCCCCACCTCTCCACCCGTATGAGTGTCTATATATGGCATACCTGTGGAGGCTAGAGGTGAACCCTGAGTGCCATTCCTCACAACCCAGCCATTTTGATTTTGAAACAGGGCCTCTCCCCGGGATCTTGGGCCGATTGGGGTGAAAGGCTGTCTGGCCAGTGAGTTCCAGGGATCCCGGATCTCTGCTTCCCCAGCCTTGTGATCACACATTTGTACCACCACGCCCCGCTTTTTCACTTGTGTCCTGGGGTGGAACTTAGATGCTTAGGCTCGCACAGCGAGCATTTGACCTCCTGAGCCATTTCCACAGCCCCCAATTGGTTATTTTTTAAGTCATTAAGACTTGAGAGTTAGCTGTTATTGCTGCAGAACCTAGCTTATGCTGATCAATGTAGGACTAGACATTCTTGCATCAGATCCTTGAGCAAATGGCTAAATTTCACACAATCGTGTGAAAGGCAAATACAAGTATGTAAGTATTCTCAGAAATGTATACAAAACCTTTTTATTTCCTTCTGTCCTTCTCCCCCTCTTTTTCTGTAAGGAAAAAGAAGGTAGTTTATATCAACTGATCATGCCTAGATTAAGTCCTGGAATAAGAAGGTATTTGAATAAATAAATACATAGAAATATTTAGATGATATACTAACTTATTTAAAAGATCCTTTCACAATTATTTTGTAACATAAATATTATTTTTTTCTCCAATACATTTTCTTTTATTGTATTTTCCAAGGCATGGATATAGACAAGGAGATGGCTTTGATGGAGAACAGATAACACAATTAGTATGTTTTTTTTTAAATTCCTACACTTACTTGTTTATTGTTTATATATGAGTGCATCTGTGTGCCAATGAGCATGTGTGGAGATCAGAGGATAACTTGAGGTACTCTGTTCTTTCCTTCCACCATGTGAGTCCCAGAGATGGAACTCAGGTCACCAGGCTTAGTAGCAGGTATTTTTACCCACAGGACCATCTCTTGGGTCCTGCATTAGAATTTCAACTCTGCCTTAGCAATTGGCTGGCCTCCATAAGCTTGGACTGTATGGGACAAATTTTAGCCTCCTGATCTAAGGAAGCATGACTCCCTGATGTCAGCGAGATGTCTTTTAGACTGTCGAGCTTTGATCTGAGCATCACGTTTGAGAAGGATCTTAACAAGCTGGAATACATACAAGTGCCAGGTGAGAAGGAACAGGATTAGAGGATAAAGCAAGATCTTGGGGGTAATTGTTACTTTCTATTCCATACCTCCAGTTCTGTTGGGAGGCCACATTCTGGACTTTAAAAAAGTGAGTGAAAATATTGTCAACAGGTAAACTGAAGTCTATGCTGTGACTTTCTTATATAAGGAATAGCTTTCCCATTCTCTTGTTTAGAAATCATGTAGGGACAATAATCTGAAGTATCTAGCAGATGTAAAGATGGGATGGGATCACAATGGGTTTTTGACACTCCATTTGATAAGAGCTTCAGTAGCAAAGGCCAAAAGGCCAGCAATGTGTAGGAGGAAAAAAAGGACCCAAGCAGAAGATAGGAGGGAATGACCAGCAAGGGGTCTGGGGCCAAGGCAGACCTCTTCTGGAGAGATCTGTGTCTGGTACTCTAGAGCTGAGAGGAAGGACCTGATGCCAGAGGAACATACTGCACTGTAAAGGTGGGTGTGGTATCAGGGTACCTGGGCTTTGTAGACACTAAGCAAGAAACAATTGGTGAACAGCAGAAGTTCTTGATTACAAATAAGGATACCCAGAACTAAAAAACAAAAACAAAAAAAACATTTGTTTTGGAGACTAGTCTGAGATGTTGAGACCAAGGACCTTCTGGAAAATGATGAAATCTGGCTTTCCTTGCTAGATCTGAAATTGCCAATACAATGTATTTTGTTCCCTGAATAGCATGCACAAAGTTGTTTACACACACACACACACACACACACACACACACACACACACACAGCAAGTAGTCCAAGGAGTGATTGATGACATATCTTCATTCATTCCAAAATAATTGTAGAATACCCGCTGGGCATAGGGCAACATGCTAGTGATAGAGGAAGAGCCAAAGCCAGAGCACACACCAAGACTATAGTAAGTGTGAGATATAAGTGAAAAACCTGGAGGATTCTGGGAAGAGCAACCAACCCTGAGGAAGGAAGGAAGGAAGAAATGAGAGATGGGAAGAGTCAAGAGAGAGTGACTCATCTTAACTGAGTCTCGGAAGATAGATGGAAGTCAAGTGGGGTGCTAGCGGGTATTAGGGGCGGCTCATGCAGGAGATGGGTGCAATCCGGCAGGTCTGCAGTAGGGAAAGAAGAGGCGAGAGACTCAGGGCTGGAGAGGGAACGGGGCCCAATCACAGTGAGCCACCGCTGCCTGGGACTTCATTCCGAGGGAAATGGGGAGCTAATCTAGGGGCTTAGGCAGGGACGACACACGTGCAGCTGTTCACTGATTTCTCCTTTGATAGCTAGCTTCAGGGGAAGAGGAGGTGGGAGGACAAGTCTCGGGACTAGAGCGGCAGCCCACAGGGAGACAGGAGAGGAGACTGGGCTCCGAGCAGCTTCCATTGAGCCGCCCAAGAACTCTTGGGCTAAAATCACAGAACAAAGGAACCTTGATCCCTTTGTTGATTTGTTTATGGATCCCATTCTTCCAACAAACGTTGAAGTGACATTTATGGTACGGCACTGAGGGGGCAGTGAGGGAGGGACAGCAGGGGCTAGTGGTCTGGTGTTTGTCACATTCCTTTCTGCTCCACTCACTGAGGTGGATCTTGCCTCTTGATTGTTGTTTTGCTGATGCAAGGATACGGAGTCTCCATGCTGGAGTGCACCTGGCTCTTCCCACAGCTCTGGCTGATGTAATAGGGAGTTTCTCTAGGAGTGTGGCTGGAATGAGTATCCTGTCTCCAGGGAACAACTGTGAGCTCTCTAGCTCCGTTGCAGTCTTAGTATCCAAGGGGTAAAGAGGCAAGGAGGGAAAACAAAACGGCTGCCTGGGTGAGAGCTGTTTTATACTGACTTGAAGCTCAGAACTTTTTAGGATCTGATCGCACTGTCCTCTGAGGCACCGTGTTTCTTTAACACCCTCCAGCACAGTGGCTGTCCAAATCAGAAGTGGGAACCGGTGTGGTTCTTTTTGCGAAGAAGTGGTGCTGTTGACACCAGTCAGGGAGTGGAGCGATAACTTTGCTATCCATATGGATGTTTGTTGTCTTGCTTTCTCATCTCCTTGCTACCTCTCTCCTTCTCTAAGCATGCTCAGGAGACAGAGTAGCACAGACTTCCCGGATGGGCCTCTGGCCCCAAAGATTCAGGTGAGCCCAGAGAGACCTGTCTATATAGATTCTTTCCTTAATCCTGGAACTTAATCCTAGCCCAGTGGTGTTCTAGTGTGTGATGAAAAGACAACAGTGCAAGCATAGAACACACAGAAGAGCAGGACTGGGGTGGGAGGAGCAGGATCAAGCTATAGACATAGAGATGGCAGGAGCAGGAGGAGGAAGAAGACCTCTTTCCTCTTAGCCCAATCGCCGATCTACCAACTCTTCTAAAACATCAGGCTTCTATAATTGCTATGGCAATTACTCGAGAAGGGCTAGACGGTCCTTAACAATACGACCAATTTCAGCAGTGCATGATGGTCCAGGCCCACAATCCCAGGACTTGGAGCGCTCAGAAGGCCGAGGCAAGAGGATTGCAACTTTGCAGCCCACCTAGCAAGACGCCACTTCAATAGAAACAAAACACCGTAGTAATAACAGCAACCAAAGCCCGAAAGCAGCAGCAGCAGCAGCAGCAGCAGCAGCAGCAGCAGCAGCAGCAGCACCAGCAATAAGCATTCCTGCTTCCCATGGACTGATCAGCCAGCCTGAGCTCCTGATGGCCTGGACCCACTCCAACCTGTTTCCATTGTCACAGAAGCACAAAGAAAGGCTGGGTGGGTCCCCAGTGTTGCTGTTGTTACAGCTAGCCTTTACTAGCACTCACTTGGAACCCAGAGAGTATATTTGTCCTTCTTAAGCTTCTCGGTCACCCTAATATCTTCAAATCTAGTGGGCACTCCTCTGCGGGCCCTTACTTGTCTTCTGAACAGTTTTTACCTGAATGGCAGTTTCCTCTGTTAGGTTCTGGTTCCCAAGACACCACTGTCTCAACGTGGACTTCCTGCCTCTCCCGTGTCCTGTCTCAATTTCACTGTACCATCTGGATTCTCAGGGTTGGAACTTGGACCATTTTCTCTCCTTCTCCCACCCCTGTCCATACTTGGTCACTTTATCTTTCTCCCAGGTAAGAGACCATTCATTCTAATGACTCTCTCTGAAATGCTTATGTCCTGTGGTGACCTCTCTTCTGTACTCCAGACCCTTGTCTGGCCACCAATCTGATATCTTTGCTATTAGATATCTCTGATATCTGGGGGTCTCTCACAGGGAGATGCCACTCATCCAAACCTGAACCTTCTTCTTTATCTTCTCCCTGCCATACAAATCTCCTTGTGTCTTTTGAACGATTTCGTTTCCTTCTCTCTCCTTCTCACACCCACCAACAAATTAGGTCAATTCCATCCCCTGCCACCATCTCCCCAGGCACCTTCTTCTCTTCCCTAGATTCCTGTGGGGGCTTCTGATTGGGTTCCCCACAGTCTGTCCTGCCTCTCCACACTCTGTCCTGCCTCCCCTCAGCAGCTGGAGTGATGTTAGTTAGTTATTAAACTCCCCCAAGGCAGCTCACATCCCTGGACTGCTAAAAATGCTCCAATAGACTTTCCTTGAACTTTGAATGAAATGAAAACTCCCTTTCACCCTCAAGGTGGCTCTTGTGTACTACCCTAAAGTCAGTCTGTCCCCTCTTATCATACTGACTACTCTGGCATTCTGTTAGTTTCTGGAATCACCCAGGTTTTCCTAGGGCAGGGGTCTTCGAACAACTCTGGAGTGCATCTCTGCTCTTCACAAACGGTACCTCCTGTTCTTTATGTTGCAGTTTACAACCTTCTCCAAGGAGCCTTCTCTGATTCAGCATAAATTATTCCCCGTCACTGTTTACCAAGGAACAACAGTTATTTCTTCCATGACTCTAATTAAATTGTACTTTGTTATCTTCATTTATTTACCTTAATGAGCCTATAAACAATTATTTATTTGTTCCCGTCCTTCTATCCCTGCTCTCCTCCTTCCCTCTTTCTCAACTACTGACACAGTGCCTTGAATGTGCTAAGTGTTCAACATACTGCTGTTGAACAAGTGTCTGTTCACACTAAGCCCTCTATGAATATTATCTTAATCAACATTATAGTAAATCTGAAAGACAGCTGCTGTCTCAATCCAGTTTTATGGACAAGGAAAAGGCACTTCACAGCTGTAAGTTTGTTTACCTTACTATATAGAGCCTACACAGGTTGAGAAGCTAGGATTTTGGCCTTGGCTCCTCAAGCTTTGAGAGCTGAAAGCTCACTTCACTGCTTATTTACTGTGTGGAGTAAGAGGTGGTGTTGGTTTGAATGAGAAAGGCTCACATAGGCTCATATATTTGAATGCTTGGTCCCCACTTGGTGGAACTGTTTACAGAAGGGTTAGGAGGTGGTCTTGTGGGAGGAGGTGTGTCGCTGGGGGGTGAGTTTTGAGGTTTCAAAAAGCCCACCCCATTCTCTCCGCCTCACACTTGTGGAGTGTGTACGCTCTCAGCTACTGCTCCAGCACTAAGCCCGCCTACCTGCTGCCAAACTCACTTCCATGATGGTCATGGACACTAACCTCTAGAACCATGAACCCCAAATTAAATGCTTCCTTTTATACATTTCTTTGGTCATGGTGCCCTTTCACTGCAATAGTAAAGTAACGAAGACAGAGACAGAAAGTAAGTTAGGCCTTTATTGAAAACCCAACTATATTTTGTGATTTTTAAGACCTTGGCATGGGGTCTCCAGGTCTTTCTCTAGTTTTTTATACCACCTGTTCTAGAGTTTTTGTCTATTTATTTATTTGGACAAAACAGGAAGTTAGGTGTCTTGGGATGTGAACTCAGCTTAGAACCAAGGAAACATTTGAACTTATATTTTGTTCGCTAGCTCACTGTAGTTACCCAATGCTAGCTGTACATTCCATGGCCTGATTTGCATGATTTGATCCTGCTTCATCCTGCCATATGGATGTTAAAGAGGAGTATACCCAGATCGGCAGTTTGTGACAGTCCTCTGTGACTTGGTTTCCCATAGCGATGAAGTAAGATCTCAACAATATTCACATATCCAAGATGATCTGAGCCAAACTACAATTCTGGGAAGATTAGAAAAGATCACTCTTCAATTCTTAATAAAAACCAATGATTGGTTTTACAATAATAGAAAATCCATCTGAAAATTCATGTGGAATCCTAAAAGACCTTGAATGGTCAAAAGAATCTTGAAAAAGTAGAATGAGCTTGGCATTCTCTCATCTTGTGATTTTAAAACTTATTCCCCAAAAAAATATTACTGCCAAACTAGTGTGGCACCAGCATAAATGCAGGTGTACAGGCCAATGGAACTGCAGCGAGTTAAACCCTAGCTTGTGTGGCCAAGAGAATTTTGACAAGGGTGCCGAGACTATCCAACAGGAAAAGGACAATTATTTTTTCAACAAATGGTAGTACTGGGAAAACTAAACAAGCACACACACACACACACACACACACACACACACACACACACACACATACACACACAGAGGTTGTGTTCTTACCAATTACCATCTACAAAGATTAACTCAAAATAGATCCAAGACTTATAAGAGCTAAATACCTTAAAACCTTTAAGAGAAAATACACAGGGAATGCTACGGGATATGGATTTAGCAGTAAATTCTTGAGTATGGCATAAAAAGAATGGGCAATAAGAGTTTAAATATAGTTAAGTTTCATGAAACATTTAAACTTTTATGTCTGAGAAGACGGACCAGCAGTAGAAACGCTACCCATGCGATGCAAAAACACTTTAAACTCATGGATCTGATGAGAGATTGCTATCCAGCTTATGCGAGGGATCTCTGTAATGTAGCAGTAACAAACAAAAATCCCAACTGAAAAACAAGCTTTCACAAGCCTTAAACGGTCATTTCTTCAAAAACGTGAAAATGGCCAATAGACACATGGAGACGTATTTGATATCAACAGGCACCAGGGAAATGCAAGTCAAACCCACAATACATTAACACTTCATCTCGTTCCATTGGGACGGTTAGGAGAAGAGGAAGAGGAAGGAAGAGAAAAGGGAGGAAGACTCAGAAAGAATGAATGAAATAAAGAACAAAGACTGTGGAGAAATCAGAGCTCTTACCCATTTTGCTGGGAATATAAAATGATGTGCAGTCTTTGTGGAAAAGTTCCTAGAAACTTCTCAAATGTTTAATGTAGAACTACTATATGAGGCAACAATCCTATATCTGGGTGTACACCAAAAAGAACTTAAAGCAAAGACTCAAATATATTTATACACCTATGTTCAGCATAGCATTATTTTTACTAGACAAAAAAAGGCCACAAAGAAAAAAAATTCCTCCACTCATGGATGAATAGATGAAGTAAACATGGCATACGTGGCACTATTCAGACTTAGAAAGGTAAGAAATTGACATGTGCTACAACATGGGTGAACCCTGAAAACAGGACGCTGAGTGAAACATGACAGGCATGAAAAGATACATATTGTATGATTCTTCTTACATGATTCCCTATGAAAATTATAGGAGCAGGGCACGGGCTGGTGGGTGCCAAGGGACAGAGTAGGGGCTGGCGATGGTACGCCACAGACAAAGAGTTTCAGCTGTGGAAGATGAGCAAGTTCTGGGGTGGGTGCTGTTGATACTTGTATGATGTTAATGGACCTAGTGCCAAGAACTATCTGTGTTAAAATGGCAATGAATTGTTATGTACATTTAAAATTTTACAGCCACAGAGAAGGAAAATTTCGCTTTCTCCAACTTGATACTTTAATTTACAGATTAACTCCTGGCAGCAGGTATTATACCAAGCAGCCTGGACTCTCCCTGCAGGGCCAGGGGGTGCTCTCCTCTCTTAGCTGTCCCTTAGATATGGCTCACAGTTGAAGATCAAATTCCAGAGGTAGCCTGAGTCTGGTGACTGTTCAATGTGAGGACATTGTAACTCTTTTGGAACCCTTAGGGGGCAATTTAAGGCCTTATTATACCTTGCTGTGGCCCTTCTCTCTTCCTGACCTCTTTCCCTTCCCTTCCCACAAAGAAGTTGATCCCCAAAGCCCCTTACTTCCACAATAAGAAACAGAGCAGAAGAACACAGCACTCCTTCTTCAACACATTACTTCAACAGATGCCAGAAAAAATCGTCATAACAGCTATATTAATATATGATGAGTGGGATTTGAAAGGCAGGCTTTGAAGTTGTGCAGTGTGCAAACCGTATAGAGACGGCATAGTTCTGGGTCGATCCCTGTCTTCCTCCCCTGCCTTGGAAGTTCCCAGTATTAGTCATGTGGAATTACTGATGAACACCTAGAAGTCCTTAATCAGTGCCTGGCCAAGTCTTGAACAGGGAGGGTAGGAGGCTGCTTCCACCTCATCCTGCAATAGAGCTCAGAAATATGAGAAGCAAGGAGTAGCCTGAGGGCTCCCTAGGAGTTTTCACTCTCCAGATTTATGGGCTCCGCTTCATCCCTTGGCCCTAATATTTTCCAGGATCATTCTCAGCACTTTGGACACATTTTTTTTCTATCTTATTTTAGCTCTGTGTCACTTCTTATGTTGGTCTTAACCTTCTGTTCTTCCCAGAGCACATTTTACCTAGGACAATATGAAACAAAAATCTTAGGGTAGCTGTGAATCCTGGGATCATATTTGGGATTTGTGCTGGTTGGAATAGGAATGGCCCCCATAAGCTCACGTGTTTCAGTGCTTGGCCCTTAGGGAGTGGGACTACCAGGAGGTGTGGCTTTGTTGGAGTAGGTGTGGCCTTCTCAGAGGAAGTGTGTCACTGTGGAGGTGAGCTTTGAGGTCTCATTGCTAAAGCTAGGCCTAGTGACACTGTCTCCTTCTGCTGCCTGTGGATCATGTAGAACTCTCAGCTACTTCTCCAGTACCATGTCTGCCTGAATGCCACCATGACCCACCATAATGATAATGGACTAAACCTCTGAACTATAAGACAGCCCCAATTAAATATTATAAGAGTTGCCGTGATCATGATGTCTCTTCACATCAAAAGAAATCCAAACTAAGACAGGGTTCTCCTTAATAATAGAAATAGGAAACCAGGCCTAAATAGAGACACTATACGAGAACCTAGACCAAGTTCGTTTGTCAAAAACAGTGTTATGTTGGGTTAATGTATAAGATTACAGAGGCTGTGAGCAGGAATTGACAACTAATTTAATTTATGTTATAACCAGATAACACCACCATCATATCAAAACAGAAGCACAGAGAGTTGGGGTGCAGGTCAAGTGTCAAACACTTTCCTGGCATGCACAAGACCCTGGTTCCATCCCCAGTTCTGAAAAATAAGCATGTAAATAACAATAAAGAAAACACATGTAGGAACACCCCTTTCAAGCTTCCTTCTCCTTCAAACTTGCCTCCTCCTCTTCCTCTTCCTCCTCCTCCTTTTCCTCCTCCTCCTCCTTCTCCTCCTCCTCCTCTTCCTCCTACCTTTTTGTCATATCACATTCTCTGCTGTCACCCACTGCTAGAACCAATGCTCCCTTTCCCTGGCTCCTTCCTTCTCGTCCTTTTATCCTGAGGATAAAGATGTCTCTTTCCCAATATCTTCACAAATCTGCTCTCACAGAGCCCACTGAAGACTTTCCAAATGGCCAAATCCTAGAAGATCTTTTAAACTATTTTTAACTACTTTGAAAGCTTCTGTTTCCTTTAGGTTTTTACAGCGTGTTTCATTTTCCTGTTTCTTCGTCTACTATTCCTCTATTACGTTGGCTAGTCCTTCTGCACATACCTTAAATCAAGGAACGCCCCCACTGACATAGTATCTCCCATGTCCTGCACATTGCCACTGGAAGACACCTTCTATGCCTCAGACCCAGAATGTCCAGAGCTGGCATCTTTGCTCCTGTGCTTACCATCTCATCTGAATCTCCCTTCCTTTCCTGTTCTCTGTCCCTGTCACCAGCAGCTTTTCAACTGCCGACATAGGAAGCTTTGATCTCACACCTTTCTTTAGATTTTTTAGATGTCTCCACATCAGTCTCCTGTCTAAAAGGACAACCCCTCTGTACCCAGGAACTCCCTGTGGCCCTCCCCTTTTCCTATTATTCCCTTTCATACTTATCAGTGCTTATATATTAGCTGTCTAATGATTTATCATCTGTATTCTCCTTAAGAAAGCAAGTCCACTACTACCAACCCCTGTGTCTAGAGCAGTACCAGGCATTTACTTGATACTCTGTAGATATATGTGGAATGAATGATGGGAACTCGGTGTTTCTTCTTCTAACTTAGGTCTAGTCTTGGGAACATTTTGAAATTCTGTTGTTTTCTTCTTGGAATCTCTTTGTTTCCTTTCCTACTACACTGCCTGAAACCAGGACCTACCATCCATCCCAACACTGACCTGGCTATGTGGCTGGCCTCTGGCTGTGGCTGGCCTCTTAGATGACACAAATAAATCTCCCCTCGTACACATAGTCTGGGTGTCTCCTTCCTCCTTCCTCTACATGGGCCCTTGGGACTCTGAGAGCTGCTGTATGTATGCCTAAGAGCCTAGACACTCTCTCTCTCTCTCTCTCTCTCTCTCTCTCTCTCTCTCTCTCTCAGTAGACGTGCACAGTCAGCCATGGCTTTATCAAATTTAAGAAAAAATTGTTCATGGGCAGAATGTGGAAAAAGAACACAGAAGAAAGCTGCAGAAGTGGGGACCAGTGACCCACGCTGTTAAAGGAACATTGCAGAGATCCTAGGGTTGTGGACTGGAGTAGCTGGGACAGAATTCTAGAAGGAGTCATGACAATAGAGAACAGCTACCCCGCAATGGGAGGGGCTGGAGAGAGACAGAAAGGGAAAAAAGTCTATTCATACTGAAGTGAGATAGGATTTCCACACTTGTCTACATCTAAAGGCTAAAAATAGGGGCATTTGGGGCGAAAAGTAGTGAGGAATCTTTTAATTCTCCTGACATGGGCTGTAAGAATCAAAGCTTGCAGGGATGGGTGTACCTCTCACTCTGGGTGGTAAAATTAGAAAAAAATTATTTGAGTGCTCCAACCTTCACTCCTTTCCACCCTCGGCCCACTCTCTTCAGTTTTCCCTGCACTGAAAACTTCATTAGCAAAGAGTCTGATACATTCTTCCACATAAAGTTATAAGGTATAATGTGGTCTTTTTACACACTGGCAAAAGACAATGTGGAGCCAAAGACAGCCATCAGAAGCGTATGTAAATGCATGACAACCAGATTTTGGTCTCCTCGATAAATACTTGATACAAACAGCTCATGGAGAGGAAAGGTTCAGATCAGCTCATGGCTTCAGAGATCTCAGTCTGTGGCGCCTTCATCTTGCTGCCTTTGGGCCTGGTGCAAGAAAACAAATCATAGTAAGGAATCTGAGGAAGAAAAAACCCCTCATAGTCAGCAGAAAAAGTACCAGAGAGAGGAGAGGGACAAGGTTCTTGGTATCCCTTTCAAGTTACAACCTCAAGTGAACTAGCTTCCTTCTCATCCCCAACACTGAATGTTCTATCCTGCCCTAGTTGAGCCACACTGGGGCCAAGATTTGATTTCTTGGGCCTTGGAGGAATATTCCAGATCATACTACAGTAGATGTATATCCATCAAACACAGGACTAAGTACAGTGGCTGCCCAACAATGAACTGATGTTCATAAAAGTATATCATCAAACTTGGAGAGCAATCTAAACATCCAGTGTTGGGGGAAACGCTATGGAGACATCCATGGAAGAAATATTATAGAGCTATTTAGAGAGCTTTTCTCATGGCTGCAGGGAAATGCTTATATGACATTAGGAAAAAATCAGCAGGCTTCAGATTGCTCGTAGAATGTGCTAATTATAAAAATTGTACGCAGGGCTAGGGAGGTAGTTTAGACTGTAAATTGCTTGTCTTGAAAGCTGGAGTGCCTGAGTTTAAACCCCAGAAGCCAATTTTATTGTTGGTTTGTTTAAGCCAGGTGTGGCAGTGTACTTGTAAGCACAGATCTCGGGAGGTGGAGACTGTCAGAGCCATGGGGTGACTACCCAGCAAGCCTAGGCTACTAGATGAGAGCTCCAGGATGGTGAGGGATGCTTCTCAAAAAAGGAGGAAAAAAAGAAGGTGGACAGTGCCTAAGGATCAACACCCAAAGTTATCTTCTGACATCCACACCTACTAATACACATGCTGTACACACATGTACACTTGCACACACACACACACACACACACACACACACACACACACACACACACAATTATTTGCCTACAAAGAAGACTTAGAAAAATTGTGGCTATCTTTAGAATCTGTGGGGCATAGAGATATAGAGATATTCATTGAGCCTTTATACTTTTCTGTTTGTTTTTTTTTTGTTTTTGTTTTGTTTTTTTGTTTTTTTTTTTTTTTTGAGACAGGGTTTCTCTGTGTAGCTTTGCACCTTTCCTGGAACTCACTCTGCCTCGAATTCACCTGTCTCTGCCTCCCGAGTGCTGGGATTAAAGGCGTGTGTCACCACCGCCTGGTCTTTTCTGTATTTTTGAACTGTTTATGATCAGTATAAGGTAAACATTACGAAAGTGAACATGAAAAGTCCCTGGGGGGAAGAGAGTGCTTCCCATGGATCTCTGGAAATCCCAGCATGTGGTGTGGTCTACTGGATACATTATGCAGGAGGAGAAGAGAGCTGGGGGGTGACTGGTCAGCCAGCAGAAGGTGGTTTTTCTGACTGCTATAGCATCAAAGAGCCTGTCCTTTAAAGTAAATGGCAGGGCTTGGGCATATGGGTGAATTGGTGCTTTCCTGTTGGAGGGTTTCACTGTGCAAGGCTAACATAGTCAAGAAATCTCCAGAACACCCTCAACTGTATTTCTTGTGTAACTCAAGCCCTGTTCAGGTGGGAATATGTGCTGATTTCGCTCTGTTCCCCATCCTCCTCTTTTAACAAACAAGGCTGTGTGATTAATGGAAGTCTTTGTGTTGATATCTCAGTCATATTGGATTTTCATAGCTTTAAGAAGGGGGTTGTGCCCTGTTGAAGGAGAATGCTTAATGTTGCTCCCATGCCATAATACCTACAGAAAAGTCAGAGAGAAAGGGGGAGAGAGGGGGTGGGATTCCAATACTGTAAGCAGTTTCTGGTTATTTCTGGATATTACTTCTGGATGTCTCTGAGTTTTCTTCTGACTGGCTTCCCCACCCCCACTTTCTAGATCTGAGATGTGCTACTGTTTGTTGCTCCCTCTGTGGGAAGGTAAACTTCATAGCCAAGAGAAAGGAAACAAACAACAAGACAAACCTCCGCAACCCTCATCTCTCTCCAAATTTCCAATTTCCTTCATTTCAAAATAAAAAAAAACAAACCAAAACAAAAAACCGAAGCTGTATGCTTCCTATTGCAAGGACTTTAGTAACTAAACGGAGGGATTCCACAACTTTGAAAATCTAACTCAATCAAAAATTCTTTTCTTTTCCTTTTTTCCTTTTGGTAATTATTAAAATGTTCAAATGTCTGATTAAGGAACGCTGGAGGAAAGAAGGATCTGCGAAGGCATGAATGAAGGAAAAGGGTGAAAAGAAGAAATCCCAGCTCAGCCTGGAAGGCTACGCGTGAAAGAGCCCGGCTCCCTTGGAGACTCCAGGCCGTGTTTTGCAGGCGGCCGCATCTGCCTCCCCTGTCTCTTACCTCCTGGATGTGAGGAACTATTTGTGGTCGGCGTGGTGGAAGGACACAGTGAGGTTCTCACCTCCGCCCCCCGCCCGTCGCTCGCATCCCCAGTTCCATCAAAGCCAACCCGGACCAGCGCAGGGATCTCCGAGTTGCGAGTGTGCTGAGGCTGGGACTGTCACTCATTCTCCGCTCAGCGCGTGAACGCAGCTCGGCAGTGGCTGGCAGGAAACAATTCTGCAAAAATAATCATACCCAGCCTGGCAATTGTCTGCTTCTCGGTCCGTTGCTCCGCCGCCGTCCACAGTCGCTAGCAAGGGGAAGGCACAGAATTTACCGCGGCCAGAACATCCTTCCCAGCCGGCAGTTTACAATGCTGCGAACTACGGATCTCATCTGGACTTTGTTTTTCCTGGGAACTGCAGGTACATTTTTTTAAAAAATTGTACATGGGGTTTGCTAATTGCCCGCTAGCCCTTGTCCTTCCTCCCTCTGCCCGAGGAACACGGTTCTTTTGGGAGGTTTTGTGTGTAAAGCTAAGACCTAGCATTTTCACTGAGCTGAGCAGAGAGCGCATCGCATCGTCCTTGCTGTCCAGCCAAACCCGTGCCCTCCGGGACGGCGCTGGACGCGGCTGCCTCCCTGCTCGGTGGCGGCCGCGCACGCCCTTCCCACTTGTGTGCCCGCGGAGGTGGGACAGGGGTATAGGACCGAGATGCTGCGGTGATGGAAAGCTGGGGAGCGCTGCTTTGCCTTCCCCGAAGGCGGGCGGCGGGGATGCGCGGCTCGGGTGGTGTCGCCCCCCGGCTCGTCTTCCACCAAGAAGGGCTTGTCAAGGTTCGGGAAGAGTGAACAATAAAGCTGGGGCAGCTTTCCCCCATCGTTATGTCCTGGGGTGTGATAAAGTCGGGCTCGCAGCCTTCGTGCACTCCCCCTTCTTCCCCGCCCCGAATAACGGTTTGCAAAATGGGGCAACCCTGGGCAGCACCGCAGGGCCGTGTGGTCGTTCCTGCACCCCCGTGCAAATGACGTTAGTTTTTCATTTGCCAAATTGCTGGGTAGTTGCAAAGCCTGCCCTCGGCCAGGAGCACGGAGGGATGGGAGGGTCCAGCGCCGCGTTTTGACAGGAGGAAGTGCAGAGGGGCGGAGGGCGAGGAGGGCGTGATCCGGTCTGCCTGGTGTGTGTGCGCGCGCGTGTGCGCGCGTGTGCCTTTACACGCACCGAGAGCCTAGGGTTGCACGGTGCCAGCGAAGAATGGCAGGTAGCCAGCTGCCCGAGACACCTCGCCCAGTCTCCTTTCTCTGGGCAATGTTCCTGATCCTGGCAAAGTGTGAACAATGGGGCGCTCAGGAGAAAGACCATAGCAATGTTGTCGCGGGTGGCGGGGGTTGTGCCGCCGCCCAGAGATCCTCAGCATCCCGGAAGGGGGGGCATTGCATTTTGGCTATTTCCATCTCGGCTTCCCTGGAAAATTCTTCAGTGTGCCCACCCTCCTCGCCAGCTGCTGCCCCCACACCATCCGAGGATTTGCGCTTTGGCGTCCCCGTGGACTGGGGGTGGGGGGGGGGGAGAAAAGGCCTCTGGGGCCGCGCAAAGAGCTGGGTGGGATAGGCTGACAGCTGGGGCGGGGGGCGTGTGCTGCCAAGCACCAGCTGAAAGCAGGCTAGTCGTAGGGGACCGCACATGGTTGTCGCTTCTGCCAGACGTAGCTGTCTGTACCTGTCCTGGATCGCTGGGTGGGGAGTGCGCAGGGCGGCCCCGGGAGCACCCAGCGCGCCCCCCTCTGTGGGCACCAGGAGAGCGGAGCTGGGCCACCGCCTCCAGCCAACTCCGGTCGGCGACCAATCAGAGCGAGGCTGGCTGGGCGGGAAGCCGCGAGAGGCTTTTATTGCGGCGCGGGTGGCGCCCGAGCTGCCAAGACGGTCTTGGGGTGTTCTAGCTTAACGGTCTCGCTCGCCTCCCGCTAGGAGAGACCCCGCCCTGATACTGTCCCTAGCTGCCCGGCAGTTTCTGAGGACATAAAATGGGGAAGAGATGGGCGCTGGGACATCTCTTGATCCAGCTAGCTCATGCTCGCTCACTCGTGCCTCTTTCACGCTGGCTTGTAGCATCCTGGCTCCCCCTCCTTGGTGCACAGTTGCGCTGGAGTGCTTTGCTTGCGAGCACAGAGGACAGTATCCCCCAAGATGTGGCCCGGAGCGCAGACGCGCGTGCGCTGACCCTCTGACCAAGGACTAGACGCTGGACTAGAGGGGCGTGGCGAGGCGTGGTAGGGCGTGTCTTGACAGGGCGTGCCGACTGGGTCCTCGCTACCACCAGGCCCAGGACTGGCAGGGGCGTTCCCTTCTCTGTGGTGCTGTGGGTGACCTCCTCTTAGGGTGTGTTTATTGAGACTTTCCTTCTGGATAGGAGCGTGACAATGGAGACCTGATCTTCCACGATGTGTCTTTTTAGGATCTCCTGGTGGTCTTCTCCATGATGGAGATGGGTGTAACCCTCAGTGTTTGGATCCCGCGTGGAAGCTGAGGGAGGGAATCCTACACTGGTGTGTTCCCGGATGCTCAGGCGAGCGAGGCTGGCATCCTGACTAGGGTTCCCTGGAACGAAAGCATCCTTATTCTGCCCTTAAGACCAGAGGGTGGGGATGAGAAAGAAGCACACACTAGACTATTTAACAAAAGAAAGAAGTGGGTTTACAAAGAAAATTTTCAATTAAAGTGTTGTTTTTAGCAGCCTAAAAAAAAAATCCAGAGAATTCAAGTCAAAGGGTTAAGAAGAATCTAAAAGAAGGATATATATATATATGCATACCCTCCTCCCCCTTTTTTGGCTGCTTTGCTGTAGGGTATCCACAGACAATGGTATAATGCAACTCTGTTACTGGTGCACACGAAAATGTAGATACAAGGAGAGCTAACCATAGCGCTCCTTAATGAATATCCTAGTGCATAATAAACGAATCGGGTGCTGCCCGGTCTCATTGTAGGTGCCTCTTCTGCCCCCTTAGGAATAAAAAGACAGGTTGCATAATTGCATAGTAAATTTGAATCTGTGGAAGCAGCGTTTGTTGGATGTTGGCTGGCGGAATGAGGTGCTTGGACGAGCTGGAACGGTTAAAACACGTGCTTAGCTGACAATTTTAGTCCTTTGCTAGTCTAACCTATAAGAGCCAAGGAATAGGTAGGAATGGTTTTTCTAACAGCGTAACGCCAGGCTTATAAGAAAGAAGAAATTTAGTACAAAAGGTAACATACACATAACATATACCTAATATCTCTTACTAAACAATTGAAGATGCATTTCATCAAAGTCTGTTGTGAGAGCAATTACACAGACCTCTATTTTTTTACATTGATTTTCATTTACAATGGGAAATGTGAAGTTTGAACAAAATTTAAAGGAGCACAATAAAGCCATACTTAATATGGAAAACCTTTTACCACTCCCAACTCTTTCCAAAAACATGTTGCTGTCAATAAACTTTAGCATTGAAATGAGTTTAGAATTCATTTAAAATGTAACAGGACTAAAGACAAGTGGAGATTATAACCCAGAATTGTGGAACTATGGCCCTGCATTTATTGAAGTTTTTCTATATATGATGTTGTTGTTTCTGTTCAGCTTTTGGGGGGACAGGATCTCTGTATAGCCCTGGCTGGCTTGGAACTCACCATCTAGACCAGGTTGGCCTTGAACCTTTGCAGAATTCTCTTGCTTCATCTTCCCAAGTGATATTATAGCCATGAGCCACCATACCAGCTTATTTAAGGGTTTTGCTCCTGCCACTAATAAAGTCCTGAAGATTGACCTGCCCTGCTAGGTTTTTGTTTATCCCATGCTGGCCATGTTACTACATTTCTCCCTCCACCAAGGGATTGAACTTGATGCCTTCTTTCTAGGTACCTTTGCTCCGGGTCTCTTTCTTTTTAACAATATTGTGATAATAGCAGAAAGCTGTACCTCAGGTCTTTGTATAGAAAATATTTTTTCCCAGGTCTTTCCATTGTCGTTTGGTTAAACTAAGAATTTGCTCATTTAATGGGTGAGTACTTCCCTGAGCTTAGTCTAAAATTAAGATAGGTAGGACCTTAACCAGCAAGATGGCCTAGTTGGTACTGGTGCTTGCCACTAGGTCTGATGACCTTAGATGGATCCCCAGAACACACATGATAGAAGAGAGGGCTGACTCTTCCAAGTTTCCCTCTGACCTCCACACACATGACAAAAATAAATACAAGTAAGAAAAAAACTCAGGGCAAATGCCAAACAAAACAAAACAAAACAAAAAACCTCAACAATATTAGAAAAATGAAGGCATTGGTGTGTTATTTGTAGCAGATATGGTTATTGACTCCAGTCAGGAAGTAATCCAAGAGAGAAATTAGTTACATGGAGCCCCAGCTTCTAAGAGCCTTTGAAGTGCTTCCCTTTGGAGTATACTTATCATTAATTGAATTCTTCTGATAGGTAATCTATAACTCAATGTAAATAATCTCTAAATTTTCCTGTCACTGAGAACAATGTCTTAATTGCCTTTCAAAATAAATAGCACCATTTTGTCAGTCAGAATCTAATCTTTACTACGACAGATGTTTTTCTTCTTGCCAGAACTCAGTTTCTTAAAATATAGACAGCATTTGTAAACTTCACACTGCTTAAGATATGGACTTTGGAATTTCTGGTGCAACTACTTTATTTATTTATTTATTTATTTTTAAATGATGAAGGCTGTGTTTCGTATTAGTTTGATGAATTCCCCCTATTAACATCATCGGTGTTAAAGAACTATGGCCGCTCTCCAGACTGCAAGTGGCTTCACTGATGCTGGCAGACCTCCAAAGGTATTTTACAGTCTTTCTCAACTTTGTGGGAAATGAGTGATTGAGTACCTGTTGCTGAAGGACATTTGAACTGTCTCTGACAATCTTGGGTCTGTGATGACAGAGACCAGAACCAATTGGCAAGGAGGGAGGCAGGGGCTGCACCTGTCTCCATCTATCTGCCCAAACAGTTGGAGCCTGGGAGGAGACAAAGGCACTTGGAAAAGACTCTCCTGTGCTGTTGAAGTGTAGAGCTGGAGAACATATAAATGCTTTATGGTGTCAAGATAAATATTTGAATGCAAACTCCATAATGGATAATTCTTCAGTTTGGTGATCTAACAAAACTATAGACTAAGGAATGTCTGGAGTTTTAAAAGAAATGGCAGCAAGTTATGAACAGCATTTTTGCTAATCTTAAAACCCCATTATGAGTTAAATAAAATTCAAAGCATGAATCATCAATAATGCTCATTTCAGCTGTGAGTCAAAAGACCAAGGCTCAGATACCTTTTGCTAGAAAGGAAAAATTCTGAGTAAAATTAAATAGAGAACTGTGCATGCTTTTTAAAATACTCCCCAAGTCTCAGCAATATTGTAAAAGGTAGCCTCATAGGAAGGGCAGAATTTCACAAGGACCCTTCTGAATCCTAATGATTAGGTTTTGTGATGCCTGGAGATTTTAGTATTAAAAAGTAGTTTAGCAAGAATGTTTTTGATAACACAAGTAGACACGCTTGCTCCTGCAGGACACTGGAATCTAGAAGTCAATCTGAAGGTTATGACTATGGCCTTGTCACCTCCAGCCCTTTGTGTTATTAACTCCTGAAGCCCATGTAGAGGGATGTAAATGATCTGGCGCTGGCAGCAGTGCCATTGTGCCCCTTTCGTTTCAGGCTGTTGAAATACTGTCTCTCAGCTGCAGATGCTCATTAGGGACAGTGCCTTTTGATGTTGGTCTGGGTGCCAAATGGCGTCCTTTCCGGCAGTTTCAATACATTGTACTTAAAATGCTCTCAGGCCATGTCTACAGGCAGCCACTGAGTTAACTGGTTTTCGGTTAGGTTGACACACTTCTCCCTCCCTGCGGTAATAATTTAGCTTCTAAGCAATCAGGGACTTAAAAAAAGACTGCAGTGGAAGGACCTGTCTCATATATGGGGCACCAAAGATTTTAATGGGCCTGTTATGCATTCTTTCCATCTTGATCTGTGTAATGCTTTCTTGATTGCAAAGATCATGTGGCTGATGTGACTTCAAAGCCTTCCGTCTAACCTGCATCCTACTACGTACTCAGTGAGTACTTTTTGATGTGAAGCTGAGAACACTGCAGCATCTGAGCTCCCTCTATTTCTGTCTTGTATAATTCCTGGGGGATAACATATACAAAGCCTTTGGTTGCCTCCTCTCCATTGGTTTCCGATTACCTCATCATTTCACAGCATTCCTGGTAATTTCACACTGTTTGAGATCCTGTTACATATTCTCTTAAACAGTGGACCAGATATGTTTATCAAATGCCAAATTTTAACTCTCCGCTCTGTGGGGAGTCACAGTGGAGTGTGATGATGTAATTTCCGCTGTCAGGGAAGCCTGCGATGAGTACTCAGGCTTGGAGATGAAGAGAGGTACTCAAGCTGGGTTGAAGCTTCAGCCACCTTGAATGGGTTGTGTTCCACATTTTAGTTTCTTCTCCTGTGAAATGGGAAATATTAGTGTGCTCTGTGTTGGAGTCCTGACTATTGTGGAGACCACAAGAATTCAATGGATGTGAACGGTGAGTATTAAATGAGGAAAATGGATGTATCTGGAGCTAGAAAAAAAATGACTTAGACATGGTGCTGTCTTTTGGGAAGATGTTAAGAAGAGCATTGGGGAACTATGGCTTTGTTAGTGGTCAGAGGTGGACTTGAAGAAATGGTTCCTAAGTGTCCCCACGCTGCCACGTGTACTGCAAATACTTGAGGGAAAAGTGGTTTGATCATAAGATCGAAAGTCATCAGTACAAGGATGGATCTAGGTTCCATGGGCCATGGAGGTTATAAAATTTTGACTGTCTGTGAGAAAATTCACAACCCCCTTGCTTCTGCAAGGATTTAGGAAACACATGACCATGAGAAGACATTCCCAGGTGCCCATCTCTAAGGGCCTTGGAAGGCACTCATGTCGTTGAGGGCTCTGGAGAACTCTGGTCTTGCTTTAGCAATTGTGCTCTGGTCTGTTTGGATCTCCCTGCTTCAGAATGTAGGTGAACAGTTCCAGCTTGTTGAGCATGGACCTTACACCACTTGCGTTGCTTTCAAGCTTAGAATCATGTATCAAAATCAAGGTTATTTTTGTAAAGAAGCCACTTGACCTTTATTTTTCAGAGAATCTGAAGTGAGATCTAAGGTATTCTACGATTTCTCACTGCAGGTATTTTTGTAAATTACCGACTCGAATAAAATAGAGTAATTGCTATGCTTATTCAAATGAATCAGACATAAATACCCTACTGGCTGGGCAGGAAGTATCCCTGCCAACTAATGGTGACTTGGGAAGAAGGCTGTAGAATTTTATTAGGTAGCTAAAAGCAGATAACATGGCCCATAATACCAATTATTATATCTTAATCATCAGTATGTAGTTTATGGAACCATTGTATCCTTTGATCTTTATATCATTTATTTGGCAAATATTTACTAAGGGCTTGGTCTGTGCCTGTATTGGAAGCAGAGTCAGCTAAACCTATCGACGGTGTTTGTAGGCAGCTCCTAGGCTAACAGTGCAGAGGAATACAGCTGTTAAACAAGGAAAAGGCATGCACACATTGATAATGGCGTATTTTGTTAAAACCTGAGAAAGGGGACAGGGCACTGTGTGAGTTTGGGAAGAGGAAGTCCATGTCTTATTGGATGGTTGGAGAAACGAAGGCAGAATTAAACAACTGTCCAATAGGAGAGACAGATGGTATTCTCATTTTAAGGCATGACTGATGAACTGCCCAGAACAATGAATAGCAACAGGCAAAGCCAAATTCCTTTATCTAATAAAAATTCCTAACATCTGGAGGTCAAACAGTGTCAGAGATTGTGCCTGGTTTCAGTTTATAAAGTCAAGAGGGACATGCCTCTGCTTCTAGAGCTTTCCATCTTACAAATAGAGATATGATTCCATGGTGTCTTTTTGTTGTTGTTGTTTTGTTTTGTTTTTGACCACAATAAAGGAAGCAATCAATTCTGCTTGGGGCTCCCTTGAGCTTTTCTTAGGAGATGAGTCTGTCTTCATGAGATGGAGCAAGAAGAAGAGATGATTCAAAAGGAGCAAACACTTGAGCCAAGTCTATCCAGTTGAGTTTGGGGAACAGGGACAGGGTATGACCAGAGAGTAGAAGAAAGAAAAGGAAGACCTGAGAAAATTATTTATTGGGGTGTGGCTGGCCCATAATTTCTATAAGTTGACTGCATCTACACTCTTTCTAAAGGATAGTTTGAAAACAAGTAACCTTGGAAAAAATAGTAACAAACTTGCATGCTTGGCTCTGCACTGAGTCTAACCGAAGTGAAGAGGCATGGTGGAGGAACATTGTGGGGAGCTGTGTGGGGTTTGCACATATGCTAAACACACTGACATTCTGCAAGTTCTCACTTTTCTGAGTGTGTGTCCCTCTGCACTCCTGAGCTCCTGATGCCCACACCACCTACCAGGTTTTGTCGAGCTTAAATAAATAGTAAGTACTCAGTAGGTGCTTTTACAGCATTTAGTTTATCTTGAGGCAAGAGATTTTATCTAAAATGTTTGTTTAAAGAAAGTTTACTGTGACCGTCTTGTGCATGGCTCTTAGTGAGAGGCTGAAGAAGAAAATAAAACTATTTTGGCTCTGTAGAAGCTTCCATGTGGTTACAAAGAAAGTTCTAATTTAGTTCCCATAGTTAAGTTATGAAAGATACTGTGTGCCTAGTCCCTAAGCGAAGGATCCAGGTCACAACTACTTGGATAGGCAGAAATCTCCTTGGTTGCTTTTAATATCTGAAAAAGATGTGGAGAACTGAGAATGTGATCCAGGCCTTTAGGGACCATGGGTCAGTGGGGCAAAGAGGACCTGTTTCCTCATGGAAGGAGATGGGACTACAGGGGGAGTTGCTATGAAGAGAGTTTAAGGTGGGCATGGCGGGTCACATTTAAAGTCTTTGTAAATGCTAGACGAATGAAATGTGTATGGCCCGAGATGTAAAACAGCCATTAAAAACAAACAAACAAACAAACAACCATGTTTGAGAGGATGATGGGAATAGGTAATGACGCATGTGGAGTGCTGGACTCCTTGTGGCGTTCACTCTGAGTTAGCAGAAAGGTAAATAGGAACAATCAATTGGTGGAGGAATTTTGGTTTTTTGTAGCACCAAATACAGTGGTTGGGCAGATCAAAGAGTTAGTGAAAAGATTTGTTCTTGTAAGATCCAAAACATAATGAAGACCTAGAGTCTGAGAGAAGAGGGTCCAGATAAATTGACCCAGAGACCAGCAGAGTCCAAGAAAATGCTGGCTGTCTATAGTAGGAAGACTCAAGTATGGAGAGAGGAGGCGCTTGGATTTAGAATCAAATGATTATGGTCTGAAATTTGACTCTCTTCTGACTAGCTAAGTGAACTCATGGACATTACCTATCTTCTTCGAGCACTGATGTCTCCATTTCAACAGAATAAAATAAGAACATATGTGTAAAACTCATTATAAATGAAAATACAAATCTACCCTTTATCAAGAGAAATATAGTTGAATGGTTTTTACAAAAAGTCATTTTATTTGTGCCAGAAAGTCTGCTTAGTGTGAAGGAAACCACTGTGGAGCAGCTAATTTTGAAAAGGGATCATTTTAAATGACTTTGGAGATAGGTAGTGGGCACAGGTGAGATGTCCTTGATGGAGAATCAAAGTGAGGTTCATAGTATCCAAAATGGAAGATGCCTGAGAGAGACTGGGTTTCTTTGCTTTCATCATTATCTTTTGAATTTTGAAGGACAGGGTCTCATTTTGTAGCCCAGGCTAACCTGGATCACACTTTGTAATGCAGACTAGCCTAAAATGTGGACTTCTGAGTTGTTGGGATTACAGACATAATGTCCAACAAGACTGAGGTTTTTTTTTTTTTTTAAGTTGCAAACTTATCATAGTACTGTTAATAAAATGTGGAAATTGGACATTGTTGGTTTCAGGGAAAATTTGGGCATCCTAATATCTTAACTTATTAATTTCTAAGCAGTGCATAGTGATATTTGTACAGTCGGCTTCTATATACATTAATAAGGAAGGAAGGAAGGGAGAGGGGAAGGAAGAATGGAATGCAACAGTGGAATGGATTAGAAAAAGAGTATTTTATATTGTAGGTCTTGTGAAACATTTGTTTCTGTGTGTGAGTGTGTGTGTGTGTGTGTGTGTGTGTGTGTGTGTGTGTGTGTGTATGTGTGTGTGTGTGTGTGTGTGTGTGTGCAATATCTGACCCATTGTGATGGAAAACATACTGTAATGCAGGTCAAAATACTTTGACAGTACTGTCATAGATGGAAAGCTATGGGCCTGTGAGAGGGTGAAGCACAGGGTTAGAAGGTACAGGGTAGAGACTTAGTGGGCTTTGGGGGAGGGAAGAAGAAATGACAGCAAAAATGACTGTCTTAGTCAGGGTGTCTATGGCTGTGAAGAGCCACCATGACCACGGCAGCTCTTATAAAGGAAAACATTTAATTGGGGCCTGGCTTACAGTTTCAGAGGTTAAGTTCATTATCATCATGGTGGAGCATGGTGGAGCGCAGGCAGACATGGTGCTGGAGAAGGAGCTGAGAGTTCTACATCTTGATGCCCAGGCAGCAGAAGGAGACTGTATCACTAAGGCATGGCTTGAGCATAAGAAACCTCAAAGCCCCCATCCACAGTAAAACACTTCCTCCAACAAGGCCACACCTCCTAATAGCGCCACTCCCTATGGACCAAGCATTCAAATATATGAGTCTATAGGGGCTATACCTATTTAAATCATCACCACTACTTGCCAAACAACTACTCAGTTGGTCATCTGCAGGGGAGCCAGTGGAGAGCAAGAAGGGAAGACATGTGGGGGAGGGTAGGAGGGACACAAAGCTCTATGGCAACCTGATCTCAGAAAACTGGTCTGTTTAGAAGCAAAAAGACAACTAGGAATACCAGAAAGCATCCAGAGCAAAATCTAACACATCACTAGACTCTAACACATCACTAGCAAGATGAAGGTTGCCTAGGAACTGGGAGTGGTTGGAGAACTCTTCCCAATAGTTGAGGGGAACTTTAAAGGAAGGATGGGGGTGGAGAAAGGGGGGTGAGGCAGACTGGTACGTGCACATTTGGGAGGTGTCTGTACAGAGCCCAGCTAAGGAGATGATGAAGACAGAGGTGGTAGGAGTCTTATTTTTTGATTTCAGTAGACAGAAAACATGATGAATCAGAATCAAAACTCTGTGGATTCTTTCTCATTCCCAGAGGTATTGATGTAGTATTTAGCATCCAGAATACTGTGCTGTCTATAATTCAGAAAGTAATGTCAATAATCTGGAGGGAACCATACCCTAGTGGTATGAACTACAATGTTAGATGATTTCCACGATGTGGAAGAAAGGTGAAGAGGTGATAGGAATGACTATTACTTAGATATATAATCCCAACTTTCTAAAACAATAAAAATATCCTGTTCACTTATTCTCTCATCAAGACTGGAAGAGGAAAGCTTACATTTCATAGTGCTTGAGGTTTCTGTAATAAGAATATAGTACTTTGTGATCAGTTGTAGAGCAGATAATGCTGTGAAAGGGGAGCAACAATTCTCTCTGTGGTGGCTGAGAGTGTGAGGAAAAGGAGACCTAGTCAGAAAGTTAGATGTTTCAGAGGAGCACAGTGACCTTCAAGTTGTTTTAGTTGAGCAGAGAAATCCAAGATCTTTGGAATCAAACACTAAGGAATGGATGATATCCAAGACACTTGACAGGAAAGGATGTGAGAGATGCTACAGGGAGCAAAGATGTCATATTGGGGTCATTGTCCCCTGACTGATTGTGTGCCAAGAGAAAAGAGCCAGAGAGGAAAAGGTTGGTGAAAAGCCTTTGCAAGGGACAAAGGGGCAGATCCGGATACTTGAAAATGGTCACAGTCAGAGATTCCCACAGCTGCTGTTATTGATAATATGAGACAATGATTTCTAGATACTGTCACTCTGTCTTCTTGTATAGGCACCTTTGATAGCCATAACTGTTATTTTTTTATTATTTTATTATGTATATTAGTGTTTTTGCCTGCATGTATGTGTGTGCACCACATGTGTGCCTGGTGCCCACTGAGGTCAGAGGAGGGTGTCAGATCCCATGGGACTGGAGTTACTGCCATTTGGGAGCCGCGATGCCAACTGAAGTCCTCTGCAAGAGCAACTGGTGCTCTTAACCACCGAGTCACTTCTCCAACCCCACAACCTGTGTATGTCTATACCTCCAACAAGCTGCTTTGACTGCATGTAGCACGTTTTTATATTTTCCCTTTTGTTATTTATTTATTTATTTATTGAGACAAGGTCTTGTTATGCAATCCAGTCTGGCCTCAAACTCAAGATCCCCCTGCCTCAGCCTCAGCCGTGACGGGATTACAGCCCTGAGCCACTGTGCCTAGCTTTAGTAGAACCCCTGGGATTTGTTGTGCTTTCTGCTGATTAGATGTCTTGTTTTTTTCACACCAGATGAGCAAAGGAGTGGCAAGAGTTATGATAGGCTACTCTTTCCGATATAATGAAAATATCACATTCACTTCAGAGTGTCCACTCTGCTTAGAAGCGGTAGTGTCAAACACAAGTTAAGCTGGCATTCCTCTACTGGGGTAACATTTAGATGACAGTCTGGCAGCCTTCAGGATCTGTTAGCCAGTGCAGGGTCTTTCTTTTGGGTGGGGACCATGGGCCTTTAGTTCCAAATCTTCATTTCAGACTGTGGTTCTTTCCCTTTCTATGACCCTGGGCATTTAGTTAATCCTTCTGACACTTGGTTTATTTATATGCGAGGCAGTGATAATAATACCTGCCTAATAGGGTTATTGTGAGGAGGAAGTGAGGTAATTCATGTAACTGTCTGGTACATAGTGAGCTTGGCAAATTTTCCTCTTCCTTTTCCTTTTGCTAAAGTTCCCAGTGAAGGGCTATGCAATTAGTATTGGGTTTAGATATTGATTATAATTAAAATCACATTTTTTTTCCCATTTAGTTTTCATTTCCTGAGAACTCAGGATCACCATGAGTTGTAGTTGAGGTAGGTATGCCATGGTGGATTGCGTAGCTGTTTTCTCTTCCATGAGAGCAAAGTCTAGTTGATTTTGACTCTGAGAAAAGTAGAATTTTAGAAATGTAAGGCTGGGGAGATGGCTCAGTAGGTGAAATGCTTGAGTCTAGATCATCACCACCCATGTGAAAGCTGGGGATGGCTGCATGTACCTCTGGCCCCATTGCTGAGGGTGGGGAGGGCAAAGAATCAGGAAGATGACTGGGGCCCCCTGGCCACCAGCCTAGACAGAAAATGGCACTCACCGGGTTCAATAAGAAACCCTGTCTCAAGGTGGAGAGTGATAGAGAAGAACACCCAGTGCCCTCTTCTGGTCTCCTCAGGTGCATGTGTCAGTGTACATACACATGTGCACACACATGCGTACAACATATAAAGCATTCACAATCATATTGGTGTACATATATTTTTCTTACTATTTGAATAGGCTTAATATCAAATTTGTCCATTTGCTATGTTGGTGGAGCCATAAAACTTAGGATGTTTAAATAATGCTAACTGCTAAAGATCATATTGGTGACACTTCACTAGTCTGGAAGTCATTTTTCTGGCCACCTTACTTCTTTAGAAGATGAAGAATGGATTGCCAAAATGGATATCCCAAAGTCCAGGAGTTAAATGGTATGCACTTGTCCCACAGGGAAGCTTTTAAATCTTTGCTCAGAGAGTACATCTATTCTTAATTAATTTCCTAGCTTCTACTCCATTTATAAGGGCTCTGAGGTTTGAATTTGAATCAGGGGACCTTGACTGTTAGGGATAGGTACACTGTTGGTAAAAAGAAATTATAGCTTGGCAAAAGAAAGGATTAGAAAAAGTAGGAAAATCAGACAACAGATGGGAGAAAAAAGTATTTGGACACAAAAGGAAAAGCCCCACCCATCACAAAATGCCAAAGGAGTGCCTATAACAAAACACACTATAAGTTAATAGGTATTCAGCAAAGCGTGGTATAAATAGGTATTCATAATATAGCACCAGCTAGAGGAAGCAGTTATGATTGGCTACATGGAGCAGATGCCAGTCACATTGTTTCAGTGTGCGAGTTCACGTTTTTATACAGTTGTAAAGACAAAGCAAATCTAGACCCTAGTACTGATGTCTTTAAGAATTGCAAATTGGGAAAAAAAAAAGAGACAGTACAATTAAAACTGCTCACCTGAAAATTCACTTGTGATACAGATATACTCGAATCCCTAAGGACTTAGGACATATGTTATTTCATAGTTCATTGTGCCAGAGATGCTTTGTTATATAGCTATTTCTCAGCTTGGTTTGAAGTTCATAGCAGTAGGAGACAGTGAGTGTCCTGGTTAGTTTGCTGTCAATTTGATACAAGTTAGAGTCACCCAGGAAGAGGGAACCTTAATTGAGGAACTACTTATATCAGATTGGCCCAGAGGTAAGTCTGTGGAGAATTTTCTTGATGTGGGAGGGCTCAGATTACTCTGGGCAGTGTTACCCCTGGGCAGGTCATCTCAAGAGGTATAAGAAAGGTGTCTAAATCTGAGCCTGAGAGCAAACTATGTAAGTAGTGATCCTCCATGGCCTCTGCTTCAGATCCTGCCTCTGGTTCTCTGCCTTGAGTTCCTACCCTGACTTCGCTCAATGATGGACTCTGATCAGGATGTGTAGGCCAAGTAATCTTTTTCCTCCTCAAGCTGATTTTGGTCATGGTGTTTACCACAGGACTAGAAGGCAAACTTGGTTAGTGGGTCAGCCAAGTCTTCTCTGCTGAGCTAAAGTACATTTGAGATGAAAAGCACTGGTCATTACTTGGAATTGCTTAGTTGGTGTTATTTTTCTTCTTTATTGAAATTTTAATTTATTTTATTTTTAGCAAGGTGAGATGGCTGCATAGAAGTTGAATAGTTCTTTATGATTTGGAATAAAATACATTAGACCCATGTCCTAGCCCTCTCTGCCCTCCTCAGCTCTCCCATCCCTTATTTTTGACTCTTCCAAAGCATCCACTTTCTACATTTCTTACCTCCATATTTATAGTTTATCAATCTTCCAGTTTAAGTATTATTTGTTACCTTTTTTCTTTCAGGGATTAGTGCTTACACATCACATTCTCACCTACTTCCTTTTCCCTTTGTCTCACTGAATACTTATTTTTGGTCAAACCAATATTTAATGTTTTGTAGCATTATGACCACATAACCGTTATCACAGTTGAGCCTTGAATAATGCCATGGTTTTTGTCTCCTTTCTGATATAACTTTATGTGTTTCCAGGAGTTTGTATTGGGTTCAGGTTTCTTTGGTTATTTTTCTGTGTATCTGTCACTAGTTATCTTCAAGTTCTTGGAGTGCAACCTAAATCTCTTCTTGAGACATGCAAATATGTTTGTTTCCTGTCGACTCCTGGGGGTTATTTTTCCCATGAACTTTGAGGCTTTATGTTTCTGACTTCTAGTGTACTGGCAAAGTCCATTGCCATCCTGATACCTACTTTTTAGTTTGATACTTGCTTTTTCTCTGGAAGAACTGAAGATCTTCTCTTTGTCTATTGTATTCTGTAACTTCTTAATCATGGGATTTTATGTAGGTTGCACTTTCATATTGGGATTGATTCTTGTGGAATCTGGAAATTTGTGCACTCCAGTCCTGAGAGATATTTTATATTATTTACTTCAGATTTTCTTTGTTTTTTTAATTATTTTTTCAGAAGTTAAATTAATTATCTAATTTTTCTTAATACCTTCTATTCTTAATACTCTTTATAACATTTCCCTTTTCTTCCTGGGATTTTCTTTTCTGGAACTTTCTATTCTGCTAAACTTTTTGAGCTAAACTCTAGGAGCTCTTTGCTGTTGTGGGGATGTCTCTTTTGGTAGCATCCTTTTGTCTATCATGATGCAGAACTGTTTGCATTGCACAGTGTTTGGGGAACTTTCCTTTGCTTTCTATATCATCTGTTTGTCCTCCAAGCTCATGTTTATTATGCTTTAGTGTCTCCTTTCATGTTCCATGTGTCACCTCAAATGCTGATCATCCTTGGCTGTGATTAGGAGTCAGACACTGAAAGGATGTGAGGAGCCATGTGGGTGGGCTTGGGCTTCAGGGTGATGGTGCAGAGACCTCTGGGATGTTAGATGGGGAATGTCCTCTCTACTCATTTGTGCATACATTTCCTCTTGGCTTACTTGGTTTAAGAAATTCCAACAGTCAGACTCCTGTCTTTCTCTGAGTGAAAGAAATGTGTTGGGTGTATTTTCCTTCAGGATTCCAGTTAGTCCCCTGTTTGAGATAAAGCACATTTGCCCTAATTAATGAGTCTTAGCTCCTCCATTGTAGCTTCCTAGTCAATAAAAATGAAGACTTCAATGAAGGTAGAAAAGATATTTGGCTGCTACCTTCTGTAACTTACAATTAAGTATGTGTGTGCATGTGTGTATCTGACTCTGTGTGTATGTCTGATTCTCTCTCTCATGTGTGTGTGTGTGTGTGTGTGTGTGTGTGTGTGTGTGTTTTCATGGGCATGAACATTTGCGAGGTTGAAGTTAGTGGTAAGAGAAGCTCCTAGTGGCCTGCCCAGGTCCCTAATCACTACAAGCCAATGCAGGCATTTGAAACCTTTTATCCCACACATTTTAGTGTAGATTTGTTGAGATGGAAAGAAGCTGGCAAAAGATAGATGTTTGTGGGTACATCAAAAACAGACACCCTTTAAAAAAGGCTCGTGGTGAAGGCAACTTCAAGGGATTGAACGTTCAAAGTGTGAAGGCCAGCCATAGGCTTTTGAGGAACTTTTAGGAACTTAAAAGTTCTCAGATGACTTCAGGGTGGCCCGAGAGTCAACAGTTCTTGGCTATAAAGCCATGGACTGGGCAACAGAAGAGCAAGTTCCTGCCTGTGCATACAAATGGCCTCCTCTGAGACTTGCTAGGCAATAGTAGGTTTGCTAGAGATGTTCTCTTGACCTAGTATGCCTGGAATAACTCTTGTGCTTCTCAAAGCTATCCTGGGAATTGGAGGGTAAAGGGGAGGGCACCCAGGAAGTTTGTGAAGGCTCTAGACTACATTGTTCTGATTACATTGTAGCATCCATTCCCATGGGAGGAAAATGAAAACTTGGAGTGTCAGGAAGAGATAATTAACATGCATTTGTTCACTCTTCGAATTATTTTTTCCTTTTGTGTATCGAGCTCATAATATCTTTTTTTTTTAGTTTTAAAAAACATCTGTTATAAATGGAGGGGGGAAAAAGGATTGGTATGTGGTGTTCTTTGAAGATAATAGAGTGAAAGTAAGTTGGTTAGCTGTCCTAGATTAGAGTTGGAGGTCATTTTGAGCTAAATTGGCTTTGAAATCAGAATTTAAATTGCCAGTCAGACTTAATTAAGATAACTAGGCATGAAGGCCACCCTTCTTCTTCCTCCAGCCTCACACAAAGAATGTTTTTATTGTTTGTGCTTCTTTATCATCAAACTAGACTCTTGGTGTTAATTTTTGAGGAAAATATTTCACATAGTAATTGACTTAGGAATTTAAAAGTATGTAAATAAGAAACCCACAAAATCATTTTCTTGATTTTCCTAGGAATATTTAGAGTAGGTCCTTCTAAATCACTAGGAGGCAAATCAATATATTGCTCTGAATTTTTCTTTTCTGCCCTGTACAGTGTTAAGAGTAAGGCCGTCACAGACATCTCAGACAGTTACTTTATTCAACCGTAATAATATGTGTGGGGGTGGAGCTTGCTTAAGGAAGCATGAATTTGAAATATATCAACTACTTTACAACTTATCTGTGCTTCTGTTTTAACATTACATTCATTTATTTATTGTGGTATGTGCTTGTGCGTTTGTGTGGTGTGTGTGTGTGTGTGTGTGTGTGTGTGTGTGTATGCGTGTGCGTGTGCGTGTGTGTGCATGCGTGCGTGTGTGTATGGAGGTCAGAGGACACCTAGAGGGACTTGTTTTTCTCTTTCTGTCATGTGGGGTCTGGGGTTTGACTCAGGTGGTCAGATTTGGTAGACTTGCTGAGCCATCTTGGCAGACCTGTCCATACATTTGCAAATACTAAACCTTTTGTTTGTGATAAACAGCTTAAATTTGTACACTGTCAACTAGCTTGGCATAAGAGTCTTACAGTGACATTGTTAATTTAGCTTTCATTTTTGTCTTCTTCCATAGACTAAAACAAACTCATTAGTGCTTTTAATTTTTTTGGCAATGAATTTTGACTTAGGGTTGGAAGGTGCAAAGAAAGAGAAGGAATCGAATCTCGGGATGAACTTGGTAGTGTCAGCCATGCACCTGATGGCTTGTGGAGAGGAGACTGTATGAGGTGGACAGCGCTTCACAAGGAAGCAAATGTGGTGTCTTGACTGCTTTGCTGATGCCCCTGAACTGCTGTGAACCGTCATCTTGAGAGTATGCAGATCTCTTTGATAGAGTTCCATATCCTGGGATTTGGGACTGTCAGCATGGGCATGATGGGTTTGACATGGGCGGTGACTGGTATTGATCCAAATATAGTTTTGGAATAGCTTCTCTGAAATTCAATTTGAAGTAATAAGTTGCATCTTCCTCTTGTATATGAAAACTATAGCAACAATTTTTACAAGAGAGCATAAAATCAAGTTTTGAGGCTTAATACATTGATTTTAAAAAACTTTCAAATTTAAAGTAAGACGTTTGAGTTATTGATCATTTTTTTGTTTTGTTTTGTTTTGTTTAAAACAGTAATTGAAAATGTCAGATAACCGGATGATTGGGTTTTCTTTGTGTAGCACTGGAGGTGGAGTCCAATAGTAAGGCAGTTGAAACTTTTGTTGTGGATGGTCTAACGATCATGTCTGATAGGTCTGAATTTAAGACTCTGGGGTTGGGGAGATGGTTTAGAGGGTAAAGTGCTGCAGCACAAACTTAAGGACCAATCTCCAGTACCCTAAACTTAACCCAGTTTTCATCTCCAGCATTCAAATACAGGCCAGGCTTGGAAGTTCACACCTGCAGTTCATACACTTGGAAGGTGAGATGGGCGGGTGGGGACAGGGGAATTCCTAGAAGTTCAGGGGCCTCTGACCTCCGCATGCACTTGCACTCACAGTCAGGAGTGTGCACACACACCACACACCACATACACCCTGTGGTGGTCTGAATGAAAATGGCCCCCATAGGCTCATAGGGAGTGGCACTACTTGAGGGGGATTAGGAGGTGTGGTCTTCTTGGAATAGATGTGGCCTTATTGGAGGAAGTGTGTCGCTGGGGGTGGCTTTGGGTTTTGAAATGCTCAAACCAGGCCCTGTGTGTCTCTCTTGCTGCTGTCTGCCTATCTGGATGAAGAACTCTCAGCTACTTCTCCAGTGCTGTGTCAGCCAGCTTGCCACCATACTTACCACCATGACCACAATAGACTAAAACTCTGAACCTGTAAGGCAGTTGAATGCTTTAAGCGGGACTTAATGAAAGACTTTGGTGGTACAGAGAGTGATCTGAACTGTGGGGGTCCAGCTCAAGAAGTTTCAGAGGGGAAGAATATTAGTATTGGCCGAGAGAACATTCTTGTGATATTTTGGCAAAGAATGTGGCTGCTTTTTACTCTTGTCAAAAAAATCTGCCTGAGGCTAGATTGAAGAGCTATGAATGAACAGCTTTGGCAGAGGAGATTTCCAGGCAGCCTAGTATTGACAGTGTTGCTTGGTTATTAGTGGCCGTGCTTATATGGATTTTTAATGAAAAGGAGCACTCTGAACAAGAAAAACTAAAGAATGTACAGTTTGAGGAGAAAAGGAGCACCGGGAAGTGTGATGGAGTCAAGTCCAGTGCTCAAGGAGGTTAAAAAGTTTAAAGAAAAACCTGATACTAAATAGAATAAAGGGAGTGGTGACCCCAAGGCAGGGCCTCTTCCAGCTAAACATCCATCTTGTGAAAAGGAATTAAAGAAAATCTTAGGGCCAAGCATGGTCACTCATGCCTTGCCTTCAATCCCAGCACTCAGGAGGCAGAGGTAGGTGGATCTTTTGAGTTCCAGGTCAGCCAGGTCTACAGAGCAAGTGCCAGGACAGCCGTATTTATGCAGTGAACGAAATCACCCAAACCAGAAAACTGATGCAGACATGAATGAACTAGGGGGCCATGTTCTAGCTTCAGTAAGCAGCAGAACTTGGCAGCTTTGGCCATGTGGTTCTGGCGCTAGAGTCAAGGATACAAGAAAGGGGTTATGGAATCTCCCTTAGAGTCATGGTGTCTTTTCACAGCAATAGAAACCCTAAGACACCCTCCCTTGAAGATAAACAAGACAAATAAACAAACAAACAAAAACCCTCTGCTAGAAATAATACATGAAATTTGTGGCTAAAAATTATCTTTAATGAGTATATATGTATGTGATCTACTATATAAATATTTAATATTCTTAATGATATTGCTTTATTGAACAAGTTTTATTCATTTTTTCCTGTTAAAATAGTCTAATATTGAATGTAATAATTTGGAAAAGTCACAAGTTTTACTAAGGTATATAACATAGGTGGATTACTATTAAAATGTAATTTCTTAGTTTCATTTTGGAATTTATAGTAAGTCATACCAATAGCAGATTTTTTTCCCCAAAGGTTTATACCAGGTGCATTATTTGCTATTTCAAAGTAAATTTAGTTCCTTTAAAAAAAAAAAAAAGTATAGCTGAATTTTGTTCCATGGAAAGGAGTCTCCTAGATTTTGGGCAGAAAATTAATACATAAGACTGAGTAGTTGACCATAGTTTTAAATATCACACAAAAGGTTTAAAAATCAAAGTTGCCATTGTTTACAAAATATTGGCAAATTAGAGCTAAAGTGCCTGGCATTATTGTGTGATCCTCTGTTTAAAAATAAACAGAGGAAATAATTGTAGAAACCTCTGGGTTTAGAAAAGCTTGTTGGTGGCTCTTCACATCCCACTAAAAAAGCAGGCGGTCTTTGCATATTAATCACGCTGTGAAAGGAAGCTTGCTTTATTTGCATTGTGCGAGCATTAAGAAGTCCAATAGTACGCCTGAGGAAAAAAATGGGGGGATTGTAATTGTTGTTCTCAAAAGAGTTTTTATCCCATTCAAGTGGAAAGGCTGAATGCTGGAGAATCAGTGCAGTGTTTGGTGGAAGAAGAGTCCCTTTTGGCTACTGTGGTTTATGTGGTGCAGTCCTGGTGTGCAAGGATCCAGGACTCTGGGGTGGAGACCAAAGGGATTCATGCTTTTATAATGCAGTTTCTCTGTTTTAGATCTCTGTACTTCACCGCTTTCCCCCACCCCCGACTGGGTTTCTCTATGTAACAACCTAGCTATCCTGGAACTCGCTTTGTAGACCAGGCTGGCCTCGATCTCACAGAGATCTGCCTGCCTCTGCTTCCCAAGTGCTAGGATTAAAGGTGTGCGCCACCACTGCCTGGCCAAAGATCTCTGTACTTTTATAAACATTTTCTCCTTATGCATCTGCAAAGAGAATGAAAATTTGATGATATGTACAATATTGGAGACTCCATCAGTCGAACAGGAACAAAGAAATAGGAACCTTAAGAGACTGCTGTTGTAGGGTGGGAATACAGGGCCAGGGAGACGCACTGTGAAATTAAGTAAATTATGTGTAAGTATTTCCTGTAGAAAAATGCAATCTGTTTAATGTCTTGCAGATGTAATTTGCTCCCCAAATTGATTTTAAATGATATATTTGAAATTCTCCTAATAACAATGGCATTGTGTTCGCATCATTGTGTTTTAGGACTCATTGGCTGAGTGTAAACATCGAGAATAAACAGAAATGTTCTTGATGCAATGGAGGCATCCCTTAAGGTTTCATAGGCAAGCTGTTTTAACACATTTTTCTCCCTCCATACAGCACACCCCCAGGTATTCCTCCTAGCTGCCATCAGTTCTCTTAGCCACTGTGGTTTCTGAAGCTCACCAGATGTATTAAGTACTTCAGATGTTTAATATACTGTATGTTGTGATGGTATTGTGTTCCCCAAAATATTGTGCACCCTAATAAACTTATCTGGGGTCAGAGAACAGAACAGCCACTAGATACAGAAGCTAGAAAATGGTGGCACTCACGCCTTTAATTCTAGCATTCCAGAGGCAGAAATCCGTCTGGATCTCTGTGAGTTCAAGGCCACATTGGAAACGGCCAGGCATGGTGACACATGCCTTTAATCCCAGAAAGTGAGCCTTTAATCCCAGGAAGTGAGGGCAGAAAGCAGAAAGGTATATAAGACGTGAGGATCAGAAACTAGAAGCTTTTAGCTGGTTAAGAATTCAGGCTTTCGAAAAGCAGTTCAGCTGAGATTCATTTGGATAAGGACTCAGAGGCTTCCAGTCTGAGGAAACAGGATCAGCTGAAGAACTGGCGAGGTGAGTTAGCTGTGGCTTGTTCTGCTTCTCTGATCTTCCAGCACTCACCCCAATAACTGGCCTCAGGTTTGATTTTATTAATAAGTACCTTTAAGATTCATGCTACAGAATGTAATTTTAGGGTTTTTAAAAAAATATTTTGCACAGACTGTGACATTTCAAATTAGATTTGAATTTTAGAAAGGGGTCTTCATACATAGATTTTGACAAAAAATTTCATATGCCATCATAGAGACAAAGCTCATGCTCTAAACGATTTTGTTAAGTACCAGGGGGTAGTTGACTTGAAAGGCCATATACATGTTTTACTAAGAACATCACTGCTTCATGGATGTTTGACTATCCATGAAGCTACTTGTTACTGGCCTCTTTCATATTGTGCTCCTGTGGGTATTTGAAAGTAGACCACAGATCCCTTGGTGACACCATTTGTATTTTATTTGAATGACTTTCTGTGATGCTCATCTCTTTGGCAATTCTGTTTAATTTGGGTGTTTGTGGAGTGATTCATAGACATTTAGACTATGTTTAGATTACTTTTCTGAGAAATCGGGCCCGCTCTGTAAGAATATGAAAAGGTAGGGCTACAGATGGTCCAGGTAAAGCACACTTTGTACCATTCAAAAAGATTATGATAGGTTGCATCAGAAATTTGTTTTTTTTTTTTTGTTTTTTTTTTTTTTTTGGTTTTTCGAGACAGGATTTCTCTGTGTAGCTTTGCGCCTTTCCTGGAACTCACTTGGTAGCCCAGGCTGGCCTCGAACTCACAGCGATCCGCCTGGCTCTGCCTCCCGAGTGCTGGGATTAAAGGCGTACGCCACCACCGCCCGGCTCAGAAATTTGTTTTTAAATAAATAAATACTTAACTGATGTCATTCTTTGTTATTATTTAACAGTTTCTTTGTTATTGATATCACAAAAGACAAATTACAACAAATTTAGTTGTGTATCTAATTATTTTTTTATCTTCATTTCATAAAGCTGGATCAATATTCATTCTATGAAATAAAGTTAGTCCCCTTGGGCAGTAACAGAACAGTGGGTTTTGTAAAATAGGAACAAGGAAGTAGAATCATAGGAAAAACTGGTGGGTTAACATTGCATTTCTTCCGGTTCCTGAAAGGGTCTTTGCTATGATTCTGCATCACAGAGACTGGGACCTTCTGTTCTGGAGTCTGCCTTCTTCTCTGCCGCCTCCTTTGGATTGTGTGGCGCTAAGCATGAGCGAGTCCGTGTTTGTTTGGTTTGGTTTGTTGGTACCCAGTGAAGGAGTTCAATCCAGCATGGTGGCATCCCATGTTTTTTATTTAACAGACATAATTTTTCATAGTTTTTAGTTACTAATTTGAATTTAACATTTTATAATTTTTTTATAAAATTAAAAATATAACATTTTGTTAAAATATTTTTTATAAAATATAGCATTTTATAAAAATGTGGGGTGCAGTTGAGAACATAGGTTGATAATAAAGCATGTGGACCTTGGATTTGATTCCAGTACTATATATATGTATAGATTTATACACCTGTAAATTAATATATCAACATACATGTATATACTTGTATGTGTGTGTATATAATGCATCACACATTTTAAAGATTGTGTATTTTTTATATCAAAAAAGTATGTAACAACAAGCTGGTATGAAAAGGCATGTGATCATTTCCACACTCATATAAAGTATTTGACAAAATGAAACACCTTTCATGATTTAAAACATGAGCCAAAGTGGGAATAGAGAGTATCTCCTCCACCAGAGCGTGCTTGAAAAGCTCAGTTTATGTCCAAATGGCCAGAGCCACAGAGGTCCTGAAGAAGCTCAGTCTCTTTAGCAATTAGGACACAGTAAATCAAATCCATGTGAGATACCATATCACACCATCTAGGATGGCAATAATAATAAAAAAAAGATTATGAGCTTGAACAGTGGTGTGAAAACACTAGGACCCTTACACATTGCTGCTGGGGAAAAAGTGGTATGCCTCTTTGGAAAACTGTCTGGTGGTCGTTAAGCAGAGTTACCACATGACTTATTAGCTTCACTCTATTAGAGATTAAAAAATGTGTTCATTCTAAAACTTGCCCAGTAATCGTAATGCAACTTTATTAACCATAATCAAAAATAGAAACAACCTAAAGGTCCTTCAACTCATGAACGTGGTATGGCTACACAATGGAATATTATTTGGAAATAAAAAGGAATGAAATAATGATATGTGTCACAACCTTGATGAATCTTGATAATCTCTTTGTTGTGATGTGAGACCATTAATTGCATTAGAATTTATTTGCTTATAACTTTGAAGGTTTGTTTTTACCCTAGTACTTGCTAATATTTACCCATAATTCTTAATAATGTTCAGCTTATGTGCATGACATCTTTATGGGAATAGTTATGATAATTTTATTTGTATTTATGGACTACAAGCATGCTGTGATTACTCCTGGCACACACTCACAAATAACCAGTTCTTCAAAATGTCTTTGTCTTCTAGAAGAAGGAAAACATGTTTTTTATCAATGCTTTTTGATTGGGGTATTTTTCCACTGTTACTTTGTGTCATTCATTATTAGAGTATCACAATATACAAGAGAATCGGCCGTTATCACAGTTTGAATTGTGTGTGTGTGTGTGTGTGTGTGTGTGTGTGTGTGTGTGTGTGTGTGTGTGTGTGTGTGTCTATCAACCCCGGGCCTCACACATGCCATGCAAGCATACTGCCACTCAGCCTTATACTCAGCCCTCTCTCACCTTTTATTTTAAGACTTAGGCTAACCTTGACTCACGCTATAGTTCAAGCAGGCCTTGAATTTGTGATCTTCCTATTTTCAATCTCCTGAGTAGCTGGGATTGAGAGCCTGCATCACAAGTTTGATCCTCAATGTCTCTGAAGGTGCAGTGGTAGAGGCTTAGCTTCTAGCTTGACTGTCTTGGAAGTTCAAGAGGCAGGGCTTCCTGGAGAGGGTTTGGATCATGGGGCATGTTGTTACAGGACACTGGAATTCTGTTTCCTTGTTCTTTGTCTCTCACTTCTTAGCCAGGAGGTGAATGGTTTCATTCTGTTGCATACTTCTGCCATGGTGTGTTGTCTTCTCTTAGAGGTCTAAAGCCAGTGGATCTGCCTGATGGTAGACTGTGTCCTCCAAAACTATGTCAAAATAAACCTTTTTTTTTTCTTATAAATTGTCATGATAGGAAGTTCACTGTCATATCTTGCTCTCAAGCTAATTGCTTCATGGTAGAGCTATAGTACAATCGTATATCGTGGACATTGATTATTAGTATTGTCCCCTTACCTCTGCCACTTCCATACTTTAAAGTTTGTTGCCCATTCTTTATATAAGGCAAAACAAAAAGGAGGAATAAATTTCCCAGAATTTGACAGTCTTTTGTGATTCACAAGAGAAAACTGCCCATTTGTTTTCAGTCTAGTTCATCCCAAATGTGTACGCAATCCATGTGGTTGCATTTTATAGGGAGGCTAAGATGGATTGAAGATGTTTTTCTTGGCATGTGAAACAAATTCAATGATCTGAATAAAATATCAATTAGCTAATACTGTAGTGATGAATATGAAAATGGTTAAACACACTGTGGGTGGCATTTATTGGGTTTGACAAACCCTGGGTTGCTTTTCTCGGGCACTGGAAAGAGAATTTCCACTGGGACTGTTGTTTCTCTAAAATAGGAAGAACACATCCTTCATGGCCATGAGCTAACTGAGGGCTCTAGGTAGATCGTTTGCAGATTTTCTTCTTCCAGAATGCTTTTGAAAACAGGTGTATTTTGCTGCTGCCACTCTCAGAATCCTTTGAGGATCCAGCAGAAGGTCTGTAACCTCCAAAGAATTAGGAAATTTGAAGGATCTCTTGGAACGTCAACTTACTGAACTTGGTTCTTTGAAATAACCATTGCAAACTTCTCAGATGAGAATCTGTCTTTAAAAGCAAGACATGTTAGATGTACAGACAGAGATGAAAGATTATGCTTTAATGAAATTAGTTGACTCCCACTCTCATCTTTTAGAGTGGTTTAATATTGGTTAAAGAGGACAGTGAGGTTTTGTGTCTTTTCAGGCATACTTATTTTATGATGCAGGCTACTCAAAACCTGTAATAAGATTCCCCTCACCAAAGAGTTTTGTAACTTTTGATTGGGAATTGGATTGGATTTTCCTGTTGAAATGCTGTGTGTGGTAGATATCTTGAGGCCCAACATAATGAAAGGTCCTAATATCTTCTATGATGGCTAGCAAACTTCTTGAAAATAGATTCCCAGGCCAGTGCCCAGCTGATTCGGTCTCATTGGAAGGTGCTCCCTGGTAGCTTTCATTCTTGGATTCTGTGTGTTTTTAGGCCTTTGAGGAGTTTGAAGGAGGGATGGAATCGAGTTGTAAAAAAAGATGCCAGCTGGTCATGCGTGTGCATCAGTGGGTCAGCAAGAACTACTCACATTGGAAGGTGAACTGTGGGTGCCCTATTCATTAGGTGAGGAAGTTGGGAGGTCAGAAGAAACCCTGAGGCCGGGGAATGACTTAAGGAGAGTGTGCTCTGGAGAGCTGGAAACTGGATCCAGCTCTCCAAAGTGCACTCTGGGAAACTGGGTGAGATTAGAGCCTGCAAGTGGAACTGCTTCAGAGGCTGTGTGAGGAGGTAATTAGAGTGAATTTGAATTCTGATTGTGAGAATTGAAGGACTTAAGCAAGAGATACTGCAGAGCTGGGAGGGGTTCTCTGCTGAGCCTGAGGATCTTCATGGCCAGGGAAGCCACATGATGGATGGAGAGACTGACTCCTTCAAGTTCTTTTCTGACTTCCACAAGAGGCTCTACAACAGGTGGGTGAGCTTGGTGATGGACTTGGGTGGTTATGGAGCAGAACAAAGAATGATTGACAGTTCAGACTAGGGTCTCAGGAATAATGAATGTCACTAGTCACAGAAAATGGGAACAGGGAAGAAAGGCACCTTTTGCTTTTTCAGAAAACTTTAGCTTGGCCTGGGGGAAGGTGACCTTGAGTTTAAGTGAACTGTGTAGGATGAGCAGCTCAGTAGACATCTGGAGACAGACTTACAGTTCTTACATGAGCTGAGTTAGCGGCAGGCCTGCAGTCATTAAGCAGGAGACTGCTCTCAGAGGGTAAGTCTTTTTTGGATAGAGCAGTGGAAAGAGTCAACTGCAGATCTTGTCCCAACACTCACATCACTCCAGAGATGGACAGTCTTTATGTGTGATAGCTATTAAAATGACTACCAAGTTGAAGCAAATTTTTGTTATGTGTGCTTCCAGAGTATTAAAATCATAGAACTGCCAGTGTGATATCAAACTCTTTCCATGAACTCTCAGTCTCTTTTGTGTCCATTCACCCTGGTTCTGTTTTAATGAAGAAGTATTTTGCAGCCTGTACTAATATCTTTTCAGTTATTATTGTTATTATTATTATTATTATTATTATTATTATTATTATTTTAGTGCTGGTGTTCAATAAGCATAAGTGAGACATCATGTAGCACAAATAGATTTGAAAACCTAATATACAAATAAAATTATTGAAGTGGCTGGTTTTGTGTGTCAGCTTAACCTAAGCTAGAGTCATAAGAGAGGAAGGAACCTCAGTTGAGAAAATGCCTCCATGAGATCCAGCTGTAAGGTATTTTCTTAATTAGTGATCAATGGGGGAGGGTCCAGCCCATTGTGGATGGTGCCATCCCTGGGCTAGTGGTCCTGGGTTCTATAAGAAAGCAGGTTAAACAAGCCAGTAAACACCCCTCTATGGCCTCTGCATCAGCTCCTGCTTCCAGGATCCTGCCCTGCTTGAGTTCCTGTCCTAACTTCCTTCAATGACGAACAGCTATAAATATGGAAGTGTAAGTTGAATAAACTCGTTCCTCCCCAGCTTGCTTTTTGGACATGGTGTTTGGTTGCAGCTGTAGAAACCCTAACTACAGCAATTATATTCCAGGATACTGAGAGAACTTAGAAATAAGATTTCTGAAGAGTTACTGCAGTGAGATGTCTTTCTGTATGTTGTGGATATGTGTTACTCCCATTGACTAATAAATGAAGCTGAGACATGAGCCAGCTGCCCAAGGAGCAACAAGTTACAGAAAATGACCCCAGGAAAGCATGAAATGAACAAGAATTGTGTTTTTCTTTTTTTTCAAATGGAAAAAGTTGTTAGAGTGTTCCCGGGGAAAGACTGTGGATCTTGATATCCAGCCTAGGCACATAGAGTAAGGTGTCTGGTTCTGTGTGTAGGTATCCAGTTCAATCTCTCTCTCTCTCTCTCTCTCTCTCTCTCTCTCTCTCTCTCTCTCTCTCTCTCTCTCTCTCTCTCCCTCTCTCTCGTGTTTTGGCGCCCTTGTGGAAACTTAGATGCTCATATATATTTGGGTTTATTTCTGGACCTTACTGTCTTCTGTTGGTCTGTGTATCTCTTTTAATGTCAGCATTGTGCTAGATTTTGAGATGCTTCCAGCTTTGTCTTTTTTTTTGTTTTTGTTTCTTTGTTTTGTTTCATTATTGTTTTGGCTATTTAAAGTCTGTTGTGGCTCCATGTGAAACTTGTAGATCTTTTTTTTCCTACTTCTGTGGAAGCGTTATTCCAATGGAATATGTATTGCATTGATTCTGTAGGTTCTTTTGGTGGCTAGACATTTTAACAGTAGTATCCCAATCTATGAACATGGGGTGTCTTTCTTTTGTTTGTGTCTTCTGTTTCTTTTATGAGTATTTTAAAGTTATCTTTCTAGAGACTTTTCTCCTCGTTAGCTCTTTCACATAGAGCTAAACTATTTCGTAAGTTTCTCTTTCAATGCTATTATGTGTGTTGGTTGGTTGGTTGGTTTTAACAGTACTGAGCATTGAACTTAGGACTTTATACACATAGGCAAAACATTCTACAATCAGCTGTTGTCAAACTATTGTGGGGCTGGAGAGATGGCTCAGAGGTTAAGAGCACTGACTGCTCCTCCAGAGGTCCTGAGTTCAAGTCCCAGCAACCACATGGTGGCTCACAACCATCTGTAATGAGATCTGGCGCCCTCTTCTGTATATATAATAAATAAATAAATCTTAAAAAAAAAAAAAAAAAAAGAGAAACTATTGTGAATTGGTTTATTTTCTTGATTTCTTCCTTAGATAATTCATTATTAGCACATAGAAACCCTAGTGGTTTATGTACATTGATTCTGTGTTCTGTCACTTTATGTGAACAACCTTTTGGTGGAGTCTTTAGAACTTTCTCTCTACAAAATAATGTCATCTGCAAACAGCAACAACTTAACACTTTCCTTCTTGGTTTGAATTCGTTAATTTTTTTCTTGTCTAATTGCTCTGGCTAGGACTTTTAGTACTCTACTAAACAAATATGGTGAGAGTGGGCATCCTTTCCTTGTTTATGATGAAAAGCCTTCATCTTTTACTGCTGAGTAAGATGTGAGCTCTGTTCTTTGTTAGAATAGATTCTTTTTGGGGCTAATTTGTTCATGAAAGGATGCTGAGTTTTGTCAGATGATATTTCTTCATCCAAACAGCTAATCATATTATAGTTTTGTCTTTTATTCTGTCATTATGATGGATCACATTTATTGATTTGCATGTGTTGAGTGAACCCTGAATTCCAGGCATCAATCCCAAGCATTGATCAATGATCCTTCCAATGTGGGGTTGAACTGGGTCTGCTAGCACTTTTTTGGGTGGGGATTTTAAATATCTACATTCATGAGAACTTACTTCAGAGTATTCTTTGAGTTGATCCCACTTGAGACATTTTGCATTCTAGGAACCTAATGTTCGTTTTTCTTTCAGGTGTTTCTGTCAACCAAACATTTCTTTAAATGGGCATCAGTGATGCCTTCAATATGGGTTGAATTAGATAGGCTAGCCCTTCGATGGGGATTTTAAATATCTGTATTCATCAAGGATATTGTCCTATAATTTTGTTTTCTTTCAGTTTATTTAGCTTCTCTGTTGTTACTAGGTTGTTACCTCTATCTCCTTCCAAATCATCTAATATTTACTTTACATATTTAGGTGCTTCAAAGTTGAGTGCATATACATGAGTATATGAGTCTACAATTGTTGCATTCCCTTCCCTTGATAGATGGGTCTTTTTTATTACTGTATAATGGTCTTCTTTGTCTTTTTTTCATAGTTTTGGACCTAAAAATCTATTCTGTCTAATGTTAGTGTGGTTACCACTTCTCTGTCTTAAATTCCTCTGTGTAGAACATACTTTCAATATTACAATTGTCTTTAAAGTTGAAGTGAGTCTCTCGTAGATGTCAGATAATGTCCTCTGTATGTTTTATGTTCATTCAGTTATTCTGTGCCTTTTGATTAGAGAATTTAGTCCATTGATGATCTGAGTATTGTGGACAGGCAGAATTTACTGGTGCTGTTTTTTAGTTGCCTTGTGTGTCTGTTCCTTCCTTCCTAAGATGTCATCATTTCTATCACATGCTTTTCTCCTAATGTTTCTGTGTATCTGTGATAGATCTTGCTTCATAGTTACCACATGACTCACAAGGAACATTTTATAACAGGTGATTTCAAGCTGATAAAGCAACTAAAATTCCATATTCTATACTATACATTTCCTACTCTTTTACTTCCTCTGCCCTACATTTTAAACAATTCATGGCACCATTTCTATGTTTTAATATTGAGTAACCTTTAAGAAATTATTATAGCTGTAGTTATTTTTGGTTGTCTTGTCTCTTGATGTTTATGTTATAGATAAAATTTACTTACACTCTACCATTGAGTATTCTGAGTTTAACTATGTATTTCCTGCTACAACTGCCTATTTTTACTTTTAAATGTTTTTTGCGTATTCTTAATTCACATTTGTTCATGTCAACTCATAAAATTCCTCTTAGGATTTTTTGTAAGGCAGATCTAGTAGTGATAAGCTCTCTCCTTTTCTATTTGTCTGGGAATTTTCTTATCCCCATTCATTTTTTAAGGGTCTTGGTTGGAGTTGATTCTTTGCTCTTGAAGAACCCAGCATATGCATCATCTCATCGCCTCTTCAGTGGTAGTGTTTATATTGAGAAGTCTGGATACCTTTCAGGAGGTTCCCTTGTTTATACTGAGCCATTTAACCCCTTGTTGCTTTTAACATTCTTTGTATTTTGATAATTTGATTATAATGTGCCTCAGAGTACATCCTTCTAGGTTACCTTTGCCTGGGATATTTTGGGCTTTATGAACCATCGTGTTCACTTTTCTTTCAAATATTTCCTTTTTCTTCTTCTTCTTCTTCTTTTTCTTCTTCTTCTTCTTCTTCTTCTTCTTCTTCTTCTTCTTCTTCTTCTTCTTCTTCTTCTTCTTCGTTTTTTTTTTTTGGTTTTTCGAGACAGGGTTTCTCTGTGTAGCTTTGCGCCTTTCCTGGAACTCACTTGGTAGCCCAGACTGGCCTCGAACTCACAGAGATCCGCCTGGCTCTGCCTCCCGAGTGCTGGGATTAAAGGCGTGCGCCACCACCGCCCGGCTTCTTCGTTTTTTTGAGACAGGGTTTCTCTGTGTAGCTTTCGAGCCTGTCCTGGAACTCACTCTATAGCCCAGACTGGCCTCAAACTCACAGAGATCCTTCTGCCTCTGCCTCCTGAGTGCTGGGATTAAAGGTGTGCGCCATCACCACCTGGCTCAAATATTTCTTTTAATAAAATCTAAAACAGTATTTCTTTAAAAATATTTTGCCCCTTTTTGTCTCTTTTTCTGAACTCCCATGGTTTGGATATTCAATTCATATTCTTGATGGTTTCCCATAGATCAATGGTTCTCAACCTTCCTAATGCTGTAACCTTTTAATACAGTTCCTCATGTTGTGGTGACCCTAACCACAAAATTATTTTCATTGCTACTTTGTAACTGTAAATTTCACTACTTTTATGAATTGTAATGTCAATATCTCTGTTTTCTGATGGTCTCAGGTGACCCCTGTGAAAGGGTAGTTCGAACCACAAAAGGGTTGGGACTCACAGGTTGAGAACTGCTGCCATGAGTCTTTCATTTTTTGCTGATTTTCTTTCTTTTTTCCTTCCAGTTGGTGAATTTCCAACAGTCCTCAAGTTTGCTAATTCTTTCTTCTGGGCTATCAGTTCTATTGTTGGGGATTTCTATTGATTATTTTCAGATCTGTCATCTTTAACCCCATGTTATTTCTTCTCTCTCTCTCTCTCTCTCTCTCTCTCTCTCTCTCTCTCTCTCTCTCTCTCTCTGTGAATCTTTATGTGTGAACAGGTACATGTGTGGATGCATGCACATGTGTGCACATGTGTATATGAAAGTCAGAGAACTACTTTGGGTATCATTCCTCAGGTGTCACCCATCTTTTTTCCTTGAAACAAGGTCTTGCACTGGCCTGAAACTTGCTGAGTTAGCTTGGCTGACTGGCCGGTAAGCCCCGGAGATCCACCTGCCTCTACCACCACATCTGTTTTTTTCCTTTGAGTTCTAGAGGTAAAACTCAGGTCTTGGTGTTTGCAAGGCAAGTGTGGTGCTGACAGAGCTGTCTCTTTCTCTCCTGTTTATGTTTTAGTTAACCTACTTTTGTTCATGCTTTGTTTCCCTAATTTCTTAATTCCTAATTTCCTAATTTTTGTCTGTTTGTAGTATCTTGTATTACACTGAGATTCTTGTTTCTTTTCTTTCTTTGCTTTTTTATCTTTTCCTAAGAGTCTTGCTTTGTGGCTCAGGCTGCCCTTGAAGTCCTGCTTCTTTTTCCTCAGCTCTTTGAATGCTTGGGTTATGGATATGTGCTACTAGGCTAAGATGTCTTTGGTTTACAGTGATTATTTAGAGTTCTCTTTCAGGCTATTCTTTGGGGTTGGTTGCTGTAGCTTCAGTGATAACACATCTGGTTGACTTTGTTTTTTCCTTGTAGCATGGTATGCCATTGGAGCACCTCGTCGTTATCATTCTTGACTTGTTTCGGCGGGTTAAGAAATTCTTGTGTTGGCACCCTAGGATGTTGTGGCCATCTCTGGAATGAGAGTTGAGTGGTCTTAGAGTGGGTCATGTGGCTGCCATTGTGTCCACAGTGAGGCCCACTCTTGCTAAGATTGTGTACAGGGTCTTTAGTGGACAAAGCTTCTGATTCCTGCGTGGACTATGCTGTCTCTAGGACCTTGGGCCATAGGGTTTGTACTGGAATTGGAGTTTGCTTTAGGGTTTTTAGACTGATTTTTTTCTCAGTTGTGGATGAGTATAGCTTCCCTTGGGTCTCTAAGAAAATGCTTGCCTGGGCAGGCATAACTGCCCTGGTCAGTGGCTGAGGGAGTGGAACAGTCACAGGAATGCTTCAGAATCCACACTTGGAACTGAAGCGTGAAGGTCTGCCCAGAGGACTCAAGTGAGTTTGGCCCTTCCCAACCCCTGGGGTTTGGGCTGTCAGTCTAATCTTTGACTGCTTCTGAGAGGACTGGAGCCAGGCCTCAGTGATGTTTCTGGTCAACATAGGAATACAGTCATCATTTCTGTGACCCAACATGTGAGCATTCCAGCTCCTGGATGTATATATCTGATGCTAGATCCCCAAACAAATAGGTCTCTGACTAGGTCCACAGAGGAATATGTGCCATCTTGGGATCTGAAGCCAGGTTGTAGTCTATGAATCTGTCACCTGGACAAAGTTCTACCCTCTAAAACGGACTTTCTGAGTCTTAAGACTCTAGCAGGGTTTTATAACCTCTTAAGTGGATTTCAAAACTTGCAAAGGCACCTGTGTCTGTGGATAGCTGTAGAATCATTTGCCTCCCCCACATGTTATGGTCCATCCTATGGGGTTATTTACTGATGCCTTGTGTTTCCTTATTCATTGTTGAAGTCAGTGTTTCAGATAGAAATGTCACATAGGTGACATAGACAGGGATGGAGTGTTATCGTGATTGGTAATAGGATCAGACTGTAGTAAGCAGGATTAATGAGCTAAATTTAACACAGTGCAGTTTCCGAAGAAAGAAACAAAACTCACACTTAGAACCTAAAGTGTGTTCTGTAATTCCATTCTCTTTTCCTTGGCTCCTTCTCAGGACCTTAGCAGAGTTAATTGCTCCTTTCTCTGTGTCTCATTAGCACCTTAGGCTTAACCCAGTCGTCTGAGTACCTTTTCATACAGCACTATTCCTGTGCTCCATTCCATCCCACATTGTCAACAATTGAGAATTGCCGTTGACTAGAGCTCGGTCAACAGGGAATCCATAAACCAGAGCTTAGTCTTGGCACATGGAGAAGGCCTTAGCACATGACCCACCAACACCACAAAGAAGACAGACTATTAGAACTGGCCAGATTTTTATCCTAATGGGATGTTAATGTCTGTGAGTTGGTCACATTCATTGATTTTCTTTTTGCTATTATAGCTTCGCCAGTAAATTGGGTGAAAAGTGAAAAACAAACAGAAATGATTGGAGTGATTAGAGATAATTGGATTAATCCAAACCATCTTGTAGATGAAGAAATGATGCAAAGCAGGAAGAGAAGAGGTGACCCAGCCAAGTTCACACCAGGGGGACTGTGATGAGAAAGAGCCTTAAGTATGAGTGTTTTGTACTTTTTGTTTATATGGAAACATAATTTGGTGGTAATTATAGACATATTTTATAATATCATTGATTAGTAACTGTGCATGATAAAGAGTTTATTGTAGGTATTATAGTCTGTAAAAGCTCATATAGTAACTTAACTCTCATATATTTTAATGATGGGTAATGTAACCATTTATATATTTGTTGTCCTGTTTATAAAAGTGTTAAAAGAGAAGTGATCATTTTCATTCACTTTTACTAAATGTCTAAGGCATTAAATATATTTCTGTATCATTTTTAGTGGGGAAGCATTTTTTTCTTGTACATTGTGTTGTGATTATGAATGACTCTCGGGAAGAAGAGGAGGTGATACTCTGGTTGTAGTCTTACATTAAAACTGCTTCTTCTTAAAGGTTTCTTTTTAAACTCTTATTTGTTGCTAGAGTTTTCCTGCCTGGCCCACAGTCAGGACAAATCTCTCTCACCCGCCAGTCCCAAGCCGCTCAAACCCGACCAAGTAAACACAGAGACTTATATTGGTTACAAACTGTATGGCCATGGCAGGCTTCTTGCTAACTGTTCTTACAGCTTAAATTAATCCATTTTTATTAATCTATACCTTGCCACGTGGCTTGTGGCTTACCGGTACTTTACATCTTCCTTGTCCTGATGGCGGCTGGCCGTGTCTCCCTCCCCAGCTTCCTGTCCTCTCAATTTTCCTCTCTGTTAGTCCCGCCTATACTTCCTGCCTGGCCACTGCCAATCAGTGATTTATTCATTGACCAATCAGCAACACATTTGACATACAGACCATCCCACAGCACTTATTAGCCTATATTAATTATGCAAAACATTGCATTTATTGTGTCCTTTTTCTTTAGAAAGGGTCTTGCCATGTAACCCTGGCTGACCTAAAACTTACTAGGTAGACTATCAACTTGTAAGGATCCTCCTGCCTCTGCTTATCCAGTACTGACAATGGCAGGCTTGTGTCATCATATTTAGCTATTGTGATATTTTTTGAAAAAGATTTATTTTTAATTATGTGTATTTGTGTATGTGCCTGTGTGAATATGTACACACGAGTATGGGTGCCCTCAGAGGCCAGGGGCGTTGGATCCCGAGCAGGTTGAATTACAGGACGTTTTGAGTTACCCAACATGGATGCTGGGAAATCACACTCAGGTCTTCTGCAAGAGCAGAACCACTGAGCCAACGCTCTAGCTCCCTACTGTAATATTTTAAAATGCATCTTCTCTTAAAGAAGTCATTTTCTCCATGTGAAATTTTATGTGTTTTAATTTTCAATCAACATTGGTATTTGCATTGCTAGGATTATTGTTCAAGAGAGTTTTTAGGGACAAGCATTTGTTCTGAGGTTACCACCTCCCATCTGTAGAAGGACCCAATTTTACATCTTCCCATTTCATTAGATGTTTGCCTTCATATGACTAAATCTGGTGTGTGTGTGTGTGTGTGTGTGTGTGTGTGTGTGTGTATGTATGTTTAAAATTGAATGTATTTAGTTATTTGAAAAGGTAACTCATTTACATGGTTCAGAAATGAAAAGTGTAGATTATGTGATGAAATTTTCCCTTGTAACAAAAAACCTCCTCACTCATCTCTTCTAGAACACTTTCATATTGGCAGATAAGTAAATGCAAAAGCATTTTTCTAACTATGTATAACTATACTTCTGTTTTTCAATTTATCAATTTTAATAATTAATTGACATTTAGTCATTGTTTGGACAAAGGACCTGTCTGTCACTGTTGAATTTTCCTTCACTTGGCTTCTTTCTCTCCTAGTGGGTCCGTCACTGTAATTCCTCTGTCAGTTAAATTCTTAATTCAAGGCAGCCAGCTGACAGTTTCCTTTGTCAGCTGTATCTCTTGATGCTCATTTTGGAAGTCGGAGTTAATATTGTCCTGAACTTCTTCCAGTCCTCCCCGTTATCAGCCTCCAATGTTGTATGACATCTGTTTCATATAGATATAAGAAACACATATGTATGTAAAACACTATAAATATAATCAGTGTTGATAACATATATTAGGTTACTGTAGTTAATCCATCAATAATGTCTTTTGAGCTTAAATTCTAAAAGTTGAAATCCCCAAAATTGCTTTTTTTCTTTTATTCTGTGTACAGTATAAGATGTGCCGATTATTATTGTTGTTTCTATTAAAATATAGATTTATAAAAGACCATCAGTCTTTTTTTTTAACCTTGCTTTGTTTTCCCTCACCATCTTCTTTAATTTAAGCAGCACGTGTAGGTTTCAAGGAAAGCATCAAATCTGTGGAATCTCTTTTGTGAAAGGGAATCTCTTATTCTTCCCTCCTGTGCTGCTTCCTGCTGCACAGCTATCTTCCAGGGATGAGCCTTCACCATTCTTAGCTGAATCCAGATTTTAGATGCAGCATCTTTTGCTTCCTGGTTTTCCATATGACTTCACATGAGCAAATAGTTTAAGTAATTTCCTAAGAAGTGGGAGTGAAAGGTAAAGGGCACATTATTGGCCCATGCGTTACTGACACATATCCGTACTGACACAGTCTTTATTCTGTCCTGTCAGTTACAGGGTTGACTAGATGTGACATCTAGATTGAAAATAGTTTCCTCATCATAAATGGAAGGCACTTATCATTATAGTCGAGCCTCTGTGGATCTCACATGAAGCTTGATGACAGTTTGCTTTCTGGGCGTGTGCAGACGCCTTCCTTCTTCACTTTGGAAGCATCTAGAAGTGTCTCTTCATGCCAGGTGTTCCAGATTGAATGCCTTTGTTTAAGTGTAAGCTTTTGAAACCCCACTTTTCCCCTTGCCAGGTGGCTCTTTCCAATGAGAAGACTTGAATCCTACATTTGACCAATCTTCCTTTTTAGACTGGGGTCCAGAGATCTGATAATTTTGCCCTCCAATGTGGGATAACAAGGAAGAAAAAGGTCATACTCTCTTCGGTACCTTTTCATTGGTCCTCATTAATTAATGCTGACTGATGTCGTCCCTCAATCATGTTCTGAGTACCTGGCATTTCTGAACCAGGGGTCTGCCTGAGTTTCTGAGATGAAGGCCAGCTCCTTCTTGGCCTGTAGGCTCCCCAGTGGTGTGGTTTCTGTTGAGCCTCCTTTAATTTTTTTTAGGCATCATTTTCTAGAAATGTGTTTTAACCCTTTTAAGATGGTTTCCTTCCCATTTCCCTCCCCTGCGTTTTATGATACTTTTACTTCTTTTTGTAAAAAGATTTGTTTATTCTTATTTTGTGTGCATTGATGTTTTTCCAGCATGAAAATCTATGTGAGGGTGCCAGATCCTCTGGAACTGAAGTGGCAGACAGTTGTGAGCTGCCATGTGGGTACTGGGAATTGAACCCGGGTCCTCTGGAAGATCAGCCAGTGCTCTTAACCACTAAGCCATCTATCTGTCTAGGCCTTTATAACTATAATGAAGACTTGAGTGGGGAAAGAAATAAATCCATGTGCTCTGTTATCTCATAGTTTGAAGGGCTCAGTTGTATCTCGGGCTTCATAGGACCTTTGTGCAGCCCTCACTGGTTGTCGACTCCTTTTGTCATCTTTCTATACAGCCTGGAGCTTGACACATTAAGTCTGAATTGGATAAATGTACTAAATTTCAATGGGTGAAAAAAAATGGAATTGTTGCATTTAGGAAAGATAATCTCTTCATTTTCAACTTTGGTCAGCCCTTTATTAATAGAAGGGATTTTAAATCGCGTCTCCCTTATCACCACCCCTGGAATACCTGAGCATTAAAAGGACATGCAAGAAATAATGAGGATTTTACGATGGATTTGGTACCCATCCACCTTGCTTTGGATTAACACAAGAGCCAGCTTTAGTGATGCCATTTTTCATATCGTAGCTGTCTGAGCAGTTCTTCTGAACAGACTTCATGTAATTACCTGGTTTCTGCTTAGAATTGGAAAGCCGCTAGAGCTTGACGTTATTTTCATAGAAGCTAAGCTGAATTTTAACTGCTATAAGGATCTTTCATTGGCATACACTGATGTTTACACCAGCATTTTCTATACGGTAAAGTACTATTAAAGGCTGAGTCTCTGATATTACAATGTGGGAACTGCCACAAATGTTTTTTAAGTTTTGCTATATTGAGCCAGGATTAGAGCAGTAATTAGCATGCTGCTGTCACCTCTCTTCTTACTTTAAATGGAGAAGGGATGATCTTGTAATAACAGAGTTGTAAAGCTGAAATGGCAGTGGTGGAAGAGGGAGAGCCCTGCCTTGCCTGTTAGGATTTTTAGATTTATTTGCCTAGTGTAGACCCAGCTTTAGGAAAACAGGCGCTGGAGCTGGCTGTTAAGATCTCTGGCCATATCTCAAGTATAAATGTAACATGGCGCCACTGGTAGAAATCCAGTGACCCATGTCTGGTTCTGTTTGGCTGGTTCTCTTGAAGTAATCAATCACCAGGCGTGACCGCATGGCAGCGTGGTGGAACCTGACCACGTGGAGGGCTGAGACACTGAGTTGTCATTGGACGCAAAAACCACACTCTTTGTCATTCACGTCCTACCCCCTTCTGTGGCTACATTTGGAGGTTTTAAAAGTCTCGTTATAAACTAGATAACAGTAGAAAAATGCAGTGTAATTTCATTTAAATTGGTTTGCAGTGTTGTTTGCTTCTGACTTTCACTTACGTTTGTATAAGTAGCGTTAGTGTTAAGGTGTGTACAAAGTGAGTTCTTTTTGCTATGTAACATACATTAGTGTGTAAAACTCTGTACTTACTCTCTTCTTTTTGTGATAACGCTAATTTTTTTTTCATTTGACAAATCAGTACAGTTAGCTACAGAACTCTGTTTCAAAGAACTTTGTCACTGGCTCACGTTAATGAAACTCTCCATGTGCTGTTTTTGACATTAATAAAGTATTCTTCTCGTTGTGATTCTTTCTTGTTCATTTTTAAAATTATCATAAATAGTATTGATGTAGTCATCTTTATATAAAAGATTTTCTTTGGTCTTATATACATCCCAATATACCCCCCCCCCCATTAACATGGATTTATCCAATCTTCTCCAACTCTTGTTTATGTAGCTATTTTGACCTCCTCAATGATGGGGCCAGGTCCTGACTTAATCATGTATGCTCACTAGTGAACAGAGAACCCAGAATCTGGTACTTGTATCTGATTCCATAAATGGGATGGGAAAGGTTTCACTGTGGAAAATCATTGTCTTTAATTTTCAAGATCCCCCTTGTAGCTTTATCTTCCCATATTGTTTTACCAGGGAGCAAATTCTTCCAACCAAAACACAGCATGGATGGAACGGGTAGCAAATGTCAGGCTGTTGGCAACAAGCCCTATGTCGAGGATTACTAGTTCAGTTTAATAATCTTCATCCCTACCAGCTAGCCCAGAGCAGATGCCCCCTATGAACAGGATCTGGGGCAGATTCTGACTATACAGCCAGGTGCCAGGCAGAAGGAAAGGTGGGTTGGCATCTTGAATGAACTAGCGTGTTTCACATACTTGCTTCTGTAATTTCCTATTGGGGAACACTGAATTTGTGAGTCAGATAGCATATCAACTCACCACAAGATGAATTTGCATGTGTTGTTATGACCTTTGTTTCTAGAGGGTATGTTTTCAAAAGAAAGGCTAAAGGACACCACACAGAGCATCCTATGAAGAAGGTTTCTTCATCCTTTGGTAAAACTGCTCTTGGGTCACTTTCTATATTCTTCAGTAAAGATCTAAATGGGAATGTCATCAGAATTTGGAAGCAGGGGAAAGCTGACGTTTCCCTGAAAAGTATGTTTTATTAGATACTAGTCAGATATATGCAACTATGTGTGAGCCCCACCTCCAGCCCCAGCATAGACTAAATGGCAAGGAAATGAATGAGAGAAAGGGGGAGCGGGGACATAAAAGAGTTATTTAGGGCTGCTCATCTGGAATCCCTCTCCTAAGAACTATAATTCAATTAAGTAATAAAGAAGTTATTCCCATTTAAAAATTAGCTTCCTGTCTAAGGCAATATATTTTGGTTGTAGCTACTTGGTGATTCCATTTTCAAACAGAATGGGCCCATGAATTTGGAGGTTCTGTTCTTATGACGACTTAGAGTATCTTTTTCCCAGCAAGAATTCATTCTAGATCCTCTCCAATGGCTCTCAGTGTCAGGAGGTGCCTTCCTGATCTTAGCTCGTATTAGGGAAAGATGGTGCTGAGTCCGGAGCTCCAGAGGGCTGCCCTGGGGTCATACCTGTCCCAGAGCTATCAAAAGGTAGACTAGAAAAGGGCTCGGTGAGGAGCCCCATACCCCGAGAGGAGCATGTTTCGTTCTGCACACAGCTGCCCATGACACGAGCGCAGCTTCCCCCTCACCTTCCACATGCTGGCTCCTTTCCCAGGCCAGGTGATATTTCATCATAAAGGGAGCTGACATTGCCAGGTATTTCACAAGCCTGGAGATCAGAGACCCACATGATGGGCTGTCGAAGAGTCCTACAGGCAATTAGACTCTGGGGATGGGTGGCAGAGAAATGGGGGTTCCTACTCCGTTCATCTTTGTTTTCTTTTCCATAGCAAAACCGTTTGACCTTTATGTCCTGCTAATAAACTGTAGTGTGTTCTAATTAGGAAAAAGAAAGGAAAAAAACCCTAGCTACAAATGTTGGACTGGATCATGGTTCTCCAGTTATATTTGTTCATCCCCTCCTGCCAACCCCAGGTCTGGCCCCATCTGTCCTTCCTCCACTCACTGCTTTTTAAAACTCCACATGCTTACTACCTTCCAAGCATGGCTCACAACCAAGATGCTCTTGTTTTCTGCTAGCCTACGTTACCCCTTTCTGCCCAGAACCTCAGGACAAATATCAACTTGATTCTTCTGGTTGTTTCCATTGTGACTTTCAGACAAACACAATTAAATTGTATGCACTCGGCCTCTTTTTTACTTTCTCAACAAGGGCTTGGCTGTTTGGAAAACGGTCCCTTCAGTGCTTTTTGCACATTTAGATTCTGACAAATAAATAAAAACAGCATGTTTTTAAAAACTAAGCTATATAGTTTCTCTATATTTTAGTGACACATGGCTATTATGATTTTCTTCTCAATGAACTGAGCCAAAAATAAACCTTCTGATTTCAGGTCCTGACTGAGCCAGCTACTCATGAGGTCCTCCTCACTTACCTACTTCAAAGGGCTTGTCTGTGACTGGAGAGATGGCTCAGCAATTAGGAGCACTTCCTACTCTTGCAGAGGACTCTGGTTTGTTCCCCAGCATCCATTTGGTGGCTAACAGCCACCTGTAACTCCAGCTCCAGGAGATCCCATGCCTACTTCTGGCCTCCATGGGCATTGCATACTTGTGGTATACATACTTATACTTTGGCACACATAAATGCATATAAAGTTTTATTGTTTTTTTAAAGGTATGGTTGTAGTAAACCATCAGATTGGATTGAAGCAGATACTGAAAATGGGAGATGGTAATAACACATAGTGTGATTTATTTTAAGTCTTGTTTAAATATTTTATGGAAAAATAATTATGTTATATGGATAATTATAGTTTAAAGGGATCTATCCAAAAGAACAATGAGTGGAAAATGTCTATCTACAAATAACACTTAGCTTTCTTTATTTTGTAACTCTGCCAGTGGCTCACGTGGGTAATCTTATTCCATTGTTCTTTTATGCAGAAAGGGAAAATGCAAAAAAAATCAGTAAAAATTTAAAACACGAATCACTATTTTAGAATGTTTATAATATCTGTGCATTTTACATTTCTAGAGAATCCTGCAGAAAAGAAACTATTGATATTACCCCATTTTCATTTTTATTTTTTTAAGCTTCTCGGCTGCTTGTTTTCAAATTATGGAGCCTTTGAGTCTGCCTCTGCTTCATAATTTGCAGACAGTTTTCTTCTTCCAAACAAAAAAAAATTAGAGGAAAGTGGATAATTCAGATAACCCTAATTACGAGGAAGCCAGGTCCCAGAGGACTGTCGCCCGATTCATTATAAGTCACAGCTTTAGAATTTAGAAAATGGTGTTATAAATCATGATGTCATTTCTAGGTAATCACTTTCAGGCAATGTGTCCCCTGAGAGCGTGTGCCTGTCACAGCAGCTGTGTCATCTGAGGGGATGTGGGAGATGCTGGGCACATCAGAGTTGGTTGATGTGGGTTGTTTGCACCAGTCTTTGTGATGTTCACGAGAAGTAAAGAATGTTCATTAAAGTTGAAACACCAACATCCATAGAAAGCAAGAATAAAGAATTTTTCAGGCGATTGGTTGTCTAAAATACTTTCTTATGCTGAAAGAAATTCAAAAGAGTCTCAAATAAACAAGAGGCATTGCTGCACAAAGCAAGGAGTTTGGACCTGGAAAGGAAGGGGGGGGGCACGTCTTGAGATTCTGCCACCAATTAATTAGCTATTGACATATTTTATTCTTTAACTTAATACCACTCTGCTCAATGGTTCATTTTCCCCCCATCAGCAGGTATTCTCTGAGTGTCTGTTATGTGCCAGACACTTCTCTAGGTGCTGGGGATAATGTGATGAGGAGAGAATGTGCTCACAGAACTAATGGTTTAGCAGGAAAGCCAGGTATTAAACAGATAATCACAAAAATGATACAACTACAGTTATGATAAGTGCTATGAAGAGAGAGAATGCAGAGCTAAGTAGCGAAATTGAGATAATATTCCCTCCTTTACAAGACTCTGACACATAAAAAGCACTGTGAGTGGCGGAGTTGATTGTTAGACATGTTGGTGGTGTTATTACAATGTCATTCCAAACCAAAACATGATCGGGTGAGGACAGACAGTACAGACAACAGAGTGAAGGCTGTAGGAGGAGCCAGTGAAGTGGGAGTGGATTCCAGTCGGGGAGTTGTAAGTGTACCCATGAAGTGCAGAGCATCCAAAGTGTACATGGCACCATTGAGTGACTATCTCTCTGATGACCTTTGAACGCTTTGTGGTAGCGCTATGCCCCTGGATGGGTCAAGGCTCCTGGGGAAGGTTGTGTTGTGGGTGATACCTTCTAAAAACTGCTTACACCCTAAACACACCCATACATGTACTCGTGTGTGTGTGTGTGTGTGTGTGTGAATAGCTGTGACTTCTTCTGTAGGATATAGGACTTGAACCTGTAATGATGGGGAAGGAAACTTCCCAGTTCTTCATCCTGAAGTTAGAAATCAGGCTACTGTAAATCTCCAAATAGAAATTATCTGGTGTTCACCTAGAGGTGAGTGAGGCTGTGAACCCTCTAGGAATTCTCGTGTGTGTGTGTGTGTGTGTGTGTGTGTGTGTGTGTGTGTGTGCCCGTGCGCACATGCGTGTGCACGTGCACGCATTTCCTATGTGTAGCTGGCTGAAAAGAGGAAAGGGCATCCCAGATTCTCTCCTGGGTGTGGAGTGGTGACTTGATTATGACAGTGCACACCCACGTGAGCACTGTGAGGACTCCTGGGTGATGAATGGCATTTCCTGGAGTGTAGATGCTATTCTGAGAATGCTTGCCCCAGTTCCAGAAGGACTGGATATAAAAGCCCTGAAGTTTCTGTTAAGTAACACAGAATGGCAGTGTAGAATTCAATAGCATTTTCCTTACTAATAATAGTCATGGCTGCTGTTGATTCAGCTAAGTGCCTCTCGTCTAAAATCTCACGTACTTCTTAAGATAAGGCTGTGAGGTAGGTTAAGTCATGCTCAGTTGATGGATGGGGGGAAATGGAAGGTGATATGTCTGGCAGATATCACTTCATGGGGCTGGACTTGAGCTCCAGTTATAAAGTCATTCTCTACTCGGCACCGTTGTTGATATTTGTTCTCATCTTGTGGAAGCCACACAGATGCCCACTTGCCTGTCTCCAGCTGGTGTGGTGTCTGGTCCTGGTCTACACTGACTAGTATCCCTTGGGTTGGAAGAGGTGAAGTGCAGGACCTCAGACGTGGTGTACACAATGGGCAGAAGATGTCAGGAAGCACACCTTTCTTCCCATCTTCCCACTGTGCTTCCCTCTTTTTGGCTTCTTGCCTAGTAGACTCTGTCCATGGGGAAGCAATTAAAGCAACCAGCAATTCCAGGCTACTGAGCCCAGAAATAAGAGGTTGTCTCCTTCAAGTTGTTGTAACAAAAGCCCCAGGGATGCTTCTGATTAACTTGGTTTGAGTCAAATGCCCATTTCTGAAGTAATTACTTGACTAGTCCGATGATGTCATCCTTAAACCTGGAGCAAAAGGGTGGAGGAGTCAGCCTCCCCTGATCCCCATGAACTGATCCTGGAGGAGCCGAAGTTCCCTGAAGAGATACTGGGAAAGAAGAAACCTATGCCTACTGCAAAAGCGAATCCATAAATGCTTGTCAAAGAACTAAGTGAAGGAAAGAAAATTTGCTGTGTTCCAGAGAGCCTTCTTAGAGTATGAAAAAACATCTAAAAATAAGATGCCATAGAGTACTCTTGCCATGTATTTTTGTTAAGTGCCTTTAGTGATCATTGAATGACTGTGTTGAAGGAGGGTAGGCCGTTCTCCAGAGGACAACCAAATAAACACTCCTTTTCAGGGTAATAAGGATTTATAGAGGTGTCCATTGAATCATCCTGGTTGTCTGTTCCTCTGTGCCCTTCAGATACTGGGCTAATGGAAAAAGGCAGGTACGTATGAGGGAATTGCATTTTCCATGCAGGCTTCCAGCTGAGTCCCTTGTGACTGAGAGGAGCAAGCACAGACAGACACTGAGGGCTCCTGAGAGGAGAGAGCAAGTGGGATTTCTTGGACGTCTCGTGTTTTTATCTTCAAGGTTTCTGCAAATTTTGGATTCATAGTCACACATTCCCCATTTGATAATAAATGCACATTTGAAGGTAATTACCACAGAGAAGACGACAAGACAAAACTAGAAGTACTTCCTAGTGGCCTCAGTGGAATGGTAGACACTAGCTAATTGAATCTTGACCAATTTTGACAAATTAGGTTGGGTTGAGGAGAGCCCAAACCACAGATTTGTCTCATGCTCCAGCATTTCCTTTGGCCTTGGTTTCTCGCTATTTCATACACATAAATAGAAGCTTCGTAGCCATTTATGAGAAGCTTGAAATATTGGTTTGGGGGTGGGGAGTTGGCTAGCGAGACAAAGTGCTTCTGGGCAACTATGGGTGGTCATATTATTATTTTATCAGCAATGATTTAACTGGATCATGACAAGTGAATTGTCCCAAATGATGTCATCATGACTCTTACTTTTCATCTACCTCTCAAACTTAGTTTTTTTAAACTTTGATTAGTTTTATTTTTTCATCTGATGTGTCCTGTGTGTCAAAAGCTCTCTGCTTTCTCCTCCTTTCCTTTTGTCTTTCAGTTGTTGCTGGGTGTGAGTCTGTCAGTAGCTGGCTCTGTCAACCCTTGTGCTGTCTATTGTCTTCCGCTAACCCAGTTCAGGTGCCATGAGTGAGTGCATCACAGGGCTTTTGTGTAAGAGTCTGTAGTGCATGTATATTGAATGAAGTTCGGACAGACCTGGAGTGAGCCAGTCAGTCTCCTGTCTCCCGATGGGTGGGGAGGAAGACTTGCTCATTTGACAGACTTTAGGTCTGCTTTCTTCCTCTCCCTCCAGCTTCCTCTTCCTGTTTTAAGTCTTTTTAGTGTTTTTCTCTTGCCATTTAAAATTGGAAGTTGAATGTGTCCCTCAGGCATGTGAGAACAAGTCCTGAATCAGTGCCATTAGACAGTGGTGCCTTTTAATGTCTTGCTCAGTTTCTGTCCCTGAAACTGTTTGGACCACATCTCCAGTTTAAGGTCTCAACAAATCTTCTCTCAATATGTGAGCTTTCCTTCTGCAGAGAGCAAGTGGGCAGCCTTGCAGACAGCGTAGAGCGATACTCTTGTTGGTTTTGTGATGCTTGTGCCTGGTCCTTCTTGGCCAGTGTATGTACCTTTTAGGTTTCCAAAGACTTGGGCTGTGTTCCATCTGGCTTTGCCTGATCGGTCCTATAAAATGTCATTCTGAGATGAATAGCTCTGTGCATGCCTTGCACGTGTTTCCACAGGAGCCTCATTTGCATCTACACATGATCAAACTCATATTTTAAAGCATTGGCTTATGTTCTTCAGATTAACTCTTGTGATCCACTGTGGATTCATTAACTGTGGTCCAGGGAGTCCTGCCACTGTCAACTCATTGTAGGAACTCTCGAGGACAATGAATGTCATAGCTGTCTCTGTCTATAATACCTTGGGGCTGTAATTTAATATTTCTTCCACATATGCATGGCTTTGAGGCTCCTGCTTTGCATTTGCTGTTTTCTATAACTCTCCTAATTAACATATAACTTTAAAATCTTTTTACTTTAAATAAATAAAATCCATGCACTGTGGCTTTGGTTACTACTTCCATGTTATAGTGAATTGGAGTAGTTGTGTGTTAGAACCTTTGGTTAAAGGCACAAAGTTGAACCAATGGACTCTTGTGTAATCAAATAGGAAATAGGAAAAAGTAGCTGAAATGCTTTATAAAGTGATGGGAAAAACATAATTTTAAAACATTGTCCCTTGGGGGCTTCAGGGAGTTCTGAACTATCGGAATCCAGCTGTGGGACAAGGGAGGGGAACAGTGCTGGCTTTGGGTCTTTTCTTGCAAAGAATGATCTTATTAAACTAGTGTACATTCTCACTTTCAGAGGATATCAAATTCGATATTTAGAAGGTGTTATAATTGGGAGAAAAACCAAAATGACTCGAAACAAATTAGTCACTCTGAAATGAGATAGCCTGCTAATTCCTAGGAGGGGACCATTTTACCAGTGCAAAATCCCAGGCTTCTTCCTGCTGTATTCACCTGGGTCTTTGAGCAGAAAGCATCCTCATCACAGAGGCAACTTCCCAAAATACTCTGCTTCTGGTTAGGGCCTCCCAGGTGGTGGAAAGGAAGGCAAAGAGGAATGTAAGACCATATGTATTCTTGAATCGTTATTCATCAATCTAAAAGCATCACGCCACCAGCTGGGTAGAGACCTGCCTAGAAAATGGTCTGCAGAGAAAGTGATGGAATCTAGTCGCGCTGGGACCCCCCTTTCTTTTTGTCAACTGGCAGATGAAATCCAGGGTAAGGGACTGACAGAAGACCACACACCTGCCTATTGTGTGGATGCCTAGATGCACCCACCTATCCATGTGAACAGGTCTGAAAACAGAATGGCTCCCTGTACTTGACACCGTCTTAAAGTTGCTCCCTGCTGAGCTGCAGTTTTGACCTAGTTGTAATTGCCTGTGCTTGCGTGAATATCCAAAGAGCCAGCCACACAGTTTGCAGGGCAAGCATCTGATTTGAAGCTTGGAAGGCAAGCCCGGAGACAACAGTGGGCTGTGTTTATGGAATGCTGCATTCCACACACTTTGATGACGCTGAGGTGTTATGTGGAAAAACACAGACCCGAGTTGTTTGGGGTCAAAAATAATTGAAGGTTGCATTCTAAATGTGAAGAAGGGTGAAGTATGGGTTCTTAATTCATTGTTGCTCTGATACTGGCTTTTGTACTTAAACCCCCAAGTGATACATGAGAAAAGCCACGTATATATAAGAACTCCTTGAATATGTGTAAAATAAAAGGTTGAGAAGCTAAGACATTGTGCCAATTTCAACAACAACAGCTTCTTTCTTCGTGCATAAAATAATGGCATGTCTGACACACATGGAGTCCTAGAGTTCATGAATTGTGGTGATGAAGACTGAATGAAAGTCCATCTTCTTCAAACCTTTATGCCAAGATGCTTTCAATCCTCATGAATCCTTTAAAAAGTAATTTTTATAAACTTTCCTATAAAAACATCACACACCAAAATTAACCAGACCCAAAGTCTGTACATCTCAGTGAACTTGTGTATGGTTAGAATAGCCATTTGGAATGGAATCCACGTGGCTTTACATTGGATTTTACACTTTCACTATCAAACTTATTACTAGACACTGAATTCTGAAAAGTAGATAATGACATTCAGTGGCGAATCCATAAACTGATCACCACTTGGGTTGTTCACCTGACACTGCTTTCATACTGGCTTTAGGAATAATTACATATAGAATAGTTTCACTGGACCTTTCTTAGATCTGAGGGATCCAGAGCTGCACCCCAATCAAAACACTTCAGAGGAGCCATGATGTATTCAGCTAAGCTTCAGGGGACTTGCTTTGGCCACGTGAATATTTTATTGTTTCTAACTTTATTTCATACATCTAATTTTCTTCCTAAAAAGCTCTATTGCAAATCACTTCTCCTGAGTGAATTGTTTTAACTCAGTATTTGAAGACTACTTCTAACAATTCATGAGTTTTACTTGAGAATGTTCCAAGTGAAGCCACTCTTCCTGGTACAGTTCCACAGAGACACACCAATTGCTGTCAAAGGAGTGCATACTGAAATGTCTTGTCTAGAGGTTGCTTAACTTCCTGTTTTATATCCTGGTCTTAAATCAACCAGTCAAGGCAGAAAGGGAATAAGAACAGAGCCCTGTTTCCCAGGGATGAGTGTTTTTCCTCATTGGGCTTCTCAACATTGGCATTAGGTACAGTTTGAGCAATATGGGGATTGATGTGGGCCCACAGAGCAGAAGCACAGGCCCAGAAATTGAGGCAAGGTTATCATGAGCTATACACTGCTCTGATAGATGACCTAGGATGCTCCAGATGCTGCAGTGGATGAGTATAATGACGAGGAAGGACACCTTTGGCTTTTCCTGAGAGTAACTGGAGAAACTTAGCCTTAACTTTTGTAAAGGGAGAAACAGCTCAATATTATGGCTGACATGCTTGTCTGCTTAATGTGCTCACTTATTTAAAAATATTTGAAAGCCACATGGGAATCACATCTGCAGAATCATTAAAACCTGTCAAAAACTGTATCTGCATGGACAGGCCTTGATACTTGTGGGGGCAGAATGTCTTTATTGGGTGCATTTAATCAGACGGTTTTGAGTCATTGCTGTGTGTGAGAGTAAGCATAACCAGACACGAGATGAGAGGTTCTCAGTGAGTGTGTGATTGAGTGGGATTTGGTGTGTGTTTTCTTCTGGAGTCCATTAACAACAGAAAGGACTTTTAAAGACAATGAAGCCAAGTTTTGAGTTTGAAAATGAGATCAGGATCCTAGAGAAGCTTCAGGATTGTCGAAGGTGAAAGATGACTATTGAGTTGAAGGAGTTCATTATTTGTGACACTTTACAAGGCACTAGCCATGCTTATGGTTATGTATCGGTGAGAAGTGGAGCAGGAACAAAATCAACGAAGGTAGAAGGGACAGGAGAACTTGATTCCAAGCATGATGAGGTTCTTATTTGTGCAAGGAAATCTTCATTTTTCAATGTGAGCAAAGGCCAGTATGCATCTTAAGAAGATAGGGATACCATCTCTGATTTAGGATATTGAACCTCGTTTTGAACCCAAATAAAACTGTTAATTCTGTTTTTAAAAGGAAAGTAAAAATCACCTAATAAACTGGCAGCCCATTTTTAGAGACTATTAAAACTGGAATCAAAGTAGCATGTCAGAGCATCCTCTGATTTAATCCTGAGCTAAATTAGTTTTCTATTTGATTCATGTCTCTGGCTGTGAGATGCTAATTATGGAACCTTCTTATATATTTATTAAAGTGGGATCTAACTGAACAATTTATTTGGATTTGGCTTTAAAAAATAACTATTCATACTTGAAAGACTTGAAATGTATTTCCTCAGAAATATTCTATAAATCAAGTACTTTTAAGCAAATGGACTTCCAGTAATGTAAATAGAAATTAGTGAGTCTTGATTCAAATTGCTTCATTTCCTTTATTCTGATAAATAGAGGAATTGTATAGCCTTTGAATCCAGGGCTGATAATAAAACTACCTCGCCTATTATTTATGAGTCATGTTCTATTCCCTAGAGTACCTTTCTTAATGAGCAAACATCAGCTGTATACCTGAAAGAATAATGCTTCTTATGGAAATAATTACTGATTGATAATTACTGGCTTTTCTGCAATGGAAAGATGTACTCTGTCCTCTTTCTTCCTCTTGTGCTTTACCCAAGTCAAGCTGGAAAATTTAGCTGGTGAGAGTATCAAGTATTTAATTGTATAATCAATTGCTTGAAATAGTAGTCTAATTAAATTCAAGCAATGTGCATATCAAGTGCACAGTACATGCTGTGGGGGTGTTAGTAAGATGCAATTCATGAAATGACAATGTAGTCGGATTCCTATTAAATGTCAAAGGAACACTTGAAATGGTGCCTATTGCAGACTGTTGGGATAGCAGGGAATTACGTATTTTGAGGTCAGCAAAAGACTTGTGATGGACATAGGCCACATGTGGACCTCCTCTTAGGGATAGTCTATTTAGGCAATTGAGGGAATGAAGGTGAATAGAAAGCTTGGTAGATACTGGTACCAGGCCTGGCGTGGGCAATAGCAAGGGAATGAAGTGATAAAAGCCTTGAGCAGTCTTGTGTCTACCAAGCCTGTGGCCTGCACTCTTCCAAACTACCTGTGTCTAGAAGATTAGGGAAAGGTTGAAGAACAGATTCAGATGGACCAACGGAACCTAAGGAGGGGTGATAGCAAAACTCAGTGTGTGATCCTGGGGTAGAGTTTGGCTTGGAGGAAAAAAGGCAATGAAAGAAATTACTGTGACTATTAATGAAATTATGATATTCTAATAGTGTATTGGTGTTACATTTTCTGATTTTCATAAATGTATTATTAATATGTATTAGTTCCGTAGGGCATCTATGACAAAATACACACACTAGTGGCTTTAACACGACAGAAATACATTGTCTCATAGCACTGGGGCCTCAAAGTCTGGAACTGAGGTGTTGGTGGGGGCCTTGTAGAGGGGAGCCTTTCCTTGCTTGCCTCCTCCTAGCTTCTGGTGGCCGCTGGCAACCCTTGCTATTCCTCAGTCCATGGCTGTGACATTTCAGCCCCCTCCCTATCACCTGTGTGGCTCTCCCCATGTGTTATTGCATGGCCTTATAAGGACATTGTTCAGTGAATTCAGCTTCCTCCCACAATCCACTACAACAGTATCTTCCTCATTACATCTATAGAAATCTTATTTCTAAATAAAGTAAAATTCTCAAGTTCCAGGTAACCTGAGATTTTGTGTGTGTGTGTGTGTGTGTATGTGTGTGTGTGTGTGTGTGTGTGTGTGTTTGTTTTCTGTAGGGAGACACTATTCAGTTGCCTGCAACTTACTCTCTTTAGTACTGGAGTAAGAGCTCATGATGCCTGCAGCTTACTCTCTTTAGTACTGGAATGATGGTGAGATTATTGTGGAGCTGTGGAGAAGGAGATAGACATACCATGTGTGAATAATGTTAAAATAATGGGTTATATCTGCCTCTGTCTGTCTGTCTGTCTGTCTAACTATGTAGCTTAAGCAGATTTGAGTTAGGATTTTGGTTTCTGGAGCTGAAAATATCTGACCTCAGTCACTACACTATAGTACAGGCCTGTGTGATATTAAGCAGGCTAAAACCCTGGGGAATGTCAACATACTTCATTTCTTTGAAACAAACAAAAATCCATTCTGACATTTCCATATTTTATCCATAATTATAAAAGTACATTAAAAATTTTCCCTAGTCAAATTCCAGGGCAGTTTTCACATTAAGTATTTGGCATTCTGCCCAAGATTTTGATACATGATGCCTGACCTAATTGTCCCTTTCCGTGTCCCAGATTAAACATCATTTCTTAGAGATAAGTAAGATTTTTTCCCTCCTGATTTTTTTTGTGCTTGAGAGACGTCACTCTAAGCACAATAACAGATATTTCTCTTGTACAATTCTAGGGTTTTTTTCTAACTTTATACACTAACACTATTATATGTAAACAATATATTCTGCAGATAGGCCTGGGGCAAGTTATTGACATTGGCTTTGCTTTTTAGTTGGTGCTTGTAGACTGCAAAGTGTAATTTTGCATTTCCTAAAAAACATAAAACACAGTTGTGTGCAAAGTGTGAAATGGTGCAGCCCTTTGAAAAGAGGTATCCTGGCTCAGGGCAAGCCATTAGATGGGAATGAAATAGCAGTCTCCACAAGCAGATGGTGCTGGCTCCTCCCAGTCCTGCAGAGGGCCAAGGGGACTTGTTTGTGCACAGAGCTTGGGTCTCATGGCAAGAGAACTGGCTTGTAAAGTTATTCCCACGGGGCTCATTTTCCTCAGCCCAGCGTCACCCTGGACAATCAGAACAGCCACGTGGTCCCTTCATTTCTGTAAGATGCAGGAACACTGTTACAAAGAAAGACTTTTGTGGAACGGTACCACACGATGCAAGAATGTTGTCATGATATATAAAACTGTGTGTTATGAAGTAGGTCATAGCGGGAGATCGAGGTCCATTTTGTAATGTCAATGCATCTGTTAAGAATATATCAAGGAAGCAGTTATTGGAGAAAAAGGCTGAATCTCCGGAGTAGTGGGGATACCTGCTGGACTTCTCCAGGAAGGACAGAAATATGTTCAAGGAAGTATGCATGTGAGAGATTGAAGAAAATAAGATTGAGAAAATCTGGGAGCAGGAAGCAGAGGCTGGGGCCAGCAAAGTGGGGACCTCTGGAACTTACTCTAGTGCTGGGACCCAAGTAGCAGGTGCTCATGGATCTGCACTCAAAGGCTCCCAGGGATGGTCACCCCGCAACCATGGACCTGTGTATGCCACAACCATCTGGCATTCTACATCCTGCTCTCAACTGCATTTCCATGCAGGTTCTGTCACTTGAGTTTCTCCAGAAGTTTTCCACCTACCTCGGGCTCATTGGCATCCTGCTAGCTACTTTCTTTTACTCTTACAGCTTCCCTTCTTGTGCCCCACTCTCACGGTAATGTCTCATTCAGATCTGTAAAGAGACAGACTTCTGGTTCTGTTTATTATTGTAGCCACGGATGTGATCTTTGCACCTGTCCATCCCAGCTCCAGAGGACAGCAACCAGCAGGAGAGAGGGTTTGGTGGGATAGACTATAGTCACCTAAGGCAGCTTCCTCTGCATTAGCTGTAGACAAAGAACTCCCAACTTAATGGGTCTAGACAGGTAACTGGTGCTAAGCACTACCCTTCAACTCTCAGTGTTGAGGTCGCTGCCCCTCTCTTAAGATGTGTGCCATAAGATGAATGTAGAGAGAAGACTTAGCTTTGATGCAGGAGTTGTAGCCTGAGAGAACGTAGATTCAGTGGCCTGGAGTTGTCAGGAGCTGGACAGGCTTCCTGTGAGTAGAGCCATCCCAGGGTAAAGCTGTTGTGCCAAGCTTTAAATATTTAATTTAAATAGATTGGAATCCAATAACAGCTGCAACTGGAAAAACCCGAGGAAATGCCCATAAATGGCTCACTTTCCTAAGCCAATTCATAATAGATCTATTTAGGAACTTGCGTTCCTGTGAACAATAGCAGTAATTCTTGGGCCCTTACTATAAGTCAGGCACAAAGCCAAGAACTTTGACATGTCACCCTATTGCATCCACACAGCAATCTTCTGAGGACAGCTCTGCTCATTATCTCTATTATACAGTGGAAGAAGTTGGGCTTTGGGGATGCTAAGTGACTTTCTAGGACTCTCAGAGGTGGGGATCCAGATGTGAGTTTGAACAATGGGTCTCTCTGCCTGGGGACCCTAGGTCTCTCTCTGCTGATGCTGCACTTCCTCCAATCCAAGCAACTTTTATTTGGCCATGACTATTTGCTGGGCAGCCTTGTGGTTCTCCACAGTGTTTTAAGAGGAGCATTTACATGGCATTGTTCAGAACTTGTGGGAGAATATCTGAGAAGAGAGTGAGTGAGATACCTTAGGGGCAGACAGCAGAGCCTGGGCTGTGTGCTAGTGGCTTGTGGAATAGCCACCTCCTAAGAATCTTAACTGTGCTTTCTGGAGGCACTAAAGATTACCAGGCATCAACTCAGCTGGAGGAAAGAGGTGATGAGTACACTCAGTGTGTTCCTTCACCATTCTAGACCATGTCCTCTGTTAGAGGCAGATTGACAATCCAACTTCATAAGCAGCATAATGGACACTTATCAAGAAAGAAGACATGTGTTAACACATGTGTTTCTCAGTCACAGGTCACTTTGGCATGTGCCAGGCAAACCTGGTGTGTGTGTGTGTGTGTGTGTGTGTGTGTGTGTGTGTGTGTGTGTGTGTTGTTTACATATGTGGATGCTCATGTATGCATGTGTGTGGAAGCCTGAGGTTGACATCATGCATCTTTCGTTGATTGCTTCCCACTTTATATACTGAGGTAAGGTCTTGTGCTAAACCTGGAACTCATCTTTTAGCCTAGGAGGCTAGCATGCTTGCTCTAGGGATTCCCTGGCTCTTCCTCCTGATCCTAGGGATTACAGGCAGATCACAGTGCCTTGCCCACCCAGCTGGAGTCCCAGGGATCCAAACTCCTGTCCTCCTGCCTTCTCCCTAGTTCCAAGGTTCTGTGCTCTTTTGTTGCATAGTTTTCACTGGTGAGGACTTGTTAGAGGACTCTCTCCAGTCAAAGAACAGAGCCCACACTGTAAGCTCCCGGTGGACACCATCAAACCTTTGAGCCACAAACAGCAGGACAGGTGTGGCCAGTTAGACTTTGGGGTGGGGCTTGTTTCTTTTCTTTCTGTTGTTTTCTTCCATACTTCATAGCCATTTGTTGGAAGGGATCAAGGTTTAGTGAAGTTTTGTAGCCTGCTTCAGGGACCCACGGGTTGGAGGATGCTGCTTTGAAACTGTGTGTGCAGCTCCAGCAGTTTACATGGAGGTGGAAGAAATGACTCCACCTGGTTCTTCTGTTCCTTCTGCTCCAGCTCCAGAGGGCTTGCTGCCAGAGTTCTGGGACCCTGAAATGGAATAAGGTAGATGGGAAAAAGCAGTTCTCACAACAAATCTTACTTGAATAGACATTGAATTGTGTTGACGTCATTATTAAATTTTTCTTTTTTTACTATACATAAAGTTACAATGGTTTTAAAGCTTTTACAATTCAATTTGCAAGATGTCTTTTCCTCTTCAACCTGAAACAAGAAGAAATTGAAATGACATCTATCCGTTGACTCTCTGAAAAAAACAAAAACAAAACAAAACAAAAACAATGGTTGATATTTCCCTGGTGCCAGAGCCAGCTTATTTAGCTAGTAGTCAATCCCCAGGGCTACAGTGACATCATCAATGGCCCTGATGCACAAACAAAAACATCCTTCACTTATTTCTAAAAAAACCCAAAAAAACCCCTAATTATTATACTTTCATACTAATATTAAAATCAGCCACCAAGGGGTGTGTGTGTGTGTGTGTGTGTTGTGTGCTTCTGTGCTTGCAACTGAGAATATCTTAATACATTAATAAATCCTTTGTGCCTGAAGCAGGAAAAACGTTAAAGATAAAGCAAGTAAGAAGCCTTGTTGCTTTTGTTTGGTAGCGATGATAATGTATGTTATGACCGCATCACATAGTTTTATCTTCTTATGTTATACCAGCAGTGTCTCCCCTGGAAAATTTTCTGACAGTTCAACATTCAAATAGACCATGGTCTTCACATATCTGATATGAATGATTGCGTACAATTGAGGTTCAGCTGAATTCCCTTCATCTTTCCCAACAAATAGTCATAAAGGTTAGAAGAAAGAAAAATAAAAGAATCAAGGAAAAATTGTCTCCTTTCTCATGGCCCGTTATTGTTACTTATTTTCACTATAAAATTGTATTTTCATTACAAAATTGCAGTGTTTTACTCTGCAAGAAATAGGACATTGAGCTTCCAGAGAGTGAGACAGTGAATAAAATTCTCTCTCTCTGTCTCTCAGTCCTCTCCTCTCTTTCCCTCTCTCTCTCTCTGTATGTGTGATTTTTGAATCAAGTCCTTCTGTACACGAGGCATGCACTATACTGTTGTATTACTCTTTTGGCCATGTGTGTTTCTAATTTTCGGGAGCAGAACACAACTCACTCATTCCTGTGTTCTAGCTTTAGATAAGAAGAATCCTTTCATGTGGAATGGACTGAACGAAATGTGATAGCTAACCATGCTTAAGGAGAGTGGCACCTCCCATGTCATTATGCCAGTCCACTGCACTCTGCTTGGTAGTCTGTGGTCCTTACTGAGACCAAGCTAGAGCCATCTACATAGGTCACTCACAGATACTTATAGACTCCACTTGACCATCTACAGACTTTTGAGAAATCTCAGTTGAAACTATTGCTGGACTTCAATGCTGGTGATAGAATCCATGCAGAGGCTGTTCCTTTTCTCGGAAGCCTTACTCATTTCCTCTTTATTCTTATTCACTAGAGTTCTTGTCTCCTGCATAATGACTACTTTCCTTGTATTTATCCTATAATTCCCCTTTTCTGTCCCTCCATAAATGTAGGAGTATATTGGCCATTGTTCTTTTTTTACACTATCATTGGGCCATCTCCGTTACTCATGTGGTGTCAAATACAATATGTGTACACCTGTAACAGGCAGCATCACCTAAGTTCTAGGTTTAGTGTGGTTGACTACCTTTTACACATAACAATTCGAAGTTTCTAGAGACACTTAAATTCCATACACCTACAGGGGTGATGGGAGTGCAAGTCGGTACTACCATTGTGTAAACCATCATGAAAGCCTTTTCAAAAGCTGAAAATAGAATGACCATGTGATCCAGTAGTCCCAATATTGGGTAATATAGCCAAGGAAAGTATTATATAATACATCATTCACATGCCTGTATTTGTCTTGGTAGAGCCAAGATAGAGAATCCACCAAAATGTTTACTAACAGATGAGTAGATTTAAAAAAAAATATGGTACATAATACATGATGTGTATTCCAACCATAAAAAGATGAAATTATGCCATTTACAAAACAGGGATGGAAGTGGAGGATGTTAGGCTGAGTGAAATAAGCCACACACAGAAAGATAAATACCACATGCTCTCACCCACTTGTAGGATCCTACAAAGATGATAAAATTACAATACTATCCCCTGTAAATACATACAAATACAATATGTCAAAAATAAGTATGTGTGCATATAATACAAGAAAAGCAAACGAAAATGTCTCAATTCATTTCACATGGAACTCAGAAACATTTGTATAGCCATGGGCGGAGTAAGCTAGTGTAAACATGGAATGTCTGCAGCTGAATGGAAACTAACTCATTACATTTTCTTAACATTCATAACACAAGGCCATTAAATGAATTTTAATATTGAAAGTGTATAAACCACATAACTGTATTTATTTTAATAAATAAGTGACCTTTGGTGAAAGATAGTTTCACAGATCAAATACACATCTTATCAGCTTCTCCTCACCTTCCTCCCTGGAACAATAATCCAGCATGTGAGCTCCTGTCTACATTGCTCATCTCTGTGAAGACAGAATGACTCTTCTGTCTGTCGTTTACCACCTAGTTGGCCCAAATTACTGTCATCCCTCCTAATATTTCTAGAGTTGTGTAATAATATAACCTGACACTTTTTGCTTTATGTTTGATTTTCTGCCCCCCACCCCGCCATTCTGACTCAAGAACATCAGTTTCCCGAGGACCCATCGAGTCCTTGGGAATCAGACCATTTCTTTTGGAGACAACTATGCAGTTGACTATTCTTACTGTTGTTTCCATCTCTGTGATTTCAGCAGGATCTGTTTTTTCTTGGCTCTAGTCACACTGTCTGTATGAAATAGCATGAAGTAAGCTCCCAGAATATTTTCATTACATTTGTATCTTAAGCCTTGAATATCCAGCCCGTCTGTAGTCAGGAAAAGTGATAAAGACAGTGGACTGCTGTAACTGGATGAACATCAGACAGGCTGTTTCTGGTGGGAGTAACCTCAGTATTCAGCTCGTGAGCAGGGTGTTGTGAAAGCAGGAGAACTTTCCTATCCACTCCCTTAGCTGTAGGGTCCCAGATGCTCTCAGATAAGGCTACCTTACCTTTGAAACATTCTCTGTATTTAAAAATGTTTTATTTTACAGGCCATGATGGTTCTTTAATAGCAAAGGAGAAGGAAACTTCAGAGAGGCAGTAACACAACTGGTTTGCCCACTTGAAGCATGGCTTTGCTGTTCTTATTGCAGGGTTTGGGGGATGTAGATCTCCTGTGGAATGACGCTTAGTGCTGGAAACACTTGTTGAGATGCTTGGGATTGAAATCGGGGCCGCACTTATGCTAAGCAAGTGCCCTCCCTCTGAGCTGTGCCCCAGCCTTATATTTTCACGCCCATCATTTTATTGGATGTTTTATTTTGCTTCAAGTTGGTTTTTTTTTATGTATTGCTATTACTATTTTCTTAATTGTTGAGTCCTATTAGTTATCCACCGCTAGCTTGAAAAGCAATAAATGTATAGAAATAGAAACAATAATAGTAATGCAAATTAGTGATTACCACATGTGAGGATCCATGTTAAGTGCTGTATTTGTGGTTGAGTGTGTGAATTGACTTGATGAAGCAGAAGCCCCTCTGAAGGGTCATGAGCTAATATACAATGGTCCATTTTTGTTTGATTAAAATTCATAGAGCACTCCTATGGGGTAAATAGTATTGGTTATTACAATGGCCTGATAGAAATGTTTGGTTCAGAGTCCAAGAACTTAACTTAACTTTGTACAGAAAAGATGCTGTATAAATATGTCTGAGACACTATTTAGAAGCTGGATTCTTGATTCTACTGGTGGTTTTTATACAGTGGGAGGCAGTGGAAACAGAATTAAGGTAAGACATTCTTCAGATTTTGGGGGGAGAGGGTTAAGTCAGATAGTAGTTTATATGAAAGAGTAGTCTTCAGACAAACAATATATTTTTCATCCTTCCTAAACCTCAGAGATCTTTGGCTTTAGGAACTCTTATGAATTTTTCCATGCTTAAGAATTCAAGAAAGAGATTTCCTATTGATGTATTATATCAATTAAAGCCCTGACAATATCTCTTTTATGCAAAAAGGCAACTAACAATGTCCTGGTGATCTTCTAATTGTCGTGACAGTGAATAAGCTGGCTTATACAGGCTTCCCCAAATTGTCGTTTGCACAGTTATTGTATTATAAGAATAGTGTGGCTTTTAAAACCCTGCTACAGACAGTTTGACTTTGCTTGGCTGGGATTCAGGACAATAATGCCTTTTACTAGACAGTCCTAAAGCCCTGGCATAAAGGTAGAGAATTAAATCAAGCTACAGCTGTAGTACTGATTGTTTCTATGCAGTAGGGAGCCAGTGGAAAGCCTGGTAATGTGTTAGAACAACTAGCCCATTACTGAAGTGCTCAGAGGAGCCTGGAAAAAGTATTTTGCAATAGTAATTATATAATCAGTAGAACTAACAGAAACTCATAACAGTGAGCCTGGTGTCATTCCATCAAGTCCAAATGAGAGAGTAAAGATCCATGGAGACCCAGTGGATGTTAGACAGTATGATCTGACCTCAGTTACTTCACCTCACATAATGTTCTCATTACAAGCACACTGGCTTGAGATGGCCATGGCAGGCAGTTCTCATGGCTAAGTGTATTGATGGTTTATGAGGCTAATGAAGAGAAGAGTGTATTTCTCAGTGCCATCAGAGGTAATGAGCTCTTGGTATGTTCTTCTATTCTAGATAGGGTACATTCTTTTATAACTTCTCTGAGGAGCACCAGTGTCACGCTAAGACAATGCTGTGCTTAGTACATGGCTTGTGGGATGAAGGACTGCAGCCAATGTCTTCACATAATCATAAATGTTAGAATTCAAAGATTCTGTTTCTTTAGAACTGATCATTAATTGCTTCTCAAACTTTCGGCTAAGATCAAGTGTAGAACTGATTATTAATGGTTTTGAGAATCTAGTAGAGAGAGTGCCAAGAACATCATATGAGTTAGGGCTCTGGTTGGATATGATTGACCAAAAGCCTAATCAATGGTGGATTCTACATAGTGGTTGTTTCTGTTTGGATAAAATAAACAAATGCAGAGGAACTAAGTAGTTCAGGACTCTGGAATTGCTTGGCTCAGTGTTTGCCCCAATCATCTCTAAAGAGACAGGTGTTCCAAAAACAGACTGATGCATTTATGCTGTTAGGAACTCAAGCTGTTTTTCTGCTATCAGTTTTTTAGTAGAATTCTATCTCATGGACCATCATGGCTACCAGAGCTCCCTTATTGCATCGTATCTACATTCCAGTGGGTTGGAAGGAGGAAGTGATAAAAAAGACAATAATTTCTTCCCCATGAGGAAACTTCTTGGATGTTACATGTCTTTTCATCAGAAATTTGGTCATAATTGTAGCAGAGGCCACACATACAATATGGACTTTCAGCTGGATGGCAGTCAGTGATCGTCACAATAAATTCCGTTCTCAGGACCATGGAAGAAGAGAAAGATTGGTAGAAGAGGAGGAGACTGTCACAACCCCTGGGTCCTACAGACTCATATTGAAATCAGAGCTGCAAGGACTTTGGTAAAAGGTAGCATCCCATCCACCGGTGAAATAATCACAATGTTGGCCATTTCATTATTGAAAGGAATTCTTTGGTGGTTGATTGAAATCAGACATTAAAACATTGATTCCCTCTGAGCAGCCTGATGTTTCTTATTCAGGCAAGCAGGAACGAAACGGAAATGATTAAATGCCAGCTCCCTGACTTTTATAGCAGCTCATTCAACTGCTTACCCACAAAGCACTTCCCCAGGAAGCTACAGCCAAGAATTCGTTTGGCCAGGCTTGTCCATTTTTCATTCATTTCAATGACCATCTCCAGGAAAAAAAAAAAAAAAAAAAAACAAACAAACTCTGAAAAGAGAAATCTCACTGAAGAACTCAGGGAATACGAACAAAATTTTCCTCTAAGAGGAAACAAATGTAGAGAAGTGGCCTACAGCTATGTATGGCTGACTGGGAATTTGGGGGGTTTGCTTCCTCTCTGTGTGTATCTGTGTTTGTGCCTTTGAGCTCATACAAACATATGGATATGCATTCAAGGTCAAGATGATCATTTCAGAGTCAAGGACTCTGTTTTCTTGTTTTACTGATCTTGGATGGAAACAGCAGGGAATTCTTTTAAAATAGCTTTCCCAGACACAGGAAGGCGGTCAGCATCCAATAAACAGTGCCGCCGCCCCTATTTGGGGTGTCAAGGAGTGTTTCATGTGCATGGGAAGATTTCAGTCTGATGGCTGCAAACAAGCATCCTAAGAACTTCAGACATAAGCTGGTGACCATTTGCAAAGCCCCAGGGTTCTCTAGTCACTTTGGTCCAGTGTTTCCTCCCTGCGGGCATCCTTTATCACTTCAACAGGTTCCACTAGGGCATCCCTGAGCCCACTAGAGGTGGGAGAATGGGAAAGGTGAGAACCTGCTTGGGCTCTGGAATGGCTTTACTGACTGTCCCCCATAACCATCTCTAGAAAGACATGGCTGCTCCAAAGACAGGTTTAGATCCTTCACAGAAGGACTTGGGCAAGTTACAATCCTTATCTTCAGCTTCGCTTATTAGATAGAATTTGGAACCAAGGGGGAAATTCTCATTCTCTACCTAGCCCTGTGTGTGATACATTTTACATTTTCGGTAATTTTGGATACCTCAGTTTGTTTGCCCCTTATTTATAGTGTCTTCTCAACTCATTGTTTGCTTTGATTCTATGCTTGTTAGAGAGCTTTGTGTGTTTACCTGACTTACCGTAGATAATGTAGTGTCTAGAGAAAGAGCCCAGGCAGGATTAGTTCCAGTCACTGTGTTCTGAGCTTCCCTATCTAATCAGAAGAGTCTGGTAGATGGTTTTCTAGACATCAACATAGCCTGACAAATTGTTTGTAAAAATAATACAACAACATATGTACTTTTCTTTTTACCTCATTATGCTTTATGTTTTCAGCAGTAAAATGGGGGATTATGAAACTATGACTTATGGTATGGAGAAAAAATAAACAAACAATTAAAGGTAGCGGGTAATTTGTCACTTGTGTTTTGTTTAGTGCCTACCAGAAAAAAATCTGGAATTACCCACTCAATTTTTTTTTGTGTGTGTGCCTAAAACACGTCCTCCATTATAAAGGATGACTTAGATCTCTTCACTAGCTGGATCTGAAAAGAAGAAAAACAGTAAATGAACTGCTGAAGATGGTAGATGCTTTTAAACACATCAAGTAATCATTTCAAATACTTTTGTCTTCTGGGCCACTTGTTTCTTTGGTAGGTATAGACAGTGAGAGGAAAACCGTTTGAGCCAATGTTGAAATCATTCAAAATCTCACAGGATACAAATGGCCAACATCTTCTAAATTGTCTCCTCATAGGCTTCAGGAAATGCTGTCCTCAGTTGAAAATGGCATTGTAGCTAACATGTTTGACCATTTAGTATGTAAATTGATGACATGAAATGATTTGCTCAACTCACAGAATAGTTGAGACACTACCCCATTGTTTTTTTCACCCGGGTTTGTTAAGTATATAGAATTGGATTAGAGAACCAGGTGGTGGTGGTGCATGCCTTTAATCCCAGCACTCTGGAGGCAGAGGCAGGTGGATATCAGTGAGTTTGAGGCCAGCCTGCCTACAAAGCGAGTTCCAGGACAGCCAGCAATGTTACACAGAGAAATCCTGTCTCGAAAAACAAAAACAAACAAACAAACAAATTGGATTAGCTATTTTAAGGGCTATATAAATGGAGACAAGTTCTTACTTGAGTTTTGGAATGTAGTTAAGTTAGTTAAAAAGGCATGACTGTTGAACACCTATCAAAACAGCTGTATACATTCATCTCTTTCTTCATTTGCATATTATCCTCTGAGCATCCACTTAACACATTCTAAGTGTTGGGTGAACACTGGGAAACTGGAAGTTAAGTCTGTGTGCTTACAGAATGAATGAAGCACAAGGATGAGAAGGCCAATGAGGGACAGAATGAAGAGATGACAGACAAGTTGTTGCAGACAGAAGGAAACCCTGTGAGAAAAGAAAATGCTCAGTGCTGTAGAAGGCAAATGAGAAGAGAGGCGAGTTTTGTCAGACAATGGAAATGAGAGAAAAATGAAGAGGAGGCGAGAATATTACTTTTCTTATCACCATGACAAAGGACTTGACAAGAAGCAACTCAAGGGATGCAGGACTGGCTTGGGGTTCATGGATGGTGTAGGAGGTCGTGCTCAGGTGGCGTCTGATGTCAGGATGTGTGGCAGGTGTTCGCTCACATCTCAGAACATAGGAAGCAGAGAGATAACGAATGCTGGCATTCATCTGGCTTTTCCTTTTCTCCTCTTTTTGTCTTTAGTTTAGAGCCCCAGCCCATAGGATGCTGCCACCCACTTTCAAGGGAGTGCAATTCTTTCTGGGCATGCTTGATACAATGTGTCTCTTAGGTAATTCCAAATCCATTTGATTTGACAATGAAAGCTAACAGATAGATGAGACAGAGTCAGAGATACACAGGTAGGTAGGTAGGTAGGTAGGTAGATAGGTGATTGATAGATAGATGATTGATAGACAGACAGACAGATGGATGGGTGGGTAGATAGATAGGTAGGTAGATATAGATAGATAGATAGATAGATAGATAGATAGATAGATAGATAGATGGATAGATGATAGGTAGATGGATGGATGGATGGATGGATGGATGGATGAATGGATGGATGGATGGATAGATAGATGTTGTGGTATGTGTGTTATGTATCTCCCCACAGTTTGCATACATTTTTAAGTAAGTTACCGTCATCAGCTAATGCTTACTGAACTGTCAGCAAATATTTATGGAAAGCCTGCTGTGCTTAAGAACACTTATGAAGCTCAGAGCTCTGAATTATGAGTGGTAAGGATTTTTAAAAGATTGGATTCTATGCTTTAAGGGAAATATTTCAAAGGAATTACAAATTAATTTGAAAAACTCCAGGGCCTTCTTAGAAAAGCAGTGTGCATTCCAGATCCAGCATGTAAAGCCAGAAGATTAAACCACATGGGTAATCATTTTCTTTCTCATTACTCAATGAATATGAATTGGGAAATGGACAGAGACTCCTGTCAGGGTCCTACCAGAAATCACAGTGGAGCAAAAGGACCATCCTGTAGCAGTGCATAAGGAGGTATATTGACTGTATGGCTTCCTGAGGGTTTTGTGTTTTCTGATGAAGCTGATTATCTTTCTCATATGGAGAGAGGTACCCCCACTATTCTTGAACCCCTTTCAGAAACTTAGGAACAATCACAGAAAAGGATAAATGACAACAGACTCGCTCTTGAGGTAGTAATTCTTTCAATAATGAAGATAGGGAACCATCAATATATTATTTTGAAACAATTGGAAGCAAATTCAGAGTACTAGTTAATTTTCTAATAGCTGTGACAAAAGGTTATGATCTGAGGGTACCATCTACCTTGGTGGTGAAAAAATGGCATGGGGAGCTTGAGCTGGCTGTATTGTGTCTACAGCCAAAAAACAGAGTGGTGGGTGCTGCTACTCAGCTAACTCTCTCCTTTCTCCCTCTTCATCAGCCTGGGGTGCTAGTCCTTAGAGTACTGTCACCCCATTCTCAGTGAGTCAGCTCCCCTTAGCTAATCCTATTGGGACATACCCTTAGAAATACACTCAGAGGTGTGTCTCCTAGGTGATTCTAAATCCAGTGAAGTTGACAATGAGTATTAATTAACCAAAGACAGTGACCACAGAGGATGCTGAACCCTTAAAATGTTTTTTGTGTGGATGGCTACTTTGTGTGGGAGAAAGCACAGACTCTCCAGCACCCAAAATGACTGGATGAGTGCCTTACCATCTTGTAGCCTGCATTCATTCGTTCATCTTTAGCGTCATCACAATAATGAAGATGGCTAGCATGGATTCAGCATCTGCTTGTTACTCAGTGTCCATCAGAGCCATGCTGACTTGGAAGGTTTTAATCGCTACTTTGCAGCCGCAAAGCAGGCTAGGAGTGAGTAGGCAGGATTCCCTGTCACACAGAGTAAGGAGCAGCTCTGGTCTCATAGCCCAGGCCTCTTGGCCTCTGAGCCCCTCTAGCTTTTTCAAAAGGTCAGCAGCACTTACTTCCAAATGCTGCTAAGCCGGCTGACAGAAGCACAAAGGTGAGTCACTGTCTCTGCTTTTGTTTTCCACCTCCATCCAAGGACCGAGGTCCAGCTTGTGCTCCTGGACAACAAAGGAATAGTTCAATAAGACAAGATTTAATTTATTTCAATCAAATTTCAAAACAGGCAGCATCTTCCGCTCTTACCTCATGCACATGCACAGAAATAGAAATGTGTAATTTGTTTGCCAGATAGAGAAAACAAATGCAGAATCTCCGAGTAAATGAAACATGTCAGTGTAGGACACAGGTGCAGCTGACCTAGAGATAACTCAGTAGAATTGGTGTAGGCGTTCAGAAGGCTGATGTCTATTCGAATCAACCATGCAAGGGAAGTTACACTCCAGTGTGATAAATTCCACGGTAAGCCTGGAAGCTGCAGCTCAGTAACAGGTAAACCTTAGCTTGTGAAGAAATACATACAGGTGATCTCCTGATGCTGGAGACGTAGCTCAGCAGTTAAGAGCACCTCCTGTTCTTATAGAGGACCGGAGCTTGGCTCCTAGCACTCATGTTGGGTGGCTCTCTTCCACGTGTCACTTTGAATCTAGGGGATTGGACACCCTCTTCTGGCTTCCATAGACACTAGAATTCACATGCACAAACCTCTACACAGACAGACAGGCAGGCAGACAGATAGACAGGCAGGCAGAGAGGCAAACAGAAAGGCACACACCACTCCCACACAACACACACACACACACACACACACACACACACACACACACACACACACTTTTAAAAGATCTCCTAGATTTTAATCCACATTAAATTTTGTCTCCCTCATGGACCCACCGAGTGATATGCCAATGGGAAAGGTGTGTCACTGACATGCTAAGTGTATCACTGACATGGCTGATCCCAAACAACCTCTTTGGGCATTTAATAATACTGTGGTGACTTTTCACCTGCATATGCAAAGAATTTTCTCACCCAGAACTGTCAAACCAAGGAAATTATTAGACTAGACATCCCCAAGCACCTAAATCATATCACATCAGTGAGGGTTACTTTCTAATAATGACTTGAGTTTCTTTAATACGTTTTTATTTCAATTGAAAGTCATTTAAATCATCCCACTTTTGACATTCCCAGTCTTGATGTTAATGTGACTTGTTGGAGGCCTGCCTGGGTTTAGATTTATACAGAATGCAAATAAGAAACCCCTTGCTGATGTTGGTAGAGAGAGATATGAATCACATCAGCCCAGAGGCCTTCTTAGATGGTGGAGAAAGACAGTTTATTCCTCAATTACCAAATGTGGAGTTGACACATTCTAAAACCAGTTCCACAGGTTAATGCAGTATTTGTGTGTGTGTGGGGGGTGTCTTTGTCATATTGTGTCTGTTTTTCATTTGATCTGCACTATATATCACAAGATTATCTAATAATCCAAATATGTGCACATGCACATTTTAAGCAAGTCAGTATTGATATTTTATGCAATTCCAGAGTGATATTTCTAATCCTAAGTTCACTCTGATAGCCACCCCCTTTTTTAATATTAGTATAGGGATGATATCACCCAAGGATTGCTCAGATATTTACATTACATTTACCTTTTATTCTCAGCAACATGTAATACAGTCCTTTTAGCTAAATATCGACAAGTATCATGACAGTTCAGAAAACTGATACTCCTAAACATAACTTACAAACCTATTTCCTTAGTGTCATGAGTTGACCTGATCTCAGTCTTAGCACAGGCACAAGCTGAGCTGAAACTCAACCCAGCTGACGTGGCTTCTTTAGCGTAGAAGTTATGAGTGGGTCTTTTCTTTAACAAGATAAATAAGATGCAGTGTTGATTGAGTCGATGGGACTGTTAGCTGGAGGCAGCACTCTACTACATGACCATGGCTGTAAGATTGCCTGAGAATCAATAACTCTAGGTCCTTTTTGGAAATTATACTGGGGATGTGCTGCAGCAAGCTGAGAAAGTCAAAAAAGAAGGTTGAAGTAGAGAGGGACTTATCTGTAACTAGGTGTCTCCAGAGAGAAGGAAATAGAAGTCTGAGATCGACTAGAGGTTAAGGAGGAGCTGGATATGAATAGGGAAATTCAGGAATCTAGTCTATACAATACCATCTATTACTAAAGGGTTTAAATTATTGACACCTGCCAGGTGGCTAAACTAAGAGAAAAACAATGAGACTGTGGGTTTGAAAAATGCATATAGAAATACATACAAAATAACAATTATTTTTAAAATAATTTTAATAACAACTTCGTCATTTGATTTTATTTATGTATCCCATCTTACTTTCGCAGTTTTGGTTTTAGAGACAGAGTCCCCTGTGTAATTCAAGCTGGTCTTTAACTCACAGACCTCTTGCTTCATCCTCTTGATTCTCAACTGTACACGGATTAGTAATTAAGTTCATTTATTTTTAGTATTGTTTATTGGGAGAAATGAGATAGAATCCCACCAGGTAGCCCTGGCTGACCTGGAATTCACTCTGTAGCCCAGACTGCCCATTAACTCGCCTTAGCCTCTCAAGTACTGGGATTACAAGTGTGTGCCACCATGCCCAGCTGGTAGTTACTTTTAAATAAAACACTGCTTTGTATGGCACAGCCCTTACACATGCATAATAATGTAAATTTTACTGATTTAAGCAAAAAAAAAAAATATACTGAGGAGAAGAAGGTGGTATAAGAAAATGAACCTTCAGTGGTTGTAAAAAAAAATAGTTAAAAGATACTGTATGAAATTGATAAACTGAGCAATATCCATTTGAATGGAGTATTTAGAGATTTGGAGTCACGCCAGAAAAAAGTCATAAAAGATGGCAGGGAGTGGGAACGAGAGTAGTGGGGGTTTGAGACACTGTTATTCCGCAGCATAGGGCTTTCTGCTGGTCTCTCTCACTTTTAATGTGCATCCTGTTATTAATTTATTAGAAGAGAATATTGGAGCAACACTACAATTTAAATTTAAAAACCAGTGGATAGACTGACCTAGTAAGGCCGGCAAAGGGAAACTTCGGCCTGTCACGCACTGAGAATGCTTGACTTTGGCCTTTGCATCGCTGTTTTTGTGGGACCATTCAGGTGCGGTGGGACAGGTGTCAGTCAGGGACACGAAGAGTTTGGTTGGGAGTCCTCTCTTGGCCTGTTATTAGCTATGTGACTGTACACCATGGCAGCACACCTACTGTGTGCCTAAGGGGCTGGTGGGATTTTCTTTGCCTGATTCTTGGGAAGACAGCGTCACCTCTCTTGCTGGTGGTCAATATCGGATGACAGCTTAAGTAACTTGAGCAAAAATGTACTCTTTTGTGTAGTTTTTATGATCTTTTCAGTCTTGTGGGAAGCAAACAGGGTCTGCAGGCCTTTGGTCAACATTAAGATGAGCTGTCCATTAGATGTGTAAGTTCGTTTCCAGAAATCATGTGGAGTTGTAAGGAAATCCCTTTGGTGTTCATAACAGAAAGTCCTACTCGAACCTTGTGGTGTGTTTTCTACTTGATATCACTAATGAAAATTTAGTTAATCCTTGCCCCACTAGGGATTTGAGGTAGGATACAACATAAACAAAGTAATTTCATTGGCCCAGTTGTGCAGCTAAAGTTTGTAAAAACTTCTCATTCTGCTATAGAAGGAAGTAATAGACATCCATTTATTCCCTTAGGTTTGTCACACATTAACCTTTATTGTCTGACAGGACTCCCCAAAGTCTTCAGGATGCTGTACAAGACAGTCCTTTTGCTTTTCTGTAGTTGGGTTTGTGAGGGTTCCACAAACATTGAGTCAGAGTGAATTTCTGATCTCGGTGTTTTTGTCAAACTGATGCAGACATAGCTTGTTTTGTGCTGGCCTCTATTTGAGGACACCACTGCTGATTCATTAACGCTGAATGCATGGCCAACGGCTCCACTGATGTGACTGGGTGATACTCACCTAACACTTGTATTTTCTTAGTGAGGTACAGCATAGTTTTCTCACACTGGGGAACACTAGACTCTACTACTTCAGGACTACCCCAGGGGCCATTTGAGACAGAAGAATCATTAACAAAAGCACAGTACTGTGAAAAATGTAGTGCTGAACAGAGCATGAAAGGGATGCTTGTTTACAGTGTAAGAGCTGAGGCAGGAACGCAGGGTGTTGCCTTGTTTGACCTCAGCTGGGAATGTGGGATTTAGACAGTGCTCTATGCGTGACCAAGAGGGCTTTGGTAGGAGTGATTTAGGAGGTGACGAATATATTTTAGTGGGTTTGCTTATCAGATATAGAATCTGCAAATAATGAAGATTTAGTTGTATTAACATCTTTAATCAAAAATCGAATCATATGCTGAGTGACTTGTCTAGCTTCCATGAAAATAATAGATGCTAGAATTGATTCCTATGTCTTGTGTGTATTTAGGCAAGGCATGGCATCTGCTTAAACAAGCCCCCACCTACATCTTTGGGACTTAATGTGGCCCACATGCATGTGTAGCCAGCTCCACTTCTTACCATCATCATTCCAGGATTCCATGTTTCTTTCTTCTACATCCTCTGTACTTCCCATAATCCCCTGCATCTTGTCAGCCAACCTATGGGAAGAGAAGAAGTGAGAGGTCTTAGAGGTGTGGTTTAGCTCCCTCCCATCTACATTTGTTCCTAGTGCTCTCCTAGAAAAGCTGAGGAATGTTCTATCATTTCCCACTAATACATAAGAAGGAGCTTGGTGACAATACCCATGCTGCCTTCCTTCTCGGATACAATCCTGTTCCGTGTCATTCTATATTCATGTGTCACCTTTCTGTTTCCCTGTAAGAGGTGTTAGAAGTGTTCAGGTTCTAACTGTTGGGATTCAGTGGAAGAAAATGGTGGGAATTGAGGTCTTGTTTTCTGTGCAGTAAAAGTTTTCTTGTCTGTTGGGGGAAATGGACGAATTGTATTCTTATTCTTAGCTGGGTATTTCAGCAAAATCTTTCCAAAAGTGAAAAGACTTTGCCAAATGAAATACGTTGACTTAAAATTAAAATAGTGACAGAGAACCATTTTCTCCCCTCAGTGAATTTTCTGTAGGTAGGTCCTTGCCTCTTGTAATTGAAGGCAACCATAATAATGAATTTGATTGCATGGTTTTTGCTATTACTTTGAAGGTAATTGCCAGATTGGCATACACAGTAATTTGTATGTGAGAGGTGATCAGATGTGAACATTTCCATTCAGTCGTCTCCCTGGAATTCAGACACATCACTGCTTCTGGCTTTAGAATTAGGGCCAGTAATTGCAGCCCTGGGATGAGCTGAGAATCTGAAATAGGGCATTTCCTGAGTGATGGGTACTGCTGTGTGACTTACTGTGGAGACAGGGCTGAGCAGAGCCCTGGTCCACTCTGTACCCTGGAGTAGTGGCAGCAGCAGCAGCAGCAGCAGCTAGAGTTGTAGTGAGGGTAGTAGTGGGTGTCATCATTTCCTCCCTAGCGACAGTGACAGGGACTGGGGTTGTTATTTTGGAATTCAGCAGCAGACATGCAGACAGGAGTGGGGTTGGGAGGGACCCAGCCTCAGGATGTCCATATGTGGAGACAGAACGAAAATGGTTGAAAGATGAGGACAGAAACCTTGGGAGGTGTTCACGTTTGATCTCACTTCTGGGTTAGTGTCACTTCGCCTTCAGTAGAAGGAGACACATTCTGTTCATGAACTCTGAGAAGAGAACAGTGGCTATTCTCTGGAGAACTGGAAAGTGCCTGTGAGTTTAAGGTAAACAAACCACAAGGCTGAGGACCTCCTGCCCCTGCAGGAGGTGTCGTTTTAAAGAAGGGTGCTTTCCCAGCTCCCTTGAACATTTTGATGAACGATGCTTTCGGACAAGCTGCTTTCTTATATTGGCCCTTTAATAATAACAATAACGGTAGTAGTACTAGTATTAATTATAATAATAATAAATCATATGGTTAACTACTTAAGATGCCAAACAAACTTACCCGGGTACACATATGGTCATGATGCTCAAGGAATGTTTTACATTTGATATTTGTAATTTCCTGTTTTCTGTTATGAATACACACACACACACACACACACACACACACACACCACACGTCTGGTGCAAGAAAACTACCCTGCAGCAGGGCTGGGGGGTTGATCTTGAGACACAGCAGGCACATCATTTTTTGTCCACTTTCACCTATCCTTGACAAACTGTGGAACTTGTTACCTTCATGTATTAGAACATTGCAAGGACTAGGTATGTAACTCAGTGATAGAGTGTGTTTACAATGCATGAGGCCCAGGATGTAATCACTTTCTCCAAAACAGGGCACCACCAACAACGAAACAACCCCTCCAAAGAAAAACCCACCAAAACCCTAATGGCCAATATCCTTTAGTGCCCAAGGTATGGTTCATACTAGTAGATGAGTTGAGGGACTATCTTGGGGCTTACCAAGGCACCTTTCCTTTTACTAAGACATGAAGCCACTTAAAATTGCATTGTAAGAACTAAACATCCAGCCGTATCCCCACAGTAGGATAATTTATTGGTGTGTATGAATTGCTCATGATCTGTTGTGGTTACTTCTTCATCCTTCTTGCTTCATTGTTTTTAACAACACTGGTTTCAGTAGACCTATTCAATGTGTGATTGGAAGCCATTTCAAATCTATGAAGGATGCTGTAGGATGAGACAGGAGATGATAAAATATTGTTTTAATAATCCCTTTCCTTGGTTGTCAGCAGCTTTGGGGATTCACAAATAGCTTGTGGTTTATAAATATTAAATAAGGGATTCATTACTGGAAAGTGTCACCACAACTAGCCAAACTCAGAACCAAAGTGATTTAAACCATCACGATGCCTTTGTGATGAGAAATTTGGGGCTGAGGAATAGTTGCTATTCTCTTTTAACATTTAAGAATGTGTGGGAAATACTCTGTTATTATAGGAAAATAGTCTGGAGTCTATGTTAAGAACACTCTGTTAATACCCTCAAATCAGAGAATCAGAACTCCACCACGTTTTCATAGCTGAGAAGGCAATGGAGGGTGTCAGACTTTTAACTCCCTATTCTTTGATTGAGTCAAGACCATGAGACAAAGTAAGACACAATGAAGATGTCTAAGCATGGAGAGAAACTGTTGTCACACTATCTACGCACTTTGCTTTACAGGTGACAAATGCAGACACAATTAGTTTATCTACTGAGGCTGACTTAATTATAATTCTGAGCAAGCAATGATTTCTGGCTTGGTAACTTGGTTATGAATTTCCCCCCTAAAATCTTAGTTCTTTTGAGTTTACATAAATGACATATCTTAAGATTCACTTCGCCCTGTGATTAGATATCTGATGAAGGAGAAGGAATGAGCAGAAGGAGAACTATAATGGATCTACAGTCTAAGATCTCTTACTGGTGGGCAGACCACTCTATACACCTCAGCACTACTTCAGGCATCATCTTCCTGTCCTGAGAGACAGATTTTGTAATTATAAAGTATCCTCATTCTACTACAGTACAAATGTAATGGGTTTTGTTACTATAGTGTTTTTATATGTTCTCTGAATATTTCATAGACATACACATTGTATTTTGGTAATATTCATCTTCCTTTGCCTCAATCCTTCTGGACCCTTCCTTCACAACACATATCCCTTCCACAATACTTTAAGCCACTCAGCTAGAGATGAGACCTTCTGTGCTCCCTGCATTCATGTTGAACTGTTAAATGATGTGATCTTATAGACAAAACCACAGCTGCTGTGAGTTCATGAATGTAGTGCTCCTGCCTTGTTCAGAACTCACTGATTGCCTCTGAGCACTCCATGTCACTTAGTCTCTATACTTTGACCAGTTGTAAGTTTCTGTATTAACTGCCACCCTCTATAAAAACAACCTAATTAGAAAATTAGGGCTGAGAGTCACAGTCATCTATGGGTACAACAATAAGTATTTAGAAGGTGATTTATACTATGTCCTTTTAGCAAAATAGCAGTAGTAGGCTATCCCTTAAGAATTTTGACCTCCATCAGCTATGGATTCTTGGCCAGGTTTACAGTATCAGGCATGAGATTCCACCTGTGGGTGGGCCTTAAATCCAATTAAAAAGCAAACATATGGTTACTCTTATAACACCCATGTCACTATTACATTAACAGGCATGTCTTGCCATGTTGGCCATCATTATAGCTTTCAGGGTTCACAGTTAGGGAAGACTGCTAATGCCTCCTCTTGCCCAAGTCCCAGCGACCTGTATAGCACCTTCTGTAACTATGAAAGCTAACCAGCAGGGAGGATGCTTCCACTTTAACCACCAATTTGATTTCTTTAAGTCCTATGACCAAAGTATGTGGTGTCCTCATCAATAGGGTGTTACTTTAAAGTTACAGTAGTCAGCCAAGAGCAATAGCAACAGACTATATTGTTTTGGGGGTCTCTGGGAACCCCTGACCAACAACTCAAATGGAGGTATCCCTTACCTGGCACTGGGATTTTTGTTTAATAATGTACAGATTTGGGCAAGGAGCATTATCACTCCCATGTATGTTACCTCCATTCAAATATTTTTTATTATATTTTTAATGAGCTTATTAAATAATAGGTTCCCATACAGCTTTTTTCACACCTCCTTAGAGTTATTATACACATCCTCTCCTCTGCTCCCCTCATTCCCTTCACTATTTAAACCTCCCTCCATTCTTCCCCTACCCCTTTCATACCACCTATGCTGTACTTCTGTTGTTTTCTTAAAAGAATACAGCATGAAATTATTATTTTAGCCAGGCATAGTGGCTCAGGTTTGTATTCCTAACATTTGAGAAGCAGAGCAGGAAGATGAGGTCATCCTTAACTACATAGGGTTTGAGGCCAGCCTGTGCTACATGCTCCTACAAATAACCCTCATCACATTGTAACTAAACCCAGTCAGATCACTGGCTCACTAAGCCAGACATAGAGGGAATCATTTCTTTGGCTTGTCATCGGTGCCCTTTCTATGGCTTTGGGATTCACAGCCACGTTAACGACACAAGACAAAATGTTTGTGGTTCAGAGTATTCACATGAACATTAGCTTATCGAGTCATCTTAATTTTCTGGGAAAAAAATATCAGCTTGCTTTGAAGATGAGGCAATTGATAGGGAAAATAGTTGGATGAATTTGCTCAAAGTGACACACAGAAAAACAAGAGCACTGGCCTGTGACTTCTCATTGCTTTGATCTTATCTGATAGTTGGCTGCCAGGGATAGAGTCTTAGCCTAGTCTCAGACTAAAATTGCCCAAACAGTAATAAAATAGTAATCAGAAGCAAACAACAGTAGCTACACACTTGTACCGATAAAGGAACCTCTTGCCCACAGGGACCCTGTCCATGTTGCTGGGACCCTTGCCCAGGCCAGTGTCTGTTACGTGGAAGGGGTTTATTCTAAGAGTCTGTGGACCTGGGTTGACTTGTTGAGAGTGAAGCTATTTTCTCCAGACTCCAAACCTTGCAGCTCTCTTTGACTCCTTTCTGTTCTATCAGCACATTGAATCAGTGAGTCCTCTGTATCTTCCCGTTTACAGTAGCCCCACATTCTTCTGACATGCCCTCACAATGCAGGACAAATCTTCCCAAAAACACAGCTCTCCTCCCAGGACTCAGACTTCCTAGAATGTGGGTGTTTGAGGGCTTGTCTGAGCCAGGCCACCTCCAAGACAAGAAAGCATTCTAAAGTATAGTCCCAGAGGATGACTGGCTCGCCAGTGGGTGTGGGCACCACCCACAACTCCGGTTTCCTGAGACCCAGCCAAGGATCTTGGCTTTGTGCCACTCTCCATCTTGTTATTCCCACCATCTGCAGTCCTCATGGATTCTCCCCAGCATGCCCACGGCAGCCCAGGTCTCTTTGTCTGGTGTGGAGACACTCTCAGTGACCCAGTTCCAACATGCTGTTCAAATGATCTCTGCCTAATCCCTAAATCAATGTCCCAGCCAAGATGCGCTACTTGCCATTCTTTCAACAAGCCCACTGCCTTCTCACTTTCTTGCCTCTTTACCCTTTTAAGGCATTTCTCTCTACACAGAATCCCTCCCATCACCCTCTGTCTCATGCCATCCTTCCCACAAGAAGCTCCCTGGGTCTCCTCTGGCTGAAACTGGAAGGGCATTCTCAACCCTGGGAGCCCACAGCGCTTTGCCTCTCTGCTCTAGATCTACCCTGCTCTGTTTTTGCCTTGTGTTGATTCTATGATCATCTTGTTCGCCTACTTAAGTTGGGAAGAATTGTGTCTTATTTATTCTGTATCCTCCTTTATCAGGCATAGTGGACTGACCTGGATTGGAGTGAGCACCACTTTGGTGACCAGATAGTTGGAAAGACAATGGAAAGACCATGCTTAAGAAAGCTCTTAACCAGAATTGGGGGAAACTGGACTTCAGTTCGTCTCCTAAAGAATTCAGATTTAGAAACTAGGGAGATGATTCGGTCTGTAATGTGCAAGCCTGGGCAACTGAGTTAGATACCCAGGGCCCATGTAAACAGCTAGGTAAGAGAGCTTGCACCTAGGATCCCCATACTGGAGGAAGAGATGGGACAATCCCTTTCTGACTTTTACACACATATACATACAGGTGTACACATGAAAACACACACACACACACACACACACACACACACACACACACACACACACAGAGAGAGAGAGTTCGTATTTGGCCCTATAGAGTTGAAATTAGCCAAAATTTAAGATCCTGTAAAGATGGTGAGGGGACCACTTCTTGTCCTACCTGCCTGTGGCAGTTGCTGTGTGTTTGAACTGTGAGTCTGCTCCCCTGAGTAGTGGAAATGGCTCTCCTATTCACAGTCAGGCTTGGGAGAACTGGGTGTTTATTTCTTGGCATGTGGTTGTCAGGTTTCATAAATACTGTGGGACCTGATGTGAATGTTCCTCTCCAGAGCTCCAGACACCTCATCATTTATGTAAATGTTGTCGGTTTGTCTAATTATACATCCAAGATTTACATAGAAATAATATGCCTAACCAAAGGGAAAAGTTAACTGATTGAAACAACTGCATTTCACATCTGTTGACCTTTGGGTGTTAAGTGAGGCAAACGCTGAGCAGAATGTGTGTGAGGTTGTAGTAATAATAAAGTACGCATCCTAAATAAATAAAGTTCATTTAGATGTGATTTTTTTGCATTTGGCAAGTTTAGGCTAACTTGAATTTGACTGCCTAGCAGAGGATTGTGTGTGTGTGTGTGTGTGGTATGTATATGTCTATGTATGATTTGTATCTGTATGAGTACATGTGCATGATTTGCATCTGTGTGAATACATGTACTTGTGTGTGGAGGTTGTTTGCAATCATCCTTGATTGCTCTTCCACCTTATTCATTGAAGCAGGTTGTCTCACTCAGAGCTTGTCAATGCGGGTAGTCAGCTTGCTCTGTCTCTGTTTTAGGAGGCTGGGATTATAGACTGGCTGCCATGTCTATCTAACATTTCTGTGAGTTTGTGGGGGTCTAAACTCTGATCCCCATACTTGTTCATTAAGTGCCTTAACCAATGTGCCACCTCCCTGACCCCTCCCCTTACTTCTTTGTATGCTGTGAGACCTGGCTAGTGATGCAGCTTGTATTGCTCTTAACATATCTTGAAGGATGACGGAAAAACCTAATTGGCCTTCACCAAATTCATAACTCAACAGTTTGATCCCAGTAGCTTACACTGTTCCTACATGCAGACAGTAATGGAACACCAACATCTTCACTCTTTTACTCAACTGTCTTAAAGACCAAATTAACAAGAAAAGTTGTACAAACTAATTGCTAAGAAAACTGAGGAGCAACAAGTTACCTATCCCTTGCTTTTAAATCCTAGGAATAAAGCCTGGGGTTATTTTAGGGACAGAGCTGGGAAAACTCTAAGTTTTAGAGAATTATTTATTCAGGGTCTAGACATTAAACCACAACCATCCAATAGAAACAAAATGGGAATTTCATCATGCATTTCCATTTTTCTCATAGCCACATCAACAATATAAAAATATAGTGGAAACTAATTTTAATAATATATTTTACTCAACTAAGTGTATACATTATTATCGTTGTGACATGTAATCCTTCTTTTAATTATCAAGAATTTACTTTTCTATTGTTGCTGAGTCTTTGAGATTCCACATATATTTTACACCTTTCAGTTCAGATTGGCTGTTTTCCAATTATATAATAGTCATGTACGCTAATGGTGGCCACTATTAGGAACAGTTTTGCTCCGTGCTGGGATGTAATTGTCTAAGAACAAAAATGGTAAAGAAATTTGGTCATCACTTTGAAAAAGTAGTCAGCAAGCCATTTAAATAATGGGCCAGCCAGGGGCATGGTGTCACGTACCTGAGATCCCGGCAGTTAAGAAGTTGGGGCAAGAGGATCATGAGTTAGAGGACAATCTCAGCTATATAGTGTCAGTCTGTCTCAAACAAGGATGGAGGTATAAATAACGAATATTCTATTTTTGTGGGTCATGTGGTTCTTTTCCTCTACCAGTATAGAATAAAAGTAGTTACAGAGAATGCTTTAAAAAATGTATGAGGCTGTGTTTCAATAAAACTTTATTTACATAAACAAGTTGTGGGTGAATTTGGCTTGGGAGCTACTTTGCCTACTCCTTTCTAACTTTGAAGCACATTGCTCTAGCATATAAATGAAAATAATTTCTGCTTGGAAGGATTGTTTGTAGGTGGGAAGTCTCTGTATTTAGCAGCCATGAATGTAGCCAATGATGGCTGCTAGAGTTGAATCTGTCTGCCATGAAACAGTGGTCATTCTCACTTTGCCATAAGTGTTTGTTGATTGGTTTAGAAAGTGACAATGTTTTTATATCACTATTGATTTCATTTTTTTTTTCTCTCTTTTTCCTCACCCATTCTCCCCGTCTCTGGTTGGGACCATATTTGTGGATGACTTGGCTCTCATATTCCTGTTTATACCACCCTGTTAAAACAGGTAAGAATTGTCTTTCCTTTTGAGTTATGATTCTGTCCAGTGCCATATAAATTAACATGAGAGGTTTCTATTTGAAGTATTCAAGGAAACAGCACAACATAATTCACGTAAGTTTGTAGCTATATAATAGTTATCAGTATAGTCTCTATGGTGACATGTATGTTCCACCAACTGCAGGAACACCCTCTAACACTATTTTGTGAATCATAGTTTGTACTTAACATACAACCAGAAAACAGATGGAGATCGGATTTTATCATCTTCGGTTTTCATTCTCAAATTTGATATAAGACTGTCACAAACCCCTACACGACCACTTATGTTCAAAAAGGTTTTTAAAAGACTTCTTGTACCAGGAATGTTGGAAAGAGATTTTTTGGCGTGTTGCAGCCCTGGAGAGTGTGCTGCTGCCCTCTGTGAAACCAGGGGGATGACTGTACTAGGGATACTGCCTTCAAATTTGTTTGGAGTCTTTCTTACCGCCCAGGTGTAGGCTTGCTCCTTGGGCATCCATAGGAACATTTAAAGAAAATATATAAGCATCTGTAAGTCTCTTCTTTTTGTATTTCATTGTGTGTGGGGGGAAAAAAACACCTTTAGATTGTTTTCCTATTTTAAACATCAACAATAACATCACTCTGAAGCTGCTGAAGGCAGTTCCTGTGCCCCTGCCCCTCTGATGGTGGGTGATTCCATGGGGAATCTGCTGCAGTGATCCTGTGGTCAGATGAACACAGGTAGAGACTTTCCCACTCTCCCCCGGAAGCACTCCCATGCTCTCCGTTCTTCCTGTGTCACAGGAAGAAAGCGCCCCCTGAGACCAGCTCCCTTAGCACCACTCCCTCTAGCCCCAAGTGACCCCTTTAATCTACTTTCTTCTTTCTAATTTCAGCCTCTGACCTTGCTCTTCTTATCCACGTCTGCCTCTTCCTCTATCCTCCCCGGGACCCTGGGGTCATAGTCTGCACCCCTTCCTGTTCACTGGCAATCTTTTCTTTGCCAACAGGCCCTCAACAGCAGCCTGTAGACACCACCAGGCTTCCTTAGGCCTGAGAGACGGAATGTTTCTTTCCTTCCATCTCATTCCTTCTTCTTGTCAGGGCTGGCTTTTAAAGAAGGACCATGCCCACTTTCATCTCCACCCCACACCTGTGTGCCAGAGACAGCCATTCCTAAGAGCATAGCCTCCAGTTAGGAATTCTGTAGACTCTTCTCTGCTTTGACCCCACAGTAACGTATGGCTCCCTCTGACGTTCCCTCCCCTCACTCTGCTCCCATTTGCCTCCCCTTTCTGATTACTTGTCTCTTTACATTTCCATCCCTTACATTTCCCCAGATGTGGGTGTTCTTAGAGGCACTGGTTGGGCTGTTTTGTTGTTGTTTGGTTTGGGCTCCTCCCCTCTCTGTCTGCGCGGCTTCAGGGTGTCCATGTGGGTAAGCACCATGCCTGTCCTCAGCTCTGCTCCCGCAGGCGCAGCTCTCATTTTCCTGCCCACCCCACAGCACATCACTGATGTTGAATATTCCCCCAAAGAGCATTGTCATCTTACCTTCTCTTTCTTCTCACATGACAATTCTATCTTCCTCACCTGTCACATCTGTCACTTTGTGTGGGCCCCAGTCCCATCTCTGCCCTTGCATTCCCACATCTCCCTTCACTGTCTTATCTGTTCCCTAAAGGAGGTCCGCCAGCTTCCTTCTCCACTTGCTCTTTGACCTGTTTATTGGTGGAAGTATTAAGGCAACTCCACGTAGTTAAAAGGGAGGTTTATTTTGTGGGGTAACTTACAAGTGAAGGGATAGGTTACAGGGTCCGGGAAAGGTGAAGTGTGGTCCAGCACTGTTCTCTGGAGAACTCTGCTCGGTCTACATTCAGCATCCAGGATCCAGGAACCAAGAGAGCTGGCACATCCGGATCTCAGGTCTTAAGGGCTCCTGTCTCGGCCCCGCCTCATAGGTGTGACAGTTACCAGAAGCCTCAATGAGGGAAGTACTTCCAGGTCAAAGCTGGAATAGCTACCCACTACACCTGTTGTTCAAGTCTTTGAATGTGATGTTACTGCAGCCACACACTTGCCTCAGAAGTCTTCATTGATTCCTGTTATTTAGTGATAGCCCGTGCCTTCCATGCAGCAAGTGCTCAATAAATGTCAGACATCCCCCTCTTCCTCGTCTTTCCAGTCATCTTTTGGATTCGCAACCTTATGTTGCAATTAAAAATCCTCTGTGATCTGGTCCAGCCTTCTTTTCTGCTTTACTTCCTACTGGTGGAAAGAAACAGGAACCCTGGAAACTGCAGGTGAGTCTGCCCCAGGATAAGAAAGAGGGAGCTGGAGGTGTGGCTGGCCAGGAAATCTGGAGGGCAGCCCAGGGAACTGACTTTCCTTGGAGGTTTAGACTTCATTTTGTGAGTATCAGGGAGGACCATAGATTATTGGCCAACAGATAGAGACCCCTCATTTTCCTCAAGCATACTGTCCCCTCCTGATCTGTTCCTGTTGAGGCCTGCTTCTAAGTAAAAGTGTCTAACAGGGTTGCCTGTCCTTGGAGGGCCCACGGCATGATGCTGTCAGCTTACACATGATCAGAAGGCTTTAAACTGTAGCCTAGATGTTTTTGCATATTTGCCCTGTTGTAGTAAAATTTCACAGTAGTTTAATCAAGATCACTGTTTTTTAGCAAAGATTTCATATAATATTTAACCTTGGCAGTATTTACCCAAAGCCAATAAAATCTGTTTAGCTAATGGGAACAAGATTTTCTGGGTCCTTTTGAGATCTGTGAACTCAGGGTAGGAAGACAATTGGTTCCCTTCTACCAGTTCTTTTCCATCCTTTCCCCTATCAGCCTGTTGGGGCAACTTTGGACCTGTAACCCCTTCAAAACATGTTCATGCGTCATGACGAACTTGCCAAGCTTTACTTAAGTCTTCTGGGAGAATTCAAAAGCAATTTTTAAAATGGCTTTAATCAAATTTAGCATTTGTTTCATCATGCCAGTTCTTACACACATAAAGCCAGCCGCACACTCATTCTCACGTACAGACACACTCACACCTTCACCCACACTCACATAGCCACACATTCACACTCACACACACACACACACACACACACACACACACACACTCATGCACACTCATACAGTTATGCATTCACATACACAAATGCATACTCATTCATACACAGTCACACACACGCTCAGACACACCCACTTACATAACAACACATGCGCACACACACACACACACACACACACACACACACACACACACACACACACACCGGTTAATTTTGAACTAAACCATCTCCTGTTTTTAATGTATTCTTTAAATGTTTAAGTGCTTCCTTGAATGAAGCTGTGAGTTTGGTTTTGCTGTGAGCATTACCCTAGAACAAGGAGGGAAGCATGTTTTTCCTGGCCAGGAAGAACCCCAGCCTTGGGCAGGCTCCCTCTGGCTCCATACCTTCCTGGACTGTGGGGAAATATGGCTGCCTTCCAGAGCTCCACTTGTCATTGCAGAGACAGAGAAGCCCTCACGAGATGTGGCAGGGGGGCTGTGAGCAGGTGCCAGCAGCTGGGAAGGTGAGGCACCTGCTGGGAGAATAGTAGTAGTGCAGGAAGGCAGCGTCCAGGGGGAGGCTGCTCCTTTGTGGTCTTCCTTCAGAAACAGCCTCATGGGAGCCATCTTTGAGTAGCTGCCTGTGGAACCACGTGGGCTCTGACAGATACAAGGCAATAGCACAGACTGGAGCCAGGTCCGAGACTCAGAAATGCCATCATGCATTATTTATACCCCCTGACAAAATGTATCACAAACAAATTTAACAGAGAGATAATATTCCTTTCTTTTTTCGCTCTTGATGACTGGTTCCTGCTAGATAAAATTCCTTTATTTTATTTCAACCTGTCTGCTAAACTAGGCCAACATGTTACAGGAACAGACTTTTCTCTTTGAGATGAGTGAAGTGGCTCAGCTCAAAGAAATTTTTCTTTGAATAAAAGGATTTTTTTTAAATTGGTTTTTTAACTGTGTTATATTCTTTGAAGATCAGCTCCAGGGGAACGTTAGAACTTCTGTCATTTAAAGCTCCAAGGTAAGATGAGTAGAACTGCAAAGCTACAGGTGAATTTTTTTTTTTTTTTCAAAAGGTGAATTACGGCATGTTCCTCCATCCCTATTAGTGGTGTTTGGAGAAAATGATGTGTGAGAGAGAACATGTTTTGATAATTATTTGTCGGTAGGTGCTTGTTGGGCTGTGCTAATTTGAAGGCTAGAAAGTGATCTGTGGAAGCCACAACAATGGCATTATTTGGTACTCAGTAGGTGCCAGGTGCTGGTTAAGCCCCGTGCTTCTTAGACTCATTTAACCCAGGCCCAGAGGGTTGATATTAAAACCACCTGGTGTCACAGTGGAAGACAGGAAGAGTGGAGAGGTTAGGGAACATGCTGGTGACAGAGGGGACCTGCTTTGAACATAGCCGAATGCAGGAGCCCGCAGTCTTTGCTATTAAGCTATTCTGCTCTTGTCTTCTACTGGTGGGATCAAAACACAGCTGGTGGAAGGCACACAGGACCTGTAACTTACACTTAGTGTTGTAGGCAGCTCTGTTGCCTGAAACTAGTACTTGCTTTTACAGTGACAGGTGAATAGGAAATGACTCTTTTCGATAGCAAGACCAAAGATCCTGGCTGGGAAAATACACGTTCAGCATCTTAAATGTTTTCATGGTAGCAATATAGCAGATGATAGATAGATAGATAGATAGATAGATAGATAGATAGATAGATAGATAGATAGATGGATAGATGGATAGATAGAGAGATGGGCAGATGGGTAGATAGGCATAGAGAAAAGGAAGGGAAGGGAGAAAGAGAACAAGAGAGGGAAGGAAGAAGAAAGAAAGCAGGAAGGGTAATAAATGGATGGATAGATAGTAGATAGATGGATGAATAGTATATGAGCCTTCACAGATAAACAACGATATGATTGATGATCTGTCTTTTTGCTCTTTTTTTTTTTTTTGTGTGTGTGTGTGTGTGTGTGTGTGTGTGAGAGACAGGGTTTTTCTGTGTAGTTTTGGTACCTGTCCTGGATCTCGCTCTGTAGACCAGGCTGACCTTGAACTCATAGAGATCTGCCTGGCTCTGCCTCCCGAGTGCTGGGATTAAAGGTGTGTGCCACCACCACCCAGCTGTGATGATCTGTCTTTTAAGTACTGTAATTGTCACACATATGATTTTTATGTGGCCAGGAAGGAGGTACCTAGGTGCACAGGAGATGGGTGACTTTATACTTCTGGTTTTGTTTGTTTGTTTACTAAAACATATAAGTTCCTATAAGGTTGAAAATCTAGAATTGACTATTTTTCCCCAATGTGCAACATTTTCTTTAAATAATAGAGGAGAGTGAATCCTATTTTTCCAATATTTATTTAATTAAATATTTAATTAAATATTTACTTTCTTGAGGGAATTCTGGCCAAAGAAAATCACTAAGAAACTACACTTAAAACTAAAAATAAGATCACACTTAAAATAACTTATTTTAAAATAATCTTAAGACTATAGCCGGGTCCTCATACAAGCAATAGTGAAAAAAGTCTTAAATATTAGTAACATCTTGGGCTGAAACCAATAAGTCATGAATGGATGGAACCTCTGCTTCCCAAGGCAGCAGGCAGCCTATGCCCATCAATTCAGATATCACCCAGTTAGTTCAGGTATCTCCAAGTGAGTTTAGATATCACCAAGCAAGCTTCACAAGGGCAGCGGATTAACAATGAAGAACTGAATGTGTCTCCTAGAAATGCCCAAGGTTCTGCCTTCACTCTGGTTGCAGGAGGATGGTTCTTTTCCCATACACTCTTTAGAGCGCTCTCAGGGAAGGTCAAAATGAACTTTGCCTGGGCCTCCCAGGGAGAGGACAGGACTTCCCTGATGGATAGACAGCAGGAGCTGTAAAGGCTAGGTGTCGGAGGGGCAGCACCAGGCACCACCCTGGTACAAATTGCTTCCACTCTGTACACTCCCTTGAGCGAAAGATCTGTCAGAATCATTTCCCCTAAAACAAAATGAGTCCATGTCTGTCCTACTGACAAGCAAGATCTGAGGGCCACTCAGGTAACGTGGCTGAAGCAGAGGAGGAAGAGAGCGTGGTTATGAAAACTGTCTTAATTGGACACAAGCAAGCCCAGTGGTAGGAAATCCTTTGATTCTGGCACGTGGGGTAGGGAGAGTCTGAAACACAGTTTTCTTCTCGGGGCTGATATGAATGTCTCAGAATGAATTGTCAATCTTGTGTAATTTTCCCACTTTCACCCTTGATTTTGTTGAGATAAGATAAGGGAAGAGGACAGACAGATAGATAGAAACCAATAAGACATGAAAAAGAAGTGGAATGCCTAAGGAGAGAAAATTAAGGCATACACCCTTGAGTCCAATCCCTTCGTAGATGCGCGTTGGCTGTAACGGCAGGAATTAGCTCGCCAAGAGAAATAAGGCACCTGAGTTCTTGTGGAAAATGGACCAAAAGGAATTCGAAACTACTTGCCCAGGCCCTGACCCTAAATTTTAATTCCTTTTAATTTTTATGGAAAGCTTGAGGAATCCCAGTCTTTCTCCTTGTTTCCTCTAAAAAAAAAAGCTGGAGGTATTTTGTAAAATCACTCTGATGACATTTTTCCCTTCTAGTGCCAGACTTTTTAACCTGGAGTAATGAGTTTCTAGAACATTCCCTTCCTACTATTTAACTCCAGCCTTTGATGAGAAATGTTTTATATCATGACATAGATACACTGGTGTATATACAGACCTTATAGGATGAAATATTCTCCAGATATACACAGATAATAAAAATAATTATGAGACACAGACTTCTTCAAATACAAAGCCAGAGTGAATGTTGTGTTTACAGTAACTATGTTCTTCCTCTTTATTCTGTCATTTCTACTCCAGGCTGTTCAGATTTATGTAACAACATACAGCATAAGTCACACTAATGTTGGGAACCCATGGACCAGGTGCAGGGTCTTTGTAAACCCCCAAAAGGGATGTTCTGTATTTTTGTTTAAGATTATATGCATTTGGGGGACTAGTGTCCAGTGTCAGACTTAATTCCCTAGGTAAAATAACTGGGTTTAAAGGGTAAAGCAAGCCGGGCGGTGGTGGCGCACGCCTTTAATCCCAGCACTCGGGAGGCAGAGCCAGGTGGATCTCTGTGAGTTCGAGGCCAGCCTGGTCTCCAAAGCGAGTTCCAGGAAAGGCGCAAAGCTACACAGAGAAACCCTGTCTCGAAAAACCAAAAAAAAAAAAAAAAAAAAAAAAGGGTAAAGCATTCATCAAGCATTGCAAATGTCTTTCATTGACCTTCCCTAGCTGGAGACTTGACCGACAGTCTTCCTTTTCATAATCTATTACTTATTTGAATATACTTTAATTCATTTAATTTTAGATTAAATTTAAAGATAATACCAGCATGGATTAATTATTTTTCCTTTCTGATGACAAAGTTCCTTTCTCCCTAATACAATTTATCTACAGAATTAGTATATGTAAAATAAGAGGTTGTAATCAATTATTTTCAAGTCTTTTAATTCTAATTGTAACCGCCTGTGATAGCTAGCTTTGGTTGTCAACTTGACATACTTGGGAAGAGGGAACTTCAGTTGAGATTGGCCTCCATGAGACTGGCCTGTGGGCGTGTCTCTGGGAGCATTTTCTTGATTTCTAACTGATATAGGAGGTGGTGTCAGCCCTAAGCAGGGAGGTCCCAGTTGCTTAAGAAGCAAGCCAGAGGTAGCAAGGCAAGTAGCAGGATTCCTTCACGGTTTCTACTTCAGTCTCCTGCCCTGAGTTCATGGCTTAGCATTTTTGGTGATGGACCATAGCATGAAAGTGACATAGGTCCTTCCCCAAGGGCTTTTGGTCATGCTGTTCACCCCAGCATCAGAAAGCTAACCAGGGTGCAATCAATACTTTATTTTTATTATTAGAAGTAATACATGCTTTTTGTAGAAAATTTTCAAATGTACTGAAAAGAAGAAAATAAAAATTACTGTAAACCTTTTTCTAAGAATAAATCGCTTTAGCACTTCGGTGTCTAGCTTTTTTTTCCCCCTACATTTAAAGTCACATGCCTCATACGTCATTTTTTAAAAATGTTTTTCAGATTTATTTATTTTATGTGCATGAATTTTTTTTGCCTACAGAAGTATGTGTACCATGTGTGTACCTGGTGCCTATGGAGATCAAAAGGGGGCATTGGGTTCCCTGCAACTTGAGTTCTGGGTGGTTGTGAGCTACCATGTAGCTGCTGGGAACCAAATCTGGATCCTCTACAAGAGCAGCCAGTGCTCCTAACCTCTCATCCAACTCTCTAGTACCTATAAGTCATTTTTTATTATAGCACAAACCGTCATAAGTTCTTTGTGATATTTCTGTTATTTCAGACATTTTACCATGCTAGCTTTAGTATCTGAAGATATCTGCAAAATATTAAATTATATAATATGTTTAACTACTTCTTATTGAATGTAAGTTTACTTAAACATGTCCCCCTCTAAACAACATCACAAATGAAGATTTTTGTTGTTTTCTACATTAATTTTCTTTTCTCAGTATAGGTTGATTCTCTGAGATGGAATGACTACATCTAAAAGTGTAAACAAAGGTTTTTGTGACTTTTGATACCTATATCAGATTGCTATCCTGAAGGGTGATAGAAATGTGGACTCGAGGATTGAGTTCATCACCTTGGGGATGCGATGCTTCTAAGGCTCTGAGAACTCTTAGCTCTCTGCATGGTTTGGTATGAGGTCTTAGAAGTTTTCTTCTTGGAAGGACGTTCAATTCAATAACATGGGGATTTCATTTGGGACTGTGGCTGTGCAGGGAGTAAGTTGTTTACCTGACAGTAATCGAATCCAGTCCTTGGTTGAATTGGATGTGCTGGTGGTACCTACCTGAGGGAATTGTTGCAACTGGAGTCAATAAAGCAATTTCAAAGGGAGGAAAACCTGAACTTCCTTTTTTCAAGAATAAATAGATAAAGGACTTTTCCTTTGAAACACTGCTAATTAAAATGAAGTTTGAAGGACCCTTGATCTGCAGGGAAACAGATTTGGTATGTCTTAAAATCCTCTTTAATGAAATGGTCGCTGGATTTCCATCTTGCGCTTAATCTGAACAGAGCTTTGCAGTGGTGCCCATCCCCACCGCCCCAGAGAGCTGAGTCCTCACTGAATTCTGGGTAAATGGAGCAGCCATGAACAGGTATCCAGGAAAAACCAAATCATTTCACCAAAACACATGCATTAGCATGGTCTGGTGGTAGTCTCTTGCCTTACAATAACTGAAGGGATATTTTACTTGTTTTCTGATTTAAATAAAGCTCCATAAAGTCTGACTTTACCAAACATCTTGCTTTCCAGAATTTTTTGCAATGTGACTAATAGTGTTGATGACCCAGCTCTCACTAGCCTGCCCTTCCTGTAACTGCTGTGAGAGTTTCATTGATAATAATGATATGATTATTCCTGGTCTCCATCCATACACCAGGATTTCCCACAAGTACCTTGAGTTTTCTATTGCTGTAATTGAATATTACAAAGTGAATACTCAATACAGACAAGAACTTACTTGGAGTCCTCCAGGCTGATAGTCCAAGAGCATGGTGCTGGGAATCTATAGAGGACTTTGTTGCTATGTCACAGTGTGGTAGGAGGGCAAAGAGGATGTGTATGTGAGAGAAACTGGGCTCACTCCTGTGTAGTCAGTTTTTCTCTGTCCTGCCAGCCAGCTCCCAAATCATGACACGGAGACTTATTATTAATTATGAAAGCTCAGCTGATAGCTTAGGCTTGTTTCTAGCTAGCCCTTATAACTTAAATGAACCCATTCCCATTAATCTATGTGCTGCCCCAGGCTCACTTACTTCATCTACATACTGTCCATCTCACTTTCCTGCTTCCACCTCGTGTCTCCCCTACCCCTCTCTTCTTTCCAGTGCTCTCTGTGTCTAGAAATCCTGCCTAGCTGTTGGCCATTCAGCTTTTTAATAAACCAATCTGAGTGACACATCTTCACAGTTGTACAAAAAGATTATTCCACAACAGCCTTGATCCATTTGAAAAGGCAGAACTTGCCTGACCCGGCCACCTCTTACCAGGCTTACTACCTATTAATACTGTTACAATGGCAGTTAATCTCAGGATAAAGTTTAGAGAGGACATTGAAACTTCGGCATTCCTCCATATGACCCAAAGTGCTTCCCTGACAAACATCCTTTGGATGCCCACACTGCTGTTCTCTTGGCTCTTGTCCAAGCTCATAGGTCTAGGCTGGGCATGGATGTACATAGTCTACCATGTTTGAGTCCACACTGCTTCCACCCTCATGTCATAGTGGGGAAACCTGGCCATCTACCACCTTAGAATAAGTTCAGTTGCTATGGGTATCCCAGGCTTTTATGTACAGAGTCATCTAATAAACTCCCCCCAACACACCCTATTGTTACCCAGATGTGTTCAGAGATATCTAGATCTGAATTCAGGCTAGAATCTAATGCATCACAGCCTACATACAAAACAGGCAGTTTGTGCACGAGGAGCTGAAGATCAGAGAAATGAAGTGACATTAAATGAAGATTGCTCTTCCCTAAAAGTCTTTGTCTCATTTTCTTTTTAAACACCTTGATACTTCATTGAGTCCAATATCAGCCAGTTTAGTTCTAGGGCTGGAGAATGTGCAGGCTAAACTTAAAAGTCCCACCCTCAATGTCATAACCCCTTATCTATGGCACACACTGTAGTCCTTGTCACCTGTTTCTGCCTTTGAGGAAGGAAACTGCCACGTGAATCCTTGGGATGCTATTGGAGGCCCCATGGAAACCCTAAAATCTAAGAGAAGTCATGGGGATGTATACCTCAGAGACTATTCAATTTAAGTTCACTAGAAAATGCTTTCCTTGCTAAAAAAAAAAAAAAAAAAAAAAAAAAAAAAAAAAAAAAAAAAAAAAGCCTGGTAGGCTGTTTTCACCATGGATCTCCACTTTGATCTCCTGGCATTTTAGAGAACCAAGGTGGCTTTGTCTTTAAGGCTTTAAAGATCCTAATAGCTTAATGGATTTGGTGGGCTATCTAAATTGTGGGACTGGGGCTATGGCTCTATGGCATGGTACTTGCCTTAAATCCACAAAGCCTAGGTTCAATCTCCAATGCTGCCATTTAATAATTAAGAAGAAGAAGAAGAAGAAGAAGGAGGAGGAGGAGGAGGAGGAGGAGGAGGAGGAGGAGGAGGAGGAGGAGGAGGAGGAGAAGAAGAAGAAGAAGAAGAAGAAGAAGAAGAAGAAGAAGAAGAAGAAGAAGAAGAAGACATGGTGTTTGCCTTTATGCATTGCCTCCCTTCTACAGCATCTAGGGCCTTCTCCCTGACTGTTGCAATTACTTCAGGGTCAAAGAGAAAATGAAAGACAGCCAAAATGGAAACAAAACACTTATGAAAAAGACTGGCTGCTTAAAAAGTCAGAACACAGGAAGACCTTGAAACAAATTATACCTTGAAGTGACTGCTGTCTCCTTGGCCATTTTCAGGGCTGATTTGTGTGGAGAAGGGTGGGCCCCGTCATAATTTAGTTTATCATGCAGGACTATCAGCAATGTAACACAGCCCTCAGGAGCCCCTCTGCGCTGGGCTGTATATTAAGGACATTCTTTATGTTTTAAAATGTCTTAATATACTTTTTGACTTGCATTATGTTCATAAATTCTGCTTTCCTCTAAGGAAAGCTGCAACATCTCTTACTTTCTAAACTTTATTTTTTACAAGGTTGATATTTTCCATAGTGTATTGTTGGCTATAAATTATTGAGATGTACTAAATAAAGCTGTGCCTCCCAGGCCCCAAACACTGTGTAAAATGGATGAAAAATCAATGATTTAAGAAGATTCTAGTAATCTGAAGAGCCAGTTACAAAAATAATGACACTGAGAGAAATGCAGAAATGGAAATAGTCAATATTTTCAATTTAGGGTTTACCCCAACCCCGAATTATATTATTATTATTTTTTTAAAGATTTATTTATTTATTATATATACAGTATATATGTATTCTGCCTGCATGTGTTCCTGCAGGCCAGAAGAGGGCACCAGATCTCATTACAAGTGGTTGTGAGCCACCATGTGGTTGCTGGGAATTGAACTCAGGACCTCTGGAAGAGCAGTCATTGCTCTTAACCACTGAGCCATCTCTCCAGCCCCTATTATTATTATTATTATTATTATTATTATTATTATTATTATTATTATTATCAGTTGAAGAATTCTGTAGTGATGGGAAGTTATGTCCAAAGCAAGAAAAGTGATCTACTATTATAAATACTGTTTCCATGTAAACATGTCCCTAAACTAAAACTCCATGCTGTGCCCAGTCTGGTCCTGGCTGTGGTAGCTATCCATACTTTATGGTGAGGACTGTTAAAATAAGATCTGTGTAGTGAACAATTTTTAACATGGCCCTGGGGTCCCTGTGTCCTGGTATTCATGCCTCTGTGTACCACCCCATGAGTCCTGGCAAGACTGATGGCCTATTTCGCTACAATATAGAACACACAGCAAAAGTAATGGGCTATCCATTCCTTTTTGTTTTGTCCGTATTTTGTTTTTGAAATAGGGCCTCATATTGTAGCCTGGACTAGCCTTGCACTCAAGGCAACCCTCCTGCCTCAGTCTCTCCATTGCTGGAATTACAGGCATGCTTGGCTAGTCTATAATCACATCATGTAAGGCTGGTGTTTTTCTTGCTGGGAGACTTGTTCCTTCTGGTTATACTGTAGTAAGGGACCTGTGGTTAGTGTCCAGCTGAGAGCCACTGAAGTCCTTGGGCCAGTAGCACAGAAATAAGTGAAATAAAGGAAGGAAGGAAGGAAGGAAAGAAGGGAGGGAGGGAGGGAGAGAGGGAGGGAGGGAGGGAAGGAGGGAGGGAATAAATGCTATCAGCACCTGTGTGAGCTTGAGAGCAGGCCCTTTCCCAGTTGAGACTCAGATAAGATTATAGCACCAACCAGCACTTTAATGGGGAGGGTTGAACCCCTAAATCAGAAGATCCAGCTAAGCTGTGCTGTGTCTACTGACCCTCCAAAACTGTAAGACGATAAATGTGTATTGTGTTAAGTCACTAAGTTAGTTATAAAACTGCTATTAAACATAGCAATAGGGAAGTAACATATTGATGTTTATATAGTTGTAACTCACCCAATCATTAACAGTTCTTGATGTACTAAGAAATAGTAGTATGCTTCATGTTAGGTGTGCAGAAAGAAAGAACAAGTCAATAGTTTCTTCAAATTACGTGAGTAGTTAGTGTGATAGAAGGTGCTGGATAGATAATGATAGAGCTAGCCTAAATCTCTGAGATAGGGATCCTCTCCTGCAGCTGAGGAGTGATGAGAAGTACAAGTGTCCTTGCAAGCAGCAGGGACATGTGAGCTAAACCATACTGACCAGGAGCCAACTTGAAAGTACAGGGAAGAACAGAGAGATAGAGCAGCACAGAGGGGACTGCCTGAGCAAAGACATGGAAGGCCTAAAACTGAAGGGAAGAGGGTGAGGTGTTAGGGTGCTGAGGAGGGGTGGGGTGGGATGATGGAGGGCTTTGTTTGCAGTGTGGAAGAAGTTGGGTTTCATCCTGTAAGCAAAGAGGATGGTGGAAGAACTTAAGTGGGATGAAAGGACACACTTACATTTTAATCAGACCACTCTGGCTACCTGAGAGTCTGAATTTGGACTCAGGCCAGTTAGGGGCTATTTTGAGTCCATTAAAGAGCTGACTACTGTCTAAACTAGCCCTGTGTTACATATACAGAAGAAAGATAAGTGGAAATGTATGTAAAATGACAGGGGCATAACCCCAATCAAACAGAAACTACTAAATTAGCTGATTTAGCACAGAGAAGATGAATAAATGCAATTGTGCACTTCTAGATTTGATTGCCTATGGGACATTCAAGGTGAGGACACTCTGTGGGCAGTAGGCCATGTTGTTCATTAGATGAACAACTTCCCTCTCATTTGCCATTTTACTGCCCATGAGTGTAGAGGATATGAGATAAGATGTACATTCTAGTTAGGGTTATTGTTATTATGTGATGAAACACCATGACCAAAGCAACTTGAAGAGGAAAGGGTTTATTTGGCTTACACTTCCACATCACTGTTCACCACTGAAGAAAGTCAAGACAGGAAGTATGCAGAGGCCATGGAGAAGTGCTGCTTATTGGCTTGCTCCTCATGTCTTGATCACCTTACTTTCCTATCGAACGCAGAACCACCTTCTTAGGGGTGATACCACCCACAATGGGCTGAGACCTCCTCCATCAATCACTAATTAAGAAAATGTTCTACAGGCTTACCTACAGCCTGATCTTATGGAGGCATTTTCTCAATAGAGGTTCCCTTGTCTCAGATTACTATAGCTTGTGGCATGTTGGCGTAAAACTAGGCAGCACAATGTAGATTTTCTTGCCTGGAACTCTAGGGGAAGAATTGTCCTCAAGAAACAACCTAGTTGTCATGAAGAGATGATAGTCTACCTCTTGGGACCAAGACCACATTGTACAAGACCCTGAGAGGTGTGGAAATACTGTTGTGGCAGTCTTTGAAAAGTACAACCTGCCAGAGTGAGTGGTTTCTTTCCTTTAAAAGGAGAAATATTTTAAGGATAATGTATATAAAGCATTTGACACAACACATGCTGACTAGTAATATGTTTCATTGAAAACAAGGAACTCACAATATATGATGGTTAGTATTGATCATCAACTTGACAGGATCTTAAATCACGTAGGAGACAAACCTCTTGGCCTGTCTATGAGAGAGTTTCTAGACTGGATTAATTGAAGTGGGAAATCATACCCTAAATGTTGGTGGCACCATCACATGGGCTAGGGTGCTGGATTGAATAAAATAAGACAGCAAGCAGAACTACCAATATCCATTGCTCTGCTTTCCATCTGAGGACACAGTGTGACCAGCTGCCTCTTCTGCTGTCATGGCTGTCCACCATGATGGACTGCACCCTCAGACTGTGAGCTAAATAAAACCTTTCTTCCTCGAGTTACTTTTGTCAGATATTTTATAATGGCAACAAGGATGAGACCCAGGACTTCCATTCCTCACCAGGATGCCAAAAGAAGTTCATGCTGACGGGAGATAGAAGGAATGAATAAGGACATATTATAAAGCACTGAATAGCAATTTGATGGTCTAGTGATCACCTGATCGACATAGAAAAGTTGAGGACTTTCATGATTTAATCATTCCTGGCTTGAGAGCATTTGTCTCTGAGTTTTATTGATCTTGGCTGCTTCATTGTAAAGGAAATTCAGAAACATTTTTAGACAAGTTCTACATATGATTGTTATGATTCTGAGAGTATTCACTCTGCTTGATTCATTTTTTTTTTTTTACAATGCCTTGGTGGTGGATTGCAGGGGATAGCTGAGAATTCATGTCCCTCTTTTGACTTCATGAATTACTTTGGGATATTTCTTTGGATGTATGTATATAGCAGCCATCTTTACTTTAATGCCTTAACCTGGTTCCTTAAGATACTATGTGTGTATTTCTTCACAGTTTTATGTATCTTTGGCAATAACTCAGGTTCAGTTTATAGTTTTAAAAGTTGATTCATAAAGATTCCCCCTTTCTGTGAACCTGCAAAAAAGAATGCAATTTATTCATAGCTCTGAAAAGTTGTGTTTTTCCTTACGGGGGTGTAAACTGTGAGAGATTCAGAAGGTCTCCCCTGGCTCCCTGTCCAAAGGCTGAATCACTGCTTCTCAGCTGCAAGTTTTACTGTCTAAAATTCCCAAATATAAAGCCTGTGTGTGACAAGGGACCACATTTATGTAGTTTGCATGCCATCGCCTCAGTGTGCCCCTGCGTTTTTATTGAACATGCAGTTTTAGTTGTCATTAGTCATTTCCCAGAGCCGTGGGAGAGCACACAAGGTGTTGCTCACGGTGTTGGAAGTGGATGGAAGAATAAAGAATGGGAGTGGAGAGAACTTTACAGAAGCCCCCTAAGCGTGTCTTAGCTTATTTTAGCCATTTCAGTGTTTTAGAAAATGTCTAAACATCACGTTGTGTGTGCTAAACACACATAACTTTATCTGTCAATTAAAAATTAAATTAGGATCTATCCTTTCAGCAGATTTTAAGAGCATAATGAAGTGCTATTATGAGACATACTATGTATAGCTGGCTCTAGAGCTTACCTTGGCTGGCTGAAATTCCATTCCATTTGACCATCCCCCCTCTGGCTCCCCTCCTCAGCCCCTGACAACCTGTCATTTTCCTCAGTGTCCAGGAGTGAGATCCTGTAGAATTTGCAGTGTTTGTCTTTCTATGCTTAGCAGTATTCACTTAGTACAATGTTCTCTAGATTCATCCTTGTCTCAAAAAATGGGATTCCCTTTTTTTCTTTTTAGTCTCCATTTCCTTCTTCCTTTTCCCTGTAACTTTCTCCTCCATTTTGATTCCATCCATTTTTTATCTGCCAGGGTCTCATCGTGGCTCTGTGAAACTCACTGTGTGGCCCAGTTTGGCACCCAAACTTGCAATCTCCTGCATCAGCCTCCCAAGTGCCGGAGTTACAGATGTGCACCACATCTGACTAGGATGTAGTTTCTTTAAAGATGGGATTGTGTGGTTAAAAACCTGGCCCTCCTTCTTAGCAGAGGAGCTTTCAGAGTATGGTCATGTGGTGCTGTGGCTCTGGGCCTGGATTCCACACCACTCATGGTGGAAGCACAAGGCAGAGGAGGTCTGTTGATCTCAGGGCGGCTGGTAGACCGGGAGAGAAGGAGCTGGAGCCCTGGAGTGCTCTTCCAGGGCACACCCCTCTTCTCAGTCCCACATCCTAGAGGTTCTACTGCCACCTACCACAGGATGAGGACCAAACACTTAATACCCGAGACTTGGGAGGACGTTGTAGACCCAAATCAGCAATAGAAGACAGCATGCTCACAGTGCATCTGTTCCTACAACCCAGGCTTCTTCTGTCACATAAGTACTCATGGCAAGAAAATTGCTATTAATGGCACTCAGTATACTGCTTGTGTTGTTCAGCCGTTACTACTGTCTAGTCTAGTAGGGGGAGTTTGTTATCACTACAAAAAGAAATTCTCTACCCAGTTAGCAGCTACTTCTTCTATTCTCCCAATATCTGACAACTACTGATCCAGACTCTGACCCTATGGATTTGCCCGCTCTGAATATTTCGCAGACACACATAATCTATGACCATCTGTGTCTCACTTCTTTTACTGAATGTGATGCTGGCAGCCCAAGTGATTTACATCAATGTCTACACACTGCTAGGCACAAGACACACAGTGACAGATAGAACCAGTGTGCTCCCTGTCCTCATGAAGTAAGTAAGCGAACAAGTGAAATTAATATAAACCATGCTGAGGGTCATGGAACAGTGAACAGGGTACTGGGCCATAAAATAATGAAGGAGTTAGGAGCCTCCTTAAAGTGATAGGCCAGCGAAGATCTCTATAAGGAAATAAATCTAAATAAAAGGTTGAAAGTCTAGAAGAGCTCATACCTGTGAAGAATGAGAGCGTAGAAATGGTAGAGAGAAGGTACACAAAGATCCTGCGGGTCAGAAAGAACCTTAGTAACCATCAAAAGGTCAGAGTACCTGAGTCAACCAGAGGTGCTGAAGGGACAGGGATTCTTTCTGAATTTCACTTTGGAGGTAAATGGGATGCCAGCTGGGGATATTTCAGGCAGAGTCAGAAGAGAGAAAACTGAACCAGCATGAGGCAAGTGAGGACAATACCAACCCAGGGGCAGTTCTTCTGGCCTGAGAGTCATAGCAATTTCCCTGTGTACTTTTGGGTGCTGCATGCTGTTAATGCTGATTTGGATCTGCTGCCTGCTCAGAACTAGCCTGGCCCTGCAGGCACTGGCAAGGTTCCTACTGAGAAGTTTTGTCTCCAGGAGAAGCCTGACCTTGATGTTATAATCAAAGCTCAGATCAGCTCTGAGTCTTGAGCTGGTCTACTTGTTCTGAGAACACTCAGGGTCCATGTTGATGGTGATGTGGAGTTCTTCTGATGGGGTGTTTCTTCACAAGATGTCAGTGCTCATGATGCTGAGTAGGCTCACAGGCCACATCTCTAAAGTGACTTAGATGGTGGTTTATCCATTACACTGTGCTCCCGTGGCCATTCACTCCCAGTGTACCGGATTTAGCTACGTTGTGAGGACTTCCTCCAGGCAGAGTCTGTGTTATGCAACCATGATGCTCTGGTCCATTCCAACCCTAGTGGGTGTAATATTATAGGGATTAAAAAAAAAACAACTTCAGTTTAAGTGAAGTCTGAGTGATCTTTGAGAGGACTAGAATATGCTGGAAGGATCCATCAGCATTAACTCAAATTCAGTACAAAGGAAACATAATCTTTAATATGTTACTAGTATCTCATTGGGGCATTTGGGAAGAAAAAAATGGCAGTTTCTTTGCCAAATGTGGTCATATTTCTTCTTATGAAAGACAGAAGATGTCTCTGATCATGTTACTGAAGATTTACATGGAAAGATCTTACAAGTTTTGAGACAGCTCTGATCAGCTGGAGGAATTGACTTTCTATTCTGTGGGAACCCTGACTACCTTCCATTAAATGGCATGCCTGCTGCTGGATGACTGACATTCTGATGGAGCGTGTTACTGTCCCTCTTCTTCCTTACTGGGAGAACTGTTCTTAGCCCATTTACCCATCTCGAAGTGGAAGGTGATCCTGTGTACTAGGAAATCAGGTTCTGAGTATTCTTGTGCAGGAGTAACATGGCTGTTTAATCTTTGAAGGGGACACACATGTAGTAAAATAATGCACACAAGTTAGTGCCTAACTTAGAGCCAAATGGCAAATGAATAGCACTAATGTAAATCTAGATCAAAGTTATATTGCCATATATTTTTCTTCCTGACATTTTCCCCCATTTTAAGTTTTTTTATCCACCATTTATTAAAATTTTATTGTGTTTTAGGTTCCATTCTGAACACTGAACTACATCACCTTATTTAATTCTCCCATAATCCTTTGCAGTTCATATCATCAATGTCTCCATTTTATAGGTAAGACCCAGGATGTTCACTCCCTACAGATACAGCTGAACCAGTTCCAAATAACAGGCACATTGATCAGCAGTCTTAGGAGCCATTGTAAATTTAAAATGCAAATGACATATTAGTTTTTAAAACTGACATACTTGGAGTAGAAAACTTTTGAATTGTTTAAAATTCTAGATCATTAAAATAAATGTAATGTTTAACATAAATAAAGATGACTGTAGAGAGAAATGTTTATAGATAAGCACAGACACATAGGTTGGTGGCTATACATACAATTCTCCATCCTGTCAGATGAGAGAGCTTGAAGGCATAATACTCCAGTAATGGTAAGCACATGGAGTGCCTACATCTTGCCTTGTAATCTCACTCTCCAGGACCAAAAGCTAGTTGTCCTTGGAGCTGAGACTGATTTCAAGGCCAGAGCAGGATATACAGAAGCGTCTGAAGCATTTTGTAATAATAGCATTAAGGAAATGCTCAAAAAGTAAAAAGAAAGCCCCACAACTCTTGGGACGTATCAGAAGGACAAAGAGCCACTTAAAAGGGCTGAAAAAGAAACAAAATGCCCAAATAAATAAAAAGCACTGGATTATAACCCAAAGCCCTAAGTCAACATCCACTGAATAAATTAGTTAATATGGAAAAGTCAATGATGCGTGCAGAACGCCAATAAGTTATGTAGACACTTCGAGGGAATGACTACCAGGATTCCCCGCCTTACACATTCATCTCTACTGTGTGAAGGTGAGGGAAGAGAAAGGTAGCTCTGCTGTACAGGGCACTGCCTGGCATTCCCTCAGCAAGTGACTGAGGGCCACATGGCAGGTTGATCAGATTGGAAGTGGGTCAAGCTGGAAAGGATATGACAATATGACTCTTGTATTAGTCACTTTTCTAATTTTTTTTTTGACAAAATATCTTGCAGGAAGCAACTTAGGAGAGGTAGGATTTTGAAATAGTTTGTAGTTTGAAGGAGTCGTCCATCACAGTGGGAAAGGACATGGCGGTGGACACAGCTCTTAGGCTGAAGTGGCGAGAGTGTGAGGCTGCCGGTTCACATCTCTGTGAACCAGGACACAGAAAGGGAAGGTCGGCACTCATCTGGCTTCCTCGTTTTCTCCTTTTAGTTCAGTCTGGGCCCTTAGCCTATGGGATGGAGTCTTTCTCATTCAGGATGGCACTTCTCTCTTCAGTTAATCTATTATTATCTGGAAATGCCCTCATGGATGAGAGAGAGGTGTGTCTCCCATGTGATTTTAAACCCAGAATGTTTGCAATGAAGATTAACCATCAAAGCACATCACCGATGTGATTTTCCCACCCCGTAACCCCAGTCTAATCATGAGGAGAATGCTAGACAAATTCTAAGAGCAAGACATCTCATGAGAGACCCAACCTTGCTTTTCACATCTGTCAGGGCCATTGAAATAGGCGTCTTCTGAGAAACTGTCCCAGCTGGGAGAAGTCTCAGGAGACAGGATGATGAGATGGAATGGAGTCTGTGGTGTTCTGGGTGGGATCCTAGAAGAGAAAAAGGACACCAGATGAGTACAAAGAAAATCTGAATAAATGAGCTTTAGTTAATGATAATCTTGGCTCATTGCACACAGCAAATGTGCCACACTGATGTAGGATGTTAATACTTTATGGGTTGATGGGATATACAGAAACACTACTGTTTCTTCATCTAAAATGTTTTTGAAATAAAGTCTTTTAATTAAAAATGGAGTGTTTGTGTGCATTTTAGTGTGGTTCATGAGAGAGCACCATTTGCTTTGTTCTTGTGCCTTCATTTATATAATGCATCTGTCTCATTTATCCAACAAGTCTAGTAGGTGTGGATTTATTTAATTGAGGACTGTCAGATAAGTAATTTTCATAAAAGGAATACATACCAAGATCCCTTTGAACCCATACAACTTAGAAATGAATAGTTCAGGAGAAAAAAATCTGCAGGTAAGAAGTAATTTTGAAATTTAAATTTAATCTTGTTAAAGACCATAGAAAGGTATTAATATTATTTATGTACAGCAATATATTTATTTTTTGTAAGGGTTGTTTTAATGGGTCTTAAATTAGCTTCTTGTCTTTTCTATTTTCTTCACTAATTGCATTGAGCTTTGCTATCATCTGATATTAATTGGCCTCCATTGCATCCATGTGGGACAGAGGGAAGAGGCAGGGAGGCAAGTGTTTTGCTTGCCTCCAGCATCCAAAATGAGGCTGCAGGCATCTCAGAGCCTGGTTTTCATGCTTTGTGCACTGTGACTATATTGATTGAATTTCAAATTACACATCCTTTCATAAAGTTTTCTTATGTAGCTCTAACTTTCATTTTCCTTTAAGATTTTGGAGAGCAGATGTTACTACACACATGGTTTGAGGATGGGAAATTGAAGGCTCTTACAGTCTCTTTCTTTCCAGAAAGAATTCGGTGGCCAGAACCTGGGGACCATCTTGTGTGTTTTCAGTGGCACACTTAACAAGTCTGTTACATCTTTGGATGTACTTTTGCTCACTATTGGGAGATCCCCAGGGGAAGAGACTGACTCATATGAGGTGTTCAGTAAATGGAATTCAATAGAAATCCACTAAGTAATAGAGAGCCATACAATGACATATCCAAGTATATTCTTTGTAACAAAGATTTTTATCTCTCTGGCCTTCTTCTTACTCTGCCTTTAGACTCATCTGGGAGCTCAGAGTCTGATTGAGGGATGTGACCATCCTTTTAAAAAGTAGGAAAATGTGACACGTTTAGGAAAAAAACAAACAAAATCCCCACAAGCAGGCACTGCCATTACCACCAAAGGTGAAAACCACAGCACCCATTTAGCAGAAGTGGTCTGTGTGGATCAGATTCTGGTTTCATGGGCTCAAGTCAAAGACAGTGATGTCTATGGCCAAGAATGGAAAATTCTTCCCATTTGGCTCACAGTATCTCATCATTATGTCACCTGGAATTCGATAATATGACCTAAGTGCCTCACTAAGCCATCACCTGTAACAAATACTGCAATTAGCTCCCTCCTCCTTTCTGACCTGGGTGAGTTCTTCATTCCTTTGACTGTCAACTAAAGCTAAACTGTGTTCTGCAGAACATAGGCCCCTGATGTGTTACCAATGTTTCTAGAGGCCCAGAAACTTGAAAAATGTGTTGAACAAATGCTTTGTTTCCTGAGAGACTTTAAATCCTCACAAGGCTAAGGTACTCCATAACCTTTAAGGAGGGAATTAGCATGGCATATGTCAACACTCACTTGTGCTTGGGCTTATTCCCACATGGGACAAGAGTGTTTAACAATCTTAGAGACATTGACTTGGATGACAGCACCTGGAGAAAGTTCTGTCTTAAAGCCTCAGTTTCTAGTTTTTAAGGTGAGTGAGCTTAGTTTTAGGCTCATATTAGAAGTTAAGTAAGCAACAATATAAGACAACTTGGCAGTCAGGCCATGGTGCACACGCCTTTAATCCCAGCACTCAGGAGGTCGGAGTGGGTGGATCTCTGTGAGTTTGAGGCCTGCCTGGTCTACAGAATGATTTCCAAACAGCCAAGGCTGCACAGAGAAACCCTGTCTCAGAAAACAACAACAACAAACAACTTGGCATGGCTCATGGCAGCTGGGGTGACCTTAGTATATGGTCGCTGATGGCAGTTTCACTGTCGTAGAGACCCTTGAAGTTCAGCAGAATAGTTTAGAAATGCAGATCCATAATTGTATTGGTTGTTTATTTTATTTTGTTTTATAGATGAAGCCAAGAATAGGTTTCTATAGGTTATTCCTCTGTTCCCCGCCCGTGTGTGTGTGTGTGTGTGTGTGTGTGTGTGTGTGTGTGTGTGTGTGTGTGTGTTGTGTGCATGTTCATGGGGTGGGACTTGTGAACTTGAGGATGCATGTGCAATGCATTTATGCATACAATGTAGAGCCCAGAGGACAATCTCTGATGATGCCATTCCTCAAGTGTCATCTTTGTCCAATTGTCTGTTTGTTTTTGCTTAGATGGATGGATGGATGGATGGATGGATGGATGGATGGACGGAAGGACGGACAGACGGACAGACAGACAGATTCAATAGCCTGTAGTTCACCAAGTAGGCTAGGCTGAGTATTTAGGAAACCCCAGGGTCCCATCTGTCTGCGCCTCCTCAGCTTGCACCATCACACCTAGCTTTTTTTACATAGGTTCTGGGAATTGAACCTGGGTTCCTGTACTCTAAAGGTAAGCACACTGCTGACTAAGCTACCTTCCCTGCTCCTTCTTTGGTTGAGGTTTTTGTCTCCTCTGACTTAGGGTCTGGCTATGTCCCCCACACTGCACTCAAACTCCCCTACTGCCTCACTTACCCAGTGTTGGGATTACAGGTGGGTGGCACCAGGGTTGGCTAATTCCTGCGATTTGTTCTGTAGTCTATAAAATGCTAGCTCTGTAGTCTTACTGAACATATTTGATGGAAACATTCTATCAAAAGGGTTTCATTTCAATACTTGGCCTTTGTGACTGTATTAGGAATCTTGCACTTCAAAGAGGTGACAATTTGGATCAAGGGATCCCAGTTAGTCTAGTCAACACTATTGGTGTGACCATAAAATGTTACATAGTACACTTTGTCATGGGCGAACACAGCCATCTTCCATCAAGAAGGTAAAGATTTGGCTCACCAGTTGAGAAGAGAGATGGCTGGCTAAACTTGATTATGCTTAATTATTATGTGATTAGTATTTGTGTCATATTAAACAGATGTCCTGGCACACAGTACTTTGTTTGTGTTCATTAATTAGTTCACTTATTGATTCACAGATCCTTAATGATCATCTTCTCTGTGCTGGGAAAGGGAGGGCAGAGATGAAAAAGACATGGTCCTTGTCCCTTAGCCTGTATCCTTTCTTCACAGAAGTGGTCCTGGGTTCGAATGGGCAGGGGACAGTGGAGATGAGTAGTAGTCTTCAAGGAGAAAGTAGTAGAAATATCCTCAAGTGTAGATTGAAACATGCTTTGAACTTCCAAGGAGTTTTGGAGTAGCCCCAGTGGCAGAGGGTCGTAGGCAAGGGTGCAGGATATGGGTGGAAATGTGGGTAGGAGCAGATCAGGGTGAAGCTCTGTGACAGGTTTGCAGGATTTGAGCTATGATACAGCTATCTGACTGCCTTTAAGCAGGTAAGTGGAAGGAAGCCATATGGAGAGGGGCCCAAGAAGAGCCTGAGAGGAAGTGGGGAGACTGGTTAAAGCAGGAAAAGTGATGGGGATGGAAGAAGGCTCATCACTAAAGCACTTGCTGTGGGAGTGTGAGGCCCTGAGCCACAGCACAGACACATAAAACTGAACTCAGTGGCATGTGTCCACACTAAGGAGGCAGAGACATAAAGATCCCTCCTCCAGCTCTCATCTAGCCAAAATAATGAGCCTCAAATTTGATGAGACATCGGGTCTCAAAAAAAAAGTGGTGGGGAGTGATTGAAGAAGACACCCAGTTTTGGCTTGTGGCCTCCTTACACATGTGCCCACAACTGCCCCTGCATGTATATGCACACACAAGATGAGACTGGTACAAGATGGAGTATGTTTACAGCTAGAAACAAGAGGTGACACTCCCGGAAAGTCAGACAACATTGAAGAGGGCTGAGGAGGCAGTGGCTTCGGAGAAGGGAGGGACATTGAAGACAGCAGAAGGCACTGCTGAGTCCTTTTTGGTAGAAATGAAAGCAAAAGCCCTTAGGGATGACTGAGGCTTCTGGCCTTGACTGGGGATCCAGTCGAAATACGGATTGACACAGAGAGATGTGGTGGCCAGGAAGAAGAAGTTCTGTGTTTGAGGAGAGTGGAGTCTGTGGAGTCTGAAGTGCCTATGGGGCCAGGAGGATTTGTACAGGGGAAAAATGCTGATGTGACTTCGTTAGAGATGTGGACACAGGCGGTTTCACCCTCTTTGAAGTGAGTGGATGTCGCAAGGAGAGGAAGGTGGCTCGAGCTGGATTCAAGTGAAGCTGCCTGCCAGGAGGCTGCAGACAAGATGAGCCCAGCACACATGGACCTCTGAACACAGCTAAGAGTGAGCTAGTGAATGTGTTTGGCATTCAGTCGTGTGTTCACGCCTCAAGAAACTCTAGAAATACCACTATGAGGTAAAATGAGAGCAGAACTTCTAGGAACCACCAGACAGAGAGATTAAAGGACATAAAGAAGATCAATGTCGTTAAAAGTGTGGACATGGAGTTGAGAGTGAGCTGATAGTGCCCTGGAAGGTCAAGGAAAGACACAGAAATATGGTCCCTCCGAGAAGTGCCTCTAAGGGGAGAAAAATGCACAGGCATCTAGAGATGTAGTTAGAGGAGAGTCCTTATTTCTTCAATCAGCAGGCAAGGGAAAGGTGAGAGGCAGAAGAGAGGGGGAAGATGGGTGGGGAGAGGGCCCAGAAAGAGAGAGAGCACTGCTAAGAGACCTGAGGCATCCAGGGAGGACTCCACTTGTTCTTTGTAACTGGAGGAACCAAAGAGATCAACAGGAACACAACTCAATTTGGTACATGGATGTGACTCCAAAAGCTGATAAAACCTTCTCCTCAAAGCATCTATCTTTACTAAACAGAAAGAGATGAGGTCATTTTCTGATGGGGAGAAAAGAGAGGAGTCAAGTAGTCAGGAACATGGAAATTTCTGGATAAGTGGGAAATGATACTTACTGGGTCCCTTCCTCACAAAAAAAAAAAAAAAAAAAAAAAAAAAAATTGGGGTTTGCTAGAACCTGTTGATCATTGATCATTCCCTGTTCCCTGAAGCCATAGGGAAGCCTCATGATGGAAATGGTTGAACCTATTCTGGGGGGCAGACAGATGGGGTAGAGTAAAAACCTAAGGTTAGAAATGAGCAAGCCTCAGAGCCTGGTTGTTTCCAAGACAAGGGGCAGGAAGAAAGACACAGTCCGACGGTGTGGCGCATGTACGTAAATAAAAGAATGACTCACAGGTAGATATAGGACTGTCAAGATCTCAGATTGTAAAGGTAGAGCAATTATAAATGATAGCAAAGCCCAGAAGGTAGTGTGCTTAAGGGAAATAGGTGAGTGTTTGTTGAATGAATGGCAAGGGATTCCCTGAGGCCTTTTGTTGAACAACTGTTCCAAGTACTACTTAGGGATTTGCTACTGCTGATGGGGTTGAGGAATCTTGTTTGACTGAATGGCCTAGATAAAAATGCTCTGCTGACTGCGGGGACACAGCAGGACTCAGTTTCCATTTATAGCTTCTGTTAAAGGAGCGGAAAACAATTAAAAATGCCAGTTTTTCTCAGGCTAACCTGGGCTATATAGTGAGTTCCAGGCCACTGTAGGCTAAAGATTGAAAACTTATCTCAGAGATAGAGACAGACAGACAGACAGACAGTGAGAAAGAGAATAAATTCTAGCATTGAGAGCATTTCCGTTCCTCACAGGAATACCTCTCTTAGATGTGTCTGTCTTCACACCTCTCTTCAGTCACCCCACCTTCTGGCACTCCCAAGAATATTTTTAGCATGGCATTCAACTTTCTGGATGATGTCTCTCAATTTTTAATGATAAGGTTATTTTATGTTAATTGTGTTATTTCAAAAGTTTTGCTGACTTTTTTAATGTCCTGGGGCCATATGGAAGCATCTTTTTCCAATTTAAGCTAATGACAAGAGAACCTTCTACAAAACATTTAAACTAAGCATGGTGCATTTGAAAACGCACAAGTTGGGCGGCAGTGGGAACGTGTCTATATGAGAAGTTTGGCACACATCTGCCACCCTCTTGTCTCCTGACGGATTAATTTGTAACCCCATGCCCAGAAAGACACTGAAGGAAATGTAAAATAATCCCTGAAAGTTTGAATCTTGGAGATATTCTTATGAAATAGCCACAGGTGATGTTCATGCATCTGAAAGCAACTGCACCTAGATATTTTCTTCACGGGAGTTGGTTTCTGTTGTGGGGTAGATAGAAAGAGTCAGAGAACATAGGTAGTGAGATTTCATTGAGAGCCCTGGAGTATAGAAGTAATGTTAGCATTTACAGTGACAACCTGACTTAGCTAGGGTACCCCCGAACCCCTGGCAGGGGGGGCTACCATGTTGTTATTGTAGGACAGTTGTCCTCTGGATATAACATGGACATTGCCATCTTAAACTGTCAACAGTGAAAATCACCTGATGGAGACTTGCACAAAATTAGGCCCATTAACCTTCCATGGTTAAAAATGGAGACGGAGGGCTCACAATGCCTCACCTCTCTCCAAGGACTTCCAGTTAATGGTTACTAGAGGAGAGGGCTTACAAAGCCCAACCCCTGATTTATAGACAGTTGTTAAAGGGAGGTGCTCATGAGTCATGCCCCTGTCCCAGACAGTAAACTGTTGCTAGGGAGAAAGGCAGTGGTGTAGCCCATCCCCCACCCTATGAATTCCCTCCATGCCTATAAGTAACCCCTCAGCCAGGCCTGTGTAAGTGATTCAAATGAAATTCATTGTTTCGTCAAGCTAGACTTGAGTGGAATCATGTCTATTTCTCTTGGTGATAAACAACCCTATCTGGGGTGAGAAGGCATTTTGTTTAGGTCTTGTCAGGAAGAGTTCACACAGCAGCCATTGTCGCTGGGTTCTTCTGTAGCACCGTTGTGTGGTCTCTTTACATTGCAGCATGGCGCTGTGCTCTCTACTTGGCTGCACTAGGATGCCTGTGGACTGTGGGCCATTGGTTGTGCGTACCTGCTTTGGAGCTTGGTGGTACATAGCTCTTGCTGACCCAGAACACCCAGGGCACAGCATGAGACATTTGAAGAGGAGAGCATACCCCTGGGTGACCAGGGTTCCATAGAACGCTGTGACACAGGACAAGCACTGAAGTACCCTAGGAGACAGGACTCACACGAGTGGTGATGTGTTTGACACCTGCATGTGTATGGCCTGGTGGCCCAACTTGTGAGAAGATGATCATTTCTTCAGGTGTGCTTTGGACCTGCTTGACGTGACTTGCCCTGTCTGAGTTATGCCTAAAGGAAAATACTGTTTCCTAGGGTACGGACAATTTTACTCAACAGAACTTTCTTCACTGAGGGAACATGGACACCACTTACTGCATGGGGCCAGAATGAGGAACTTAATTTTACATTTCATCCCTTGGAAATTCAAATGGTCCCTTATGCCTAGGGTCTACTGTGTCACATAGCACCTGTCTGAACAGAGCCACTCTGTGAATTCCTGCCCTCCCAGTTCCAGGTCCTGCTCTGCTATCCTCTCACACATTCTAGTGCTGATACCCTAGGGTCAGGAAACCTGCATGCTCACCTGTTGGAGCTGGGAAGCTACCAGTGATACCTGAATGGCTCGCACCCTCCCCTTAAGTCATGCTCCTCTTTGATCCTTAAAGTGTAGTTCCAGAGTCACCAGCTCGGGTCTTTAGGGAAAGGTTCTTGACTTCCCTTGGCTGCGTCTACAAATGTGATAAGTGAAGAGGATTAAAACGGGAGGGCTGGAGCTTTTGAGCTTTTGTTTTTCTGGAGACGAGTCCTAGCTATAGAGCCCAAGATAGCTTTGGCTTCGTGATGTTCCTTCCTTAACCTCGCAAATGCTAGGAATTTACAGGTGTCCATCACCTTGCCCAACTAAATGGGGAGAACTTTTAAAGGCCCTAGGTAGGTCTAGTCAACTAGATCAAAGGGGAATATGGCAGAGTACTGGTAAAAAGTGTTATCTGGGGTTGGCTCAGTGATTGAGAATAGGTGCTGCTCTTACAGAAGAGCAAAGTATGACTCCCAGCACCCATGTGGGGTGGCTCACAACACCCGGAACTCCGTCCCCAGGAGGATCTGACACCACAGGCACCTGCGCTCATGCACACAATTTAAAAATAGTAGAAACACATCTTTAACGAGTACCATCTTTATCTCTATCAAGCCTCACATCCAGATGCCCTTGAGGAAAGAGGGAGTTCTTTCCCCTCCGTGAAAGGGAGGGATAATGTTATTTAATGTTTACCACATCATTGTCACTGGTCTGGACTTGTAACTTCTCTCTTCATTCACCTCCCATGACTTTTCATTGAGTGGAAAGAAAGCTAAAAAGAAAACAGTGAAAAGATTTTATAGACTAAAGAAATGCCAGAAAGATCCAGATTTGACCATTGATTGGTTCACAGTAAAAGGCCAGGTGTCTGCCAAGGTTCTCAGTCTTCCTTTGAACTTATTTAAGTCTCATGAGGCTGGGGCTCTGTCATGCCCAGGCCTGGGACAACACCACCAACTTCAGTGTCTCTGGTCAGAAGGCCATGTGCAGAGGGACTCCTGGTCTTAAGGAGGAGAGTCTTGCTTCAAGAGTGGGGCTGGCTTCTGTCTTCAGTGAGCTGGAAGTAGCCATGGCACACTGTGCAGTTTCGCTGGCCTCCTGGCCCCACAGCCAACCATGAAGAAGTCATTTGCCCATTCCTCCCTGGCTTCCAGTTTTTGATCTGAAAATTGTGACAATCGCCTGTTTCTTCTCCCACCCACGCGCAGACCCACAGTCCCACTGGGCCTATGGAAACATACCATCAGTATATTAGGAGGGAAAAAGAACCCATGGAGAGGTGAAGGAGATGGTTCTCCTGTTTCGATGACCTCGACACTAAAAGCCGGGGTAGAATCTGCCTCCTCTAAACCGCCGCGGAGTGACAGTCTTCTTTAGCTTCAGTCCTCAGCCCCGAATAGTTTCTCCCCACACTAGCCTACTGAAACAGTTGCTCCATGCAAAAGCGTTTCCTCTCTCTAAGTGCAAAATGAAGTGGCATGGTTGTACGCACATTTCCCTTCTGGAGAGAACCACAACAGATTTGTTTCCAGTATTTCAGAGAATTCTGTTCATCTGAATTGGAATTGGAAAAAAATGATTTCATTGCCTCTGGCTGCATTGTGTTCAGGCCACTTATTTAGATATTTGCATAGAATACGCTTATGTACAGAAGGAGGCTGTAACACAGGCACCGAACCACAAGGGGACAAAAAGAGATAAAACTATTTTGATATGGTAATATGATTGAGCCTGGCTGCATGACCACTCTTAAGTATTTGACCTAAATTATTTCAATATTTAATTACTATGCAGGTGTCAACACAAGATCTAGACTCATGAATAAATAACCCAGCTCATTTATTCAAGAAAGGTATCATGCATCTGTGGTGCAGGTACCAGGGCCTGTAAACCTGCAGCCTAACCCTTCTTTGCTGGAGGCCTGTCAGAGTCAAAACTGTCAGCAAGAAATTAACAAAGCTGCAGGGTTGGAGATGTTACAAAAGTCTGAGAGACTGATAGTGCATGTATAGGTGAGGGGATGTCTAGTACTGGCAGGGACTGTAGGTGAAGGGATTTCTCGTACTGGCAGGGAGTCTTTCAACCAAGGTTCTGTTGAGAATGTGGTGTTTGATCCAGACATAAAAGCATTTCCTGGGTAAGGAAGTAAAGAACATCAATCCAAGGAGGGCTTTGTGTAGGACTTTGGAAAGTGGTTTGCTTATACTGGACACACTGTGAGTGTGTGCTTGACTTCATTGCACACACTCATTCACCAGATGGCACTCAGCTGTCCCCAGGGACTCAGCCGTAGAGTGCTGTGTCTGCTACTGCTCTACCTCTGCTATTTCAGTTAGTTTTGCCTTACTTTCTGGGCCATATTAGGGCACGGAGTTAGATGACAGGCCGACACTTTCTCCAAAATTGCTTTGCTGGAGCCGTCTTTTTCTGTATTGATCAGCTAGTGTGGTAGCATGTGGTAGGTACTGAGTTTACTTCCCACTTAGTAAACATGGAGTTGGAGGCAACAGAAATTATGATAACTAACCGGTGAATTAACAGTCCTCAAACCTAGGATATCCAATTTAGACATTTATTGCTTCCTTTCATTCCCAGGTTCTGTCTCAATTGTCATATCCTTTTCTTGCTCCTCCCAATAGAACCTGGTATTGTCTGGCTTTCATGTCCCAAAGATGGATGTTAACTTGATTGGGCAAATAAACAAATCAGCTTTTAAAATGTGTCCAAAGTCTTTTTATTTTTCCTTCGTTGGATGCGCATGACCATGCAGCGGATGCTAAATTGTGAAACTTGCAGAGTGTTGGAATGTATTGACAAGCATCATAATAAAATCAATTGACATTTTTAAGAAATAAAAAGTGTTGATACTCATGAATGCTATGCTGTGATATCCAGTCACCTTCAATGAAACCATCCCTACAAATCACCTGTTTCCCAGTGGTTCAGAACACTGGCCAGACCATTTATCTTTTTATGTTTCCTGTTTCCCTTCCCTGAGAAGACTTGGCCACTGGACAATAGCAAACCTACTTCAAGATTGACAGGTCTGAGAAATGAGTTCTTTCTTGGACTTTTTCTTCTCAAAGAATGATCTTCATTCCTCCCGAAAGCTTGCACACAAAGATATCATTAGAGGTTTATTAAGCCCTAATAATATTGCAGTGTATTATAATTTAAGTACAAAATCTTCAAGGATAATATGAGAGATTTAGATTCTGAAATTCTGCAGAGTATAGTCTTGGATATCTGATTGTGTTTCTGGAAAAAGGAATAGATTTGAGGCTGAGCAAGGTATATAGAATTAAAGGTCATTTTTCTTTTTTTTCTTCTACCATCCATTTATGTGATAATGAAAGGAGAGGCTGGCAGGAGATAATACACTTCACTGAGTCAGTAATACAGGGTGTGATTGTCAAGTGCCCACTACAGAAATGTACTCTACCTGACGATTTGAAATAGGCAGGTTTCGGAGTTAATACTTAGCTTTCCCCGATATCTGAAATGTACCTAAAGAAACATCATTTCCTGATGAAAATTTACATTTGCAAGTTAAAAATACAGAAATATTCCATTGAAATCACATACAGGTTGTCAAATCAGACATATAAAAACCTGAAAATTAAATGCCCTGAAAAAAAAAGCTCTTTTTTTTTATATTACTACTTAAAAAAAAATAAAAGAACTGTCAGTCAAGTTTGATGCAGGTGGTACTCGTGGGCTGTGCTGCTTTCCCATGTAAGAGTGAGCATTTGTCCAATTGAACACTAATTGGTAATCATGGAGTATTAAGTTAATTATTTGAATGAAGCATAGAACTGATATAATTTCAGAAGCTGTAGATCTTATAACAGTATTTTTTATAGTGACAAGGGAGGTGGAGAGACATGGCTGTAATGAAATTGCCGAAACATTGAGTCCTATAGACAGAATCACAGACAAAGTCGGGATCGTGCTGGCTTTGTTTCCTAGGTACTTGACAGGCTCCTAAGTGCCAAGTCATTTTACATTTAGTCACCAAGGTAAATGTAAGTCATTAAGGGACAGAGTCGAGCGGCTTCCGCTGTGCTGTTTCTCACTCTGCTTTGGATCCAGAGCCAGATGATTGGCATTTGAATGAAGGTTAAGCACCATATTAGTGGCTTAGAGAAAGAAAAGACAGTTGGTATCGTGCAATAATAAGTTCACTGTTACATTTATAAGTCATTTTCCCATAGGCTGCCTCATTCAGTTCTCCCATCACCCAAAGGTCGTGTGATTTCTGTTCTAGAAGCCAATGGAGAGAAAGAGAGAGATCCGTATTGTGGACTGGGGGTGCTTCTGTGAGAGGGGACACTGGCACTTTGTCTTCCATTGGGTAACTGCCAGGCCATGGTATCACCCTGGCCTTGGTGCTTAGCACAGGGAAGGAAGAATTGAGGCAAGAAGCAGGTGTGGGGTCTGCAAGGTAGGCTAAGGGGTCTAAAGAAGCTCCCATTTCCCATTCAGCCATGTCGCAGTTTCCAGGAAGTAGAGAAGCAGACTCGCACTCACGCTTACAGGTCTAGCAGCTGGACATGAATGACAGGTGTGGTGGACAGTGACAGTCTTTCTGTTATCTCCACACTATGCTGAGCAAAGAAGCTTTCACTGAGGGAACACTGGGTGGTGGCCTGACTGGGGGTCTGCTTATAGACCCTCTGCATCTTACAAGAGATTAGAGACTTTTAAAAACAATTTTAAACAGATCCTTTTGCTTTCATTTCAGTGAGCTGAACACAACTCCAGTCTTCAGTGTTAGCCTACGTGGAGTTAAATTTTAATTCACATCTGAGTTTATGTGGCAGACTTATATACACATTCTCTTTCCACCCTGCACACATGAATTGGAATCTGCTGTATTGATGTTGTCTTTTAATCAGTGTACTTAATATCCTACTTAGCATATAAACACACCAGAAGCTATCATCGTCTTGTCGTTTTATTTTTTTCTCCATTATTTCCCTACTCGAGCCAGGCCTTATTATAGACTTGCTCAACTGCACTGAAAGAGCAGTTGATACTTCACCTTGATAATGACCAGTCATAACTGACAACTGAGAAAGAGTTATCGGAAAAGAAGACTAGCCAAGAGCCACACAAATGGTTCCCATGGACTCTTAAGGATACTTAGTATTTAAATTGGAAAGGCTGTGGTTATAATTTTTTGATATGCCCATAGCCTTGTATATGTATCTCCTGAGATGCAGATTCAATTCTGAGGAAATGTTTCGAGCAATAACTTAATATAAAGTAGCGATACTCTTATTGTTAAACCACAAGGCTGAGTGGAAATTTTTGTTGTGTCACCATAGATACCAAAATCTAATTTGATTACTCTTGTGAATAGTTGCTAACTATAATCTGATATTGACTGTTACTTTTCATCAGCTGAAAGTAGTTTGCTAATTGAGCTGGAGAGAAGCCAGAGAAATCTTTCAGAGGAGTAGTTTTATATACAGTGGTTTTAATAAGCAATCCAATGAAACCTTTTATAAAAGCAACAAAGACAAGAAGGGTCTGGACGCAGTAAGCATGTTTCATGCATCTACGAACGAACCCCAGACAATGCTGGATCATGTCGGTCACTCAAACCCAGTCCAGCAAGGTCAAATAAGAATAGCTTAATTTATTCAGCAACCATGAGCATCCTTGTTTGCTTAACAACTGTGTAAAAGAAACCCTGCCTGTCACTGATGTTCAGTAAATGGGCAAGGTGCCTCTTTTGCTATCAAATTATGCATGTCTGTCATCCTGCAAGGAACGTGTTTGCATCTTGATTCTATAAACATAATTAATGTTATATTAGATACCTTTACTATCAGAGGGCTTTTTCTAAGATAATGGTATCTTTGCCTATAATTGCTTAGGAGTGTAGATTTATGAATAATACCAAACAGAGTTTTTCTTTTCTTAAGGAAATTGAAGAATAGGGCAAATTCTGAAGCCAATCTTGTGTATTTGGTTAGCCTAACAGATTTCCGATACTGTCTGTGGGTGCGATTTTTTATTTCCTGCATGCCATATACTTCTAAGTACTTTATATTCATTCCTATAATTTCATCTTCCAATAGACCCTATGATTTCCTGTCTTCTTGATGAAGAGACTCAATTTCAGAGAATTTGACCCAAGTGCACACATTAATATCAGACTACAACATGTGGATCTGGTCTTGAGATTTTATGACTGAACTGCCTCCCACCAGAGCCCGATCTTTAGATGGGGAGGTGGAAGTGCTGTTTCTTACGGGAATAAGGTTTACAAAACTCACAGAGGGGGCACTTCTGTTTGGGTTGCTGAGCTTGAAGGTGCCACCATTTGCTTCTCTCCATTGTTGAATGTAATGCAGATGTGGCATGAAAATCCTTTAACAAGTGTGAGTTGTGTGGTAGGTAGTAGTTACTATCACTGGGGGATTTTTCTGTGTGTCTGGCATGATTTTGCCTAGTTCTGTGTTGCTCAAACCTACCATACTTATGGGTCTTACAAAGAATCTTGTTAGAATGTAGATTCTCCATTCTCTCTGCCCAAAGAAGATGAGAGTTTGCGTTATAAATAGGTCCCAGGCAATGCTTTAGGTTCTGCTAGTAGTCTGAGCATCTTTGGTGTACTAAGTCACACTAAAGCCGTAGGCTTTTCATAAAAATAAAAGGATACTGGAGAGATCCCAGGCCCCAAGACAAGGAAATACATCTCAGGAAACACAGAAAAAAAGTTGCTTTTAAATGTAAATGCATCATCCTGAAAAGACTTTGGAAAATTCAAAGACAAACTGACCGGCTGTCTTGGCCCCACAGTGAGTCCCTTATTAGAGCCCCTTAGGTAAGTGGGGCTGATAGTATGTGGAATTGAAGGAGATGCTCTTTCTGGGTGTTCAGCCTGAACATGTGCCATCCTGACAGCAAGCTACTCCCTCAGTTTTGAGCTCTACTCCTCCTACTGTTCCTGCTTCATGCTAGTCTAGCTCGTCCTGTAGGCTGTCTGTAAAGTTCTCAGGCTGGACTGTACCCCTGACATCACCAGGTCTAGCTCCCTAGTTCATAGCAGTAGGAACTGTTCCGCAGATTAAATGACTTGGTCAATGCTTCTGCATTCTTAATTGGATACCTCCTCCACATTATCACAGCTCTGAGGTCAGGACTGTCTTCTCATTGGTGATGGTTGGCCATTGTGTCACTGTGTGATGAGTAGTGTTCTGTCTTTTTCTTAGTGGCATAAACGTTCCTATTGTCATGTCTTGAAATGGATGGGTTCTCAGATAATATGAAATCTAGCAGTATAGAGCCAGGTCTCCTGGCTAGTGCTCCTGTGCTGCATACCCTGTGATGTGGTTATCACAATGCTCCTGAGGCCAGCTTGGTATCACAGTCAACTCCAGAGCCAAGCTGCTTACCACATAGTAGCTGCATTACTTCTGTTGTCTTCCACTTACTCTTCTGTAGCTGTGTAAGACACTGGCCATGAATCCATTCATATAAAACACTGGGAACCATTGCTGGCACATAGTAAATTCTCAACAAATACAGTGTTGTTGATGATGATCTTACTGAGTCAGCCCACACCATGAACAGTTTCTACACAGTCCCATGAACAAAATAGATATTCCTGTGTTCATGCTGTAAAACTATACCCACACAGAGAGTCTTTTAAAACCCTGAAAAGGATTTGGGGTTGTCAATGTGACTCAATATTTACTGTGACACCAAGGGAATCTATAGCACTTCTATCCATAGAGGGCTGTGAAAGTGTAAATTGACGAAGATTTGTCTTGACTGATGTAGATGTCAGCCTGTCTGCAAACTTGTATCTCACCTTTCCAGGTGAAAACTAAGACAGTGCTTGTCTGTTAGGTGAGAGCCGATGTTTTATTTGCTCTACTCCCACAGTGCTGGGAAGTCCTGACTGTGTTTGTTTGGAGACTTGATCAAATGAGACACAGTTTACCACGCTGCCTCCTTTGTTCTGCATCAAATCCTAGAGTTATTACTCATATTTGTTCCATTGTGCGATTCCCTAATACAGTCGTCTTCAGTGTAATGGATGTGGACACTTTCCTTCTGGATATTGAGTCTTGAGCTTCTCCCCATGTTGTGCTTCTCTTCTTATGATCATTGTGTTGAATGAGGTGAGCTGGGATGCTGAGTTAAACCTTTATCAGAAAGGAAACAGTTTCTCCCCCAATGCCCAGATCACATGTGTGGTCTTGTACCCTTCATCACACGCTGCATTGTCTTAACTTACTTGTTTACTTTTCCTCCCTGTCGTTATGAGGCTCCTATAAAAAGGATCTTAGCTTATTCTTTAAAAAAAAAATTTAAAGGCCTGCAGAGTGCTTCATGGTTCAAAGTGGAAACCCCCTGACACAATTCCTTTTGGGTCTCTGGGAAGACCCAAGCTAGCCATGCTTCACTGAATTCATACCTACCCAAAGATAACATCTTCCATAGATTTCAAGACTTTGTTCATACCTACCCAAAGCTTATCTGGGCTCATGTCAATTTCCCTTGTTACTTTCCTGACAAAAATTGGGTAAGCTATTCTCCCACATTTTGGCAAATTACATATAAAATTTATAAGGCATGTTGCCTGTCAGTAATAGCTATCATTTTACCTACAGAGGCATGATAGTAGATCGATTCTAACAAGTTTGTTTCCAACCACAGATTCCACAAGACACACATCACATCCACTGGATCTCCTGGCCAGTGGAGTAGTAGGTATGAGGAGATGGCGGTGGTGAGGGGTGGGGTGGCTCAGGGGTGAGCAAAGCAGAGACATTCCCAGGGAGGAACCGCTTGGCCCTGAGTGCAGCTGTGAACAGGAAGTAGACCCTGCAAGACCCTTGAGCCAGGAAGTCAAGCAGATTCCACAAATGGTATCTGGGTCTTCCAGAACTGACAAAAGGAGTGAATACTTTGAGAAAAGATTGTTTGGCAAGTGTTCCAAGAGGCACCTCAGACTTCTTGCCTACCTTCCAGTAGCATTTAACTAGTTTGTGACTGACTGGTCTTCTTAAATACGCATTTCATTGAGCAACTGACATGTTAGGAAGGTAGAGCAACCTGACATTGAAATTGGAACACTGCGTTTACGAGAACTGAGCCCCTGACTCGAAACACGAGGCTGGGTCTTGCTCCAGAGTTCAGACTAGCATCCCCAGGAATGTGACTGTGCACAACTCATCTGTGGAGCAGCACTTTCCCACCTCGCATTTACCTCTTTCACATCAGAAAGTGCGAACCACACGTTTTAGTTTGGGCTAATACTTTGCATTGATTTAAGGTGGAAAAGGCCATTTCTAATTTGGAAAGTTGGAAGGAGGTGTGAACAGAGTCGTGGATGAAGAAAGCTAGACAGATTTCCAGCTTCTGCTGGAATCTTTATTAGGCAACTGAAACAAAACAAAAACAAACAAACAAAAACCAAGGCTGGGGTACTGACGGCTCTCAGAATTGAAATCAAAATCGCAATACAAATTTAGAAACGTAGCAGTAAGTTTTTATCTTCGAGTATCAGAAGAACCACCCTTGCGTTTTTTGTGGATACCTACAAATTCACTATGCTTAAATCTTCTTTGTAACAGTGTAGAAGGTGTGATTAATTAAAATAGAGCAGAAATATAATTATATTTTATATCTCAAAAATAAAAATTAAAAATATAACAGACTTGAAGATTACTTTAAGGCCTCGGGTATTTTGTGTGTTCCTGGGGCTCACTACTTTGACCAAGGCAGCTGGCTAGTGAATCCCAGTGATTTCCCCTGTCTCCACTTTCCAAGCACTGGGGTTGTGATATCACTGCTATTTTACACGGGTTTTAGGGGTTGATTGGAATCATTATGCTTGCACAGCCAGCTCTTTACCAACTTATCTATTTCCCCAGCCCCTTAGGTATATTTTTAACTGAGACCTTAGACTCTGTTTTTCTAAGGCCTAGCCAGTAATTTCAACCACCTCAAGCACATAGTCATTCTTCCTCAAGGTGACTTGTTTGCAAACAGATCCACTAAGAACATCGCAGGTGATAATGTGTGACAAGCAGAGAGAACCGTCTTTTGCTTTTTATTTTCAGAGACAGGAAGGACTTCTGGTAACCTTTTACAACAAGAGCTTGTAATGGGATATGAATTGCTCTCTGGTTTCTCCATCTTTCTCTCGTCTCACTGTGTTTTGTAACATTCATGTACGGGCTGATGATGTAGGGACTGAGGGGCAGAGCCCAAACTGCAATACACTATTGACTTGGGCTGATTTTTTTTTGTTTTTCACTTCAAAGTGAACCTCCATGTCTGTAAATCTCTGTCTTCTTCTGCTCGTATTTGTTGTAGGTCTTTAGCTATTTATTGTTCAATTTTGCTTTGTCTGCCCTGCTTTGAAGTTATCTACACATTTGTGATCTCGCAGTATCGTTCCTGAAGGGATACAGCTGGTCAGAGTCTTGAGCTCTTTACCAATGGGAGCTCTTAAACTTGACAGATGAATGGAGGGTGAGTTTGAAGCATAGGTGACCCAAAATGTCTTCCTCATCATCATTCATACTTCCCTTATTGTCATCATCAAATAGATTTACATTAAGATGCGCACATTTTGCTTTGCCCCTTTGCTGGAAAGCAGATTTCTTCTTGCTTTAAGAGGTCAATCTCTACAGCTCTCCACCATGGAGGACATCATGTAACAGGCATCATAAAGGTCAGATGTTGTAGCTTATCATAGTCAATAAAATAACAGAATATCCTTTGAACCCCTACAGCAGCACATAGTGCCCTATACAGGCCAGATTGCAATTTAGCTGCCATGGGAAAGGCTAGTTCAGGCATTTTAAAGAAAACTCGAACTTCAACCATCCTCACATGGGTCCCAGCATTTTAACAAAATGAGTGGTCCCAGTGGTTACTATGCCCTGCAGAATCTTGTTTCTCTGTTTGTGCTTGTGAAGTTGCTTCATCGGAAGTGAGCTGATAGACATTAGGAGAAGAGGCTCACAAGCTTAAATACTAACACTCAGTCTGCAATCCTGTCCTGTCTTCCATTCCAAATCATAGAAGAATCAGGAAGTCTCAAGAGAATGTCATTTATTTTTCCCATCAGTGGTAGGCGACAGATTAAAGGACAGGAATTAAGATCTGGGCGTGGTGGTGCATGTTCTGAACCTGAGAATTCAGGAGGTGGAGGAGGAAGGATCACAAGATTCAGCCCAGCGAGCTCCAGAATGAGCCTCTGTTTGAAAAACAAAACAGAAGACAAGAATTAGGGAGTCTGAGAATGAATAAGTTACATTTTATGATCTTTGAAGAAACGCCAAAGACCTGTTGTGTTGTCAGGGTTGTGGGAAAAGTCATTCATCCAGTAGGCTTCGTTCTGAGTGCAGGCTGAAACCATGTGGTGAGTTCAGCGTGATCGGTCAAAAGCCAAGGGCCATGTTGTTTCCTCTCAACCATTTGATGTGGTACGGAGATGAGCCCAGTCCTTGATGAAAGGACTACTACTAATTGTGAAATCTGTGTGCAAAGCTACGCTCTTTGTTCTATCTGCTTGGCCTGTGTTTGATAAGTGACAAAAGATAGGCTTTTTGTAGGTCGGAGGGGCGTGGTGGAAACATTCTGTACCTCATTCCCTTAGCTCTTCTTTGTTCCTGCTGCTTTGCAATGCGTCCTTAACACCCCTGCATGTGAATGGGCTGCTTTTTGCAACTCAGCTCCTAACAATGCCATTTTTCATAGATAGATCATATCTTTATGGACTTGTTTTGCTGAAGTTTAATGGAGGTGTTAGAAGGCATTCTTATTATTATTTTGCTTAGGGCTAAGACAGCTATAATTGGGACCAGTGTTTATTGAAAACGTAAAATTAGCAAAACAGTTTAGAAACCAGATTTGCCAATCCGCACATTTTCTTGAACCCCACATCTGGCTTAAATTCAAATGGTTTTGAGTTCTTTCCTTGAGAGCTTAAAAATTAGTCTTTTTTTTAAACATCACATCAGAGGATATAAGCTATTAATCAGGTTTAAATTTAATGAATTGAACGCCTATGGCTCAAGTCCATGATATGCCTAGATATTTCCCTTTTGTGGCTTTGGGTGGCATAAATCAACGGTCTTCAGAGTAGGTCTGTTGGAAAGGGCAGAAAAATGAAGACAGCTTTGTGTTGGAGAAAAAGAGCAAATTGTTTTACAAGCAAGCAGCCGGAGAGGCATTGCAAAAAGGGAAAAGACAAAGAGGCCTAATGATGATAATCACACATTAAGGAAGTGTATTTTCCCCAAAGGAAGGTGGTAATGTTTATTTGGATGAACTGAACTGAGGATTCATTTTTCTTTCCTAAAGTAATTCAAAGTAGTCTTGTCTCTAGCACTTTCTTTTATTACGGGATCAAGAATTTTGTTTTCAGTGTATTAGCTCAACTTCGCACAAAGTTCAACATATATATTACATTGATAAAAAGAGCATTTTCAAAATCTGTGCAGTTTTTCTGCACTGAATAATTCTTATTTTTACCTATAGATTATGGTATTTCTATTAGTTCTGTCTTGTAATCTCAGGTAGCTATGAGTAAGGAATTTTTAATTGTCTTCTCTGACCTTACTAATACTACAGCTATGCGCCATTAGTTGATAAATTGAAAGGCTCTGACAGGGAAAATAGTTTTTGTGTATGTTGTAGTTAATATTCATGATAATTCTGTCTTGCATGGATTATTACGTAAGATTATTGCTGACCCATACTAATGGGAACAAGATCAATACAACTTCTGGAAAGGAGGAGTCTCCCATCACTGAGAAATAAAGCAAGACAACACAGCTTGTGAAGAGTTAGGGCTGTGCATGTGACTTCATTTCTGCCAAGAAATTCTAGTGATGCGCAATGAGCGAATTCTTGAACTTATAGGGACTAGGTAAAACACAAGGCTAAGGAAGGGGTGATGGGGGTGATGGCTGTCAAGTATTTTCCTTTGCTTCCTCCAAACATAGATACAGTGCAAGGAGGCCACCGTGCTGTCCACCACATGACTGCATCAGCTGGGACAGTATTTGAAGAGAGTCAGGTCCACACAAGTGTCAGTTCACTGTGTCCCAAACTCTCCAAGCTCTAGTACACTAGAAGGAGAGGAGAAGAGGGATAGTCAAATGGCTTTGCATTAAGATGCAGGAGAGAGCCCAGGTCAGTCCCATGCAGGCTCCCTGGTTGCTGGTTCTGTCTCTGTGAGCCCCTATGAGCCCACAGGGTTAGTTGATTCTGTGAGTTTTTTTTTTTTTTTTTTTTTTATTTTTTAATTATTAATTTATTTTGCAATACAATTCAGTTCTACATATCAGCCACGGATTCCCTTGTTCTCCCCCCTCCCGTCCCCCTCACCTTCCCCCCAACCCCCCCCCCCCCATTCCCATCTCCTCCAGGGCAAAGCCTTCCCCACAGACTGAGGTCAACCTGGTAGACTCAGTCCAGGTAGGTCTAGTCCCCTCCTCCCAGGCCGAGCCAAACAATCCTGCATAGGCCCCAGGTTTCAAACAGCCAACTCATGCAATGAGCACAAGATCTGGTCCCACTGCCTGGGTGCCTCCCAAACAGATCAAGTCAATCAACTGTCTCATCCATTCAGAGGGCCTGATCCAGTGGGGACCCCTCAGCCATTGGTTCATAGTTCATGTGTTTCCATTCATTTGGCTATTTGTCCCTGTGCTTTATCCAACCTTGGTCTCAACAATTCTCGTTCATATAAACCCTCCTCATTCTCGCTAATTGGACTCCCAGAGATCCACCCGGGGCCTGAGTGAGGTAACCCAGACTCAGAAAGACAAACATGGTATGTACTCACTCATAGCAGGATACTAGACATGAAACAAGGATGACTTGTCTGCTACTCACATCACCAGGGAGGCTACCTGGAAAACAGGACCCCAAGAAAGACACAGGGATCACCCAATGACAGAGAAATGGAATGAGATCTACATGAACAGCCTGGACATGAGTGGGGGTATTGAAAGGCGAGGGTTGAGGGAAAGAGAGCTTGAGGGAGCGGGAGATCCCAGCTGGATCAACAACAGAGAGGGAGAACAAGGAAGAGGAGACCATGGTAAATAAAGACCACATGAGAATAGGAAGAAGCAAAGTGCTAGAGAGGCCCACAGAAATCCACAAAGATACCCACACAACAGACTGCTGGCAGTGGTCGAGAGACAGCCCGAACTGACCTACTCTGGTGATGGGATGGCCAAACACCCTAATTGTTGTGCTAGAAACCTCATCCAACTACTGAGGGATCTGGATGCAGATTCTGTGAGTTTTCTTGTGGTGTTCTTGACCGCTCTGGCTCCTACAATCAGTCCTTTCGCCCCATCTTGTTGTGAGCTTGGTCCTCTTGTAGGACTCCTAACAGTGGGAACAGGGGCTGTCCCCAACTTTTTTTACAGGCTTTTGGGACCCTATTCTTCCTATTGGGTCACTTCCCACAGCCTTAATACATGGAGAGGTGCTTAGTCTTACT